>NC_084679.1:992500-1295530 GCF_028389875.1 Rhea pennata | reverse complement strand
AGCAAGCAAGCAGGAAGCAGAAAAGCTCAAAACAAGCTAAACAAGCTGTTCCTCTGCCAGCACTTAAGAGTTATTAAGGGACACCCAAACTGATAAAGATTTTACTTGCTCTACAGCCAACCTGCAAAGTTAGTTTCTTCTCTTACACAGTGCCAAAGCCTGGAAGCATCCAAAATCAGTTTAAAAAGAGAACATATGGGGAGACGGTTGTGTTGACCCCCTTGAGAGGGCTGAACAAGCCAGAGAGAAGCGCGTATGGAGACAGCTGCATTAACGGTCTGTCTTCTCCAAACGCTGAGATCTGGCTGTTAGAGAAACGCTGCTGTGCTGAACGTGGCTCGGCGGCGCCTGCACTCGCCGCCCGCGGGCTCTCAAAGGGAAGCCCCGGGCGCCGACTCTGCCGTGGCATGCGTGGCTGGTCCACGAGGTGCTGCAGCCCACGCGGCCCCGTGGATCTGTGCACAGCGTGCCAGGCTTCTTCCAGGAGAGCGCAGGTATCCAGGCCCGGCTCCTGTGAGTGTTTTGGCGTCCATGCAGCCTGCTCTGTGCCTGCTCAGATGTGCTGCACATCTGGGGAGGGTTCGGCTGGAGACGCCTGTTCAGCCCCCAGGACATGCAGCACCTGCACCGTCCCCCACGGCCGTGTCTGCAGAGTGACGTGGCCCAGCACAGCTCTTGCATGAGCTCCCAGCAGGCCATGGGATTCATGGAAAGACAGACTTCCCCGAAGACAGAGGCTTCATGATGGTCTGATGGCAGCTGAACAACTCCCCTCCCCCCAGCACCTTCCCAGGAACCCCTGGAGGAGGAAGCTCCTCCTCACACGGTGAGTGGGATTAGCAAATACGCCAGCAGACAGAATTTCCCAGCTGAGGGACCCTCCGAACCAGACTGACAGGAGCCGGCTGCAAGCCCAGGGGGCTCACACCTTTCTGTGCCCCACCCACCAGATCTCCCTCATCCTTGGGACCTGCATTCCCCAGGTGCCTGCATCCATGGTGCTGCATCCCTGTGTACCTACATCCCAGGAGCTTGAGTCCCTGCAACCAGCATCTCCTGCATCTTGGGGGCTGCATCCTTGGCACCCCCATCCCTCACATCCTTGGCAAAGCATCCCTGGGTGCCTGCATCTTGGGTATGGTGCCTTTGGGCGCTCGTATCCTGGTGGCCAGTGTCTCCTGCACCCTGCATGCCTGCATCCTAGGGGACCAGCATCCCCTGCCCGCTAAGTGCTGCAGATGCAGGTGCCAGTATCCCAGGCCAGGATCCCCTGCCTCCCTGGACGCCTGCATCCCCGGGATCAGCATCCCGGGCTAACACGCCCCGCACCTCGGGAGCTGCCGCCCCGGAGGCCTGCGGCCCGGAGCCGCCCCCTCCCGCCGGGGCTCAGCGCGCCGCCCCGAGGCCGCGGCGAGGGGCGGGCCGGGCCCGCAGCAGAGGGCGGGGCGGCGGCGCCTCGCCCGGGCCCGCAGGCGGCCGCCCCGGCGCGGCTCCGGCTCCGGCTCCGGCTCCGGCTTCGGCTTCGGCTGCGGCGGGGGCGGCGCGGCGGCCCCTCCTGCTCGGGCTGCTGGGAGTTGTGGTCCGCGGCGGCGGCGAGCGGGCGCGGAGCGGCGGCGAGCGGGCGCGGAGCGGCGGCGAGCGGGCGCGGAGCGGCGGCGGCGGCGCGGCCCGGGCGCAGGTCGGTACCGCCGCGGCGGAGGCGGGGGCGGCGGCGGGGCCCGGCAGGCTCCGCCCGGGCGGCGGCGGCGGCGGCGGCAGCGGGGGCGCCCGGACCCGCTGCCCCGGGCGCGGCGGCGGCGGCGGGGTGGGGGCCCGGCCCGCCCGGGCGGCGGCGGCGGCGGCGGCGGCGCGGAGCTCGGCGCTGCCCGGCCGGGGCCAGGCGGGGCTCGGCATCGGCCGGGCAACACCGCCGGGGCGGGCGGCACCGCCACGCCAGCAGCACCACGCGCCCGGCGACACCGCCACGCCGGATGACACTTCTGCAGCGGGTGACACCACCGTGCCGGGTGACACCACTACAGCGGGTGACACCGCCGCGCCGGGCGGTGCTGCCAGGCTGGGTGACAGCAGCATGCCCGGTGACGGTGCCACATGGGGCACGCTGCCGGAGGGGGCCAAGCGGGAGCCCCCTCGCTGCCTGGCCGCGCTCCAGCACTGTAGTAACAGCCCGCCTCACCCCAACGCTTGTTTATCCAGAGGAGGCTCCTCGCGCCACTCCAGACGGCGATGCCGCGAGTGCCAAGCCAAGGAGAGCCCCGGCACGCGTCCTCGGCGCCGTGGGGCGAGCGGCGCGGGCGGCCCAGCCGGGCTGAGCGAAGCCTGCCGCCTTCGAGAGAGGCTTGTGCCGCTACCGCGCCGTCCGGATTTTAACTTTCTGCTGCATCGAAACCGTTCTGGCTTCCTTATGTAACGTCGCTGCTGCCTGGCACTGCGCGCTCAGTTCCACATCCTGCACAACTTCAGTGCAATTTTGAATTGATTTCTACTATTTTGGACTGACGCTGCTGTTTATTATTAGCTGACGCTCCTTCTCGCGGAGCTCGGGCCAGCGCTAAGGCAGAGAGGCAGCACGCAGCCGCGCCGGCGGCACAGACCGGCCCTGGCAGCAGATCCTGGCCCCGGTGCCGCGCACGGAGCGGGGCAGCGCCGCGGGGCCCGCTCTGCCGGAGAGGGGACGTTTCCCAGCCAGGCACAACCTCTCGCGGAAGGTGGTTTGAATCGCTTTGCCCCAAGGCTGTCCTGGATCCACGCCGTTTGCAGAGGAGCCTTGCGCGTGCTGGAGCGGTGTGCACCGAGGCACAGGGGAACCGCCCGTCACTCCGAATGCCGAGAGCCGAGGCCAGGGCTCTGTCTTGCCTTCCCGGGGCTCCTTCTGGCACTGCTGGGGACTGCGCCTCCCTCGGAGAACAGCCCCGGGGGCCGGCCCGCCGCTGCGCTTGGGCGGCCGGGGCAGCAAAGTCAGTGTCGCCAGGCAGCGGGGATGGAGAAAAGTTACCTTGCAATTTCCAGACGGCTGTGATGTGCCGTGGGGATTCCTGGGCACGGAGCAGGCACGCGGTGCGCCGCAAGGAAGTGGGATGGAGGGTCGGCTGGGCAGATGTCCCTCCCCTCAGAGAGCTCCAGCTTGGCTTGGCATAAGGCTTCCCGAGGCCGGGGGCCCAGGGGTCTGCGGCGAGGGCAGGCGGCAGCCAGAGCGCGGGCCACTGAAGCACGTCACCATTGCAATCAATAGATAAATGCATGTTTATTAACGAGCTGCAGGATCTTGGTGGGGAGGGCACGGAAGGGTTTGGATATCTTCCCTGTCTAATAAACCCATCCTGCTTCTTTAAGTCAGCGCACATACAGATGACAGAGTGGCTCCCACAGCATCTGCCCCCCCCTTACCTGGTTCATCCTTTTCTATCCTCCTGGATGAGGCTTTTGGCCCCTGCCAGCCTCCGCCTTTCCATGCGGCTCCCAGCCAGCCGCTGCCGGGCCGCGTAGCAGCCGACACTTCCCGGAGGTGCTGTCTGGGCACAGTAATGTCGCAGATTAACAGAGTGGGAACTGGTATGCCTTGCTCCCGCGCCGCGGGGCAGGCTGCGACTGCTTGCCCAGCTGCGCCTGGCCTGGGAGCCTGTTCGGATGGCGGTAGCTGACCCGCCGGATGCTCTCGCTTGGCTGCTTTAAGGGCTGTTGTCAGTAATTCCAGGGCTCTCCTCTGGGGCTGGCAGCATGTTGGGGCAGCTTTCTGTGCGCTTCCCAGCTGCTTTGCCTTTCCCCTCCGTTTCTCCGCCGTCGCCTTGCCTGGCACTCAGAGGCGGCTGGTGTTTGCACCCAGCGAGTGTCGCTCGTGGTTAGGAGGAGTCTCGGCAGCCAGCTGCTTTCTAAAGAGCTTTGACCATAAGACTGCCTGGACGGTAACACTGCTGGTGTGTCTAAAGGCAGGGTTTCCTCGATAGACATTACAAGCAGCCCTTGCCCTCTCCCACACACATCTGCATGGTGGGGTGGGCATGGCTTCCCATCACACGCAGGACGGAGCCGCTGCTCCGTGCGTGCTGCTGAAGGGTTGTTTCCTGGAGCATTTGGCCTCCTGGCCCAGGCAGAGAGCACAGGCTCTGTTTTGGAGAACCGTTTGCTGCCTGGGACCTTCAGATTGCTGTGAGCCTTTCTCCTGAGCTCAGAGCCAAGGCCAGACCCCAGCAGAGCCTGGGAAACTTCAGTAATGAAAAAAAAAAAGCCAGCGCCCAGACCTGACTCCATCAGCGCTGCTTCCTTCCCGGGCCGGGGCAGTGCCGGCTCCTTGCCCGGAGGTAGGGCGGCTGCACGTGCTCGGGCTGGAGACCCCCTGCCCTGCTCACTTCAGTCCTGCTGCTTCGTCTCTGGTTTTAGCCTGGCATTTTGCTTGCATCCCTGCTTTCTCCTTGTATCTGTTGGGACCGGCTGCCCTGGGGAGGGCGTGAGCTGGGGCGCCCCGGGGCCAGGGCACCTGCCTGCCTCGCTCCCCGGTGTCTTGCTCTGAGCTGGACGGTCCTGGACTCAGGAGCCGCCTGAGAGATGCCATCTGCTGCTGGTGGAAAGCCTCTGGAAAGAGAGTCATTTCAGAGCAGTTAGATCACGAGGATAAGCCGATGTGCTGTGAGATAGGGCTGTTAAGAGACTATTGGGAGCTTTGCTTCCAGCTGACTTATCGGCCAGATTTCAGGCGTGATAGTGGTGGAAGAGAGGAGGGGACGGCGGGAGAGCAGAGACGGTGGCCCCAGGGCAGTGAGAGCAGGGGGAGGCCTGGCTCTCCCCGCTTTCTTCCTGTACTTACGGATATTTGGGGATTTGGGGAAGACGCTGTGCTGGGGGCTGGATGCTATGCTTACCATGGGACGGTGTTGGGGTGCTGGGCAGGCTGGGGGGCAGCAGGGCTCCTTGCCCCTGCCCTAGGAGGGGACCGCTCACCCCATCCCCGCATGCACCCAGCTCCCGCAGCACCCGGCAGGGAAACCTGCCTCCCTAACGCCTCTGGATTTGTTTCCCCAGAGCGTTTCAGGATGAGCAAGCCTGGAGCATCTGCGGGGACCCTGCCGCAGGCACGCCGCCGCTGACGCCGCAGTGCTGCACCCCCCGGACCCCCGAGCACGTAGGTGGGACCCTGCCGGCTCACTGCTCCCTGATGCGGTGCTCTGCGGCACGCAGGGGACAGCCGCGGCTCCACTGCCCCATGGTAGAGCTTTCCCTCCGCACCCCGACCAACCTGCATGGTGTGGGTGCCCCTGGGAGCCACAAGGACTGATCGCCGGGCCCTCCTGCACGCACCCCACCACCGCTGCACAAACATGTCTTTGGAGTGGCTGACGGACTGGAGCTGGTCCCTGGACGGACTCCGGGATTTTATCGCCACGGGCATCCAGTCTTTCCGGGACTGCGACACCAGCGCCCTCGCCGCCGTCGCCTGCCTCCTAGTCCTGTTTGTCTGGTACTGCTACCACGTGGGGCGGGAGCAGCCCCGCGCCTACGTCACTGTGAACGCCCTGATGCAGGGCGCCGACGCCAACGGCTTGCAGAACGGGTACGTGTACTGCCACTCGCCCGAGTGCGTGCGCTGCACGCACAGCGACGGCCTTAACCAGAAACTCTACCACAACCTGCAGGAGTACGCCAAGCGCTACTCCTGGTCCGGCATGGGCAGGATCCACAAGGGCATCCGAGAGCAGGGCCGCTACCTGAACAGCCGGCCGTCCATCCAGAAGCCAGAAGTCTTCTTCTTACCGGACTTACCAACCATGCCCTATTTCTCCCGGGACGCTCAAAAACATGATGTGGAGTTACTGGAGCGCAACTTCCAGACCATCCTGTGCGAGTTTGAGACCCTCTACAAGGCTTTCTCAAACTGCAGCCTCCCGCAAGGATGGAAAATGAACAGCACGCCCAGCGGGGAGTGGTTTACCTTTTACCTGGTGAACCAGGGCATGTGCGTGCCCAGGAACTGCAGGAAATGCCCACGGACGTACCGTTTGCTCGGGAGCCTTCGCACCTGCATTGGCAACAATGTCTTTGGGAACGCTTGCATCTCCATGCTGAGCCCCGGCACCGTCATTGCAGAGCACTACGGACCCACCAACATCCGCATCCGCTGCCACCTAGGTAAGCGCCCGGCAGCCGAGAGCTGCGGGGTTGTTTCTTGCTGGGAGTCCTCCCGGGACGCTGCTGCAGCACCGGAGCTGCCCCCCAGCACTGCCCATCCAGCCGCTCCCCCTCACCTGGGTTTTGAGGTGCGCCGTTAGCGACACAGGTATTGCCGCAGCGCACAAGACCGCCACGGAAAGATGTGAGCAAAGAGCGGCGCTGTCCCTGAGGCGGCGAGGTGCTGCTTTTGTGCGAATCACCCGGTAAAGAGAGGCCCGCGCGGCTCACTCCCGGGATATCCCCTCCGGCGGACCTGGTGCTCACCCGCGGCGAGCTGAGCGCTTGCCACGATGGGCTGGCGGGCGCCGCGCGGCTCCTCCGCCCCGCGGGAGCGCCCGGGATGGAAGTGCCCACGCGGCACAGATGGCCGGGATTCTGCAGCGCTGGAATAACGCCGCTAGCGCGGGGGGAGGAACCGCACGGGCCCTGCTGGCAAACACGGAGCAATTGTTCAGCCAACTCCGCTTGGGTAAACACACTCGGGCTGCGACTTGCCATTTAATTATCAGTGAGAACTGGGCTTCAGAACTAATCTAACAAGCGCTCCCGTCCTGCAGAGCAGTTGGTGATATGGGAACTACCCGTCCTAGTGCCGGGAGGGCAGCCCACCTCCAGGGACCCCGGGGCCCCCCAGGCCTCTGTTAGGCCAGCAGGGTCCGTGCTGAGCAGTTCCGGGGAGGTTCACTCACGTGGCCAAGGGCAGAACGGTTCCTGGCACGCAGAGCAGGTGAGGCAGGCTTCAGCCTTCTTCAGACGAAGACCTCCTGCCCCAGCAGCGTACAGCTGAGAGGATGCTCCTCCTCCAGGAACACGCGCGCCCTGGGGACGCTTGCAGTACGGGTCATCCCCTTGTCCTCTCCTGTTTACTCCGGTGGCCCTCCATCTGCTCTGGGGCCACTGGCAGTGCTGCCAAGACACAGTACTTTGCCCAAGGCATGCCAAAGGGCTGCTCATAGGCTCAGCAGCATCCCCACTTTGGTGCTGATGTCCCAGCTCTCCTATGTCCAAACACAGCTGCATGTACGAGACAACCAGCCCCCTGGGGCCAGCTCACTCTGACAAGCCAGAGCGGACTTTGCTCTGGGCACCTGCCATCAGCACAGCCAAATCCCTCTCCAGACTTTTCCCAAGCCCGCTGCCACCAGCCTTAGCACAACTGCCCTGGGTGCTTTGCTGGCTTTGCTGAACTCAGCCACCAGTTCCACTCTTCCCTTCTGAGAGACAGACATGCATCCCCGGGGAGTGCTGCTCTGGAAGGATGTGCTGTGCACTGCGAGCCGCCTCCTCCCAAGGCTTCCCTGACTGCTCAACTTGCTCCTTCCAGCTGGAGTGCCTCCAGTTGAGGCCGCTGTGCAGGGAAATCACTTTGTTTTTTCTAGACTTTGAAGCATGCATTTGAAAACCAGACCAGCCTTTAACTCTCCCAGCTGTCCTGGGCAGCTGGGAGCCCCTGCTGTACTCAGTTTTGGCTTTGGCACTTGAAATCCATTCCTGCTCACGTTTCCAGCATGTCACATGAGCCTTGACCCCTTTCTGAGCCATATCAGCATCCACAGGGTAGGCAGGCTCTGCATCAGCTCCAGCAGTCCTCAGCTCTGCATGGGTGACATTCCCGATGCGCAGGGTGGTAGGATTGGCCCTTGCTGCACTGGCCTGATTTGTACTAATATTTTAGGAAAAGATACATTTTTTTTTCTGGGGTTGTCTTTCTTCATGGGGCCTTCACAGAGCTTCTCCACTTATGAGGCTTCTGGAATGCTCATGAATTCCTGGCCTTGCAGCTGCACGGTAGGGCAACAGCTGTTGCAGCGTCTCCGGTGGGTGACCAAGTCCCAAGGCAGACGATATGAATGATGCAAAGTCAAATGGGGAGTTTGTGGCAGAGCAGGAATTGAGCCCATTGCTCAAGTCCCAGTGCATTTTTCTGCTGATTTAGCCTTGCAGTGGGCAGTATAATTGCAGCAGTGCTGGAGAGAGATAAGAGTGCAGGCTCTCTCTGCTTCTGGCCCTGAAGCCAGAAAAATGCATCAGGAAACTAACCTCCTACATGCACCCCATGCTTCACAGGCTCCAGGGACTTGGCAGCATTCCAGGTACAGAATAGCATGCCGATGATGCTCAGCGCATTGGGATACCCACAGCTACAGCACAGGGCTGCCCAGCAGCGGCCAGGCTGCAGCCAGGCAGGACAGGAGCAGTGCAGGGGCAGGCTAGTGCTGAAATGGATCAACTCAGCTGGGAAAGGCTCAGGCTTTGGAGTTTGGCTTGCAAATGCAGTGGCAGCTTTGTATTTTTTTGAACCCTAGACTTTGCCATGAAGTGAGTTTGGTTCAGCATCTGCTGTTCCTGCTCTCTAGAAGGAAGCAGCCCTTCTCGTCTCCACTTTGCCCTTTGGTGGCAGCAGCGTGGAGCTTGTGTGGCACTCGCGTTCGCATTTCAGGACGTGGCACTGCAAAGTACAGGTCTCTTGACAAAAGCTTGATCGTGTGAGCTGGCTGAGCAGCTGCCCATGCTGCCTCCTGCCCTGTACTGCCACAGGGCCAGCTATCAGCTGCTAAACTCAGCAGGGATGCAGGGCTTGGAGCCGGCTCAGGTGCCAGAGCGCAGGAGGGCTGGGGAAGGGTCTGCTCACTGAAGGGTTGGCCACAGGCTCCTGGTCTGCAAGCCCTGGTCAGCTCTGGGAGCACGGCACTGCCTGACTCACCTCTGTCCTCTCTCTCTTTGTACCTGAAGGCCTGAAGACTCCCAGCAACTGCGAGCTTGTGGTGGGAGGCGAACCTCAGTGCTGGGCTGAGGGCCGGTGCCTGCTCTTTGATGACTCTTTCCTGCACACTGCGTTTCATGAAGGTAAGTACAGAGTGCATGGCAGATCCTGGCTCTCGGCTTGCAGGTCCTCGCAGCTTCATCTCATACAATGCCAGCTCCTGCAGGGCCTGGGGAGAGCAGGGAAGCAGCACACGCTGTGCACAGCCCCTTTTCCTGCCAAGATGTCTGCAGGTCCTGGAGACATTTGGATCCCTTGCAAGTTAGACTGCTGATGCCCTTGGCTTGCACCAGGGTCCAAAGTACAGGGAAGGCAGTATCCCCGTTCCTGGCACTGCAAAGACCCACACATTACTAGTGCTTCTTGCTGCTTCAGGGTAGCAGAGCTTGCCCAGTTCCCTTTGCCCAGTCGACCTCCCGGAGTCCCCTCCTCAGCCTGCCCTAAGGCTCAATTCTCTTCTAAGTCTACAATTGGATTTCAGCCTTGCAGTAGTCACAAACATTTGCCGGTCCAGTATGGGTGCCTCATGGCCTTCTCCATGCCATGACAGCAAGCACAAAAAAAGCCTCCCTCTTCCTCCAGAGCTTTGCAAGGCTGCTCAGTTACTACTGCTGACAGCCACAGCATCCTCACGCTATTGCACACCACAGCAGTACTGGCTGCAGCCTGGCCCTGCTGCATTGCAACAGACCAGCCTGTGAAGTGCCAGAGGGGCTCTTTTCTCCAAAGGAGGGAGAAAAGCTTCACAGGATCCCAGAATCCAGACCCAGCAAAGGCAGACTCTGCATCACCTGTCATGCCCCAAGTACTTGCTCAGGACAGGCAGTCCCTTATGCACCTCATTTGTCTGTAGCTTTGGACTCAGATGACACCTCTCCCACCCTCTGGGTTAGATTGCAATTGGTCTGGCTTTTTCCATGAGGCTCCTTTCCAGCTTTCTAGAGCTTAGATCATCCTAAACCTTTGATGGCAGCAACCTCAGGTAGATGGAATTCATGCTTCCTTGGAAAAACACAGCATTGCAGGTGGGAAGAAGCACGAACACTGGCCTGTTTTGTTGCCTCTCTCCCTCACAGCTAGAGGCTGTACTGTTTCAGCTCTCCTGGATTAACCAGCATTAGCTGCTGATGGCATAAAAGCATCAAGCAGAGGTGTTTTACGCAGGGGAACGTGTGAAGAGAGTGGGAGAACAAAAGCTGCTGCTCCCACATAGACTCTGCTATGGATTTGGGAAACTCAGTTTATTTCAGAGCTGTGGGGATAGGGAAGGCCAGAATAGCACAGCAGAGTCAGTGCATTGCTCTGAAACAGAGCAGGAATAAAAGCTGCCTTTAAACAGCAAGACCAGCGTCATCATGCCTGCTGCCCTGAGGTGGGAAACCTTCGTGACTTGCTGCAAAAAAGCAGCAGTTGCGGGGGGGGGGGGGGGGCTGTTTACTGGGGTTGCACTGGGCAGACACGTCAGGATTTGAGCTTCCAGAGAAGGGACCTTCGTTGTCTGGCATGCACAAACAGAGGGGCTCTATGGCACACGCGACTGCCCTGAGCTCCTTCAGCTCTGGCACACGTGCCTGCCCTGGGGGTGTTGCAGCATCCTCACCGAATGCCTCAGCTCCCCGTTGCTCCTGGCTTCCTCAGGTGTGGTGCAGAGGCCATCCCCTGCACAGGCTCAGAGTGAGCGCAGGTCTCTGATGCGAGAGGAACAGGAGAAAATCCTAGATGCTTCATTGCTGCAAGCTGACATCTCACCAAGCTCTTGAATCCCATCCAGGTGCCCCGGAGGAGGGCCCCCGCGTGGTCTTCATGGTGGATCTGTGGCACCCCAATGTTGCAGCTGCTGAGCGCCAAGCCCTAGATTTTATCTTTGCTCCAGGACGATGAGCATACTGCCTTGATGTCGTGGGTTCGAGGGCAGTCGAATGGCCTGGCGGGCCTTGCTGACTGAGCTCCCGCCGCAGGTCCAGCTCCACACTCGGAAGCCTGCCTCGCGGAAAGCTTTCTCGCAGCACATTCAGTGTTGAGTTCCTCCTTCCTTTGGGTTCTTGTAAATGGAAATTTCCAACTTGTATTAACTCCCCATCTCTTTCTTTCCATCATTTGCTTCAGGGATTCTTTTCCAACATGACAGTGCATTATTTTCTCTCTGTGGTTAGATGCAGTACTACTCTAGTACGTGTTATGTTGCTACTGTGTTTTGCAGTGTACAGAATTAGACTAACAAAACCAAGGGTGTATGTTTGAATGTAATAATGTAGAATTTCTTGTGGTCATCAAAAGAACAACACACAAACTCACACACACACACACACACACACACACACACACACACACACACAGCAAACCAGCCAAACAGCAAAGCGCTGCATTGGCCTGCCTGCGTCCGGGTTTGCAGTCACCCTGCAGACAGCCAGACGGGGCTGCTGAGGCTGCAGCAAGCTCGCTGCCGCTCTGTGCATAAAGCACGTTCAAGGCAGGGGTTGTTCAGGCTGGGGGCAAACCGAGGCAAAATTAGGGCAGTGCTCTGCCAACAGAGTGCTCTTGCACCCACGGCCAGAGGCTCTTGCTTTATCTCTAGCATGTGAGTAGTGTCACAGGGCTGTCGAGAAGGCCCCAGCACATGTCAGCCTCTGTCACTTTTGCCTGGAGAAATCATTTTGTCATACTGGATGCAGAAAACACCAAAATGTCGTTTCTCATGCTTTCCATGAAGCTGGAAGTGCCAGAGCCACAGAAAGGCAGCAAGCCCAGGAGAGCACGTGACATACACCCTATCGAGGGGACAGCTACACAGCAAGCCCTGCTCTGTAATCTGACCAAAGGCTTTATCAATTTGCCTAAATCTCCTTGCTTTATCTGCAACCTTCAATTTTCACAACTCAAGGCTGGGAAGCTCCTGCAGAGGCAGGGAAGCTTGTTTGGAAATAGTACTTTTTTTTTTTTTTTTTTTTTTTTTGACAAAGGACATAGAAGGAAATCTGACTGCCTTCCTTTAACTTCTTGATCTTCTCCTTCTCCTACAGCAAGAGTGAGCATACAGAGAGAGGCAGCTCCAAAATACCTGACAGCCAAGGGTGGGTTTTCAAAGGTAGGGGGCATTTAATTCTGCAGCACAAGAGAAACAGTCCTCCACCTACCTCTAAGAGTCCTGCCCACCTAGCAACCACCAAGCTTTTCTCAAAGTCTGTCCCCAGCATTCAAGGTTTGTCTGGGGGGTTTTGGGTACAGAGCTACTAACTAGTTTATAACATGCTACCCTTAAAGCACAGCATGTCATGGATGTTCATTGCCATACTTGCTCCTCTAGCTGGAAAGCAGCTGCGATAGGCTAGAAAACTGCAAGAGACAGCTGCCTCATCAAGGGTCTTGGGATCATTCACTTCCCAGCACTGTGCCAGGGAGGTAATCTAGCGCAGTTCCAGTAAGATTTCTATACAGATTTTTCAGTTATTAGATTGCAAGATAAGGCAGAGATTTCAAATACGTCTGAAATATTTTTTACACCTGTCTTGTTACAAAATATCTGAAATGCATGATTTCTACACACATTGACTACTTGGAACAGAATCTGAGGAAGCAGGCTGGCTTGTTAACTGTCTTACAGTTTGGTAACATTCATACAGTGGATAAGCAAAGATAATCAATAAACAGTTGTGCTGAAAACAGAATGGGCTCTGCCTGCATGTGTAACTATTCCAGGATAAAGCAAAATACTGAAGATTTGGGTCCATCCTACCTAAGCTGACCTTAACCTGCTGAGGCCTCTGCACAACTTCCTAGTTTGCTGGTAAGGAGAAAAGTGTAGCAAAGACAGAACTTGGGGGTGGAAGAAGGGGCACACCTGGGCTGAGTCTGCAAGTGATAGAATAAGCAAGGAAATTGCTTTAAAATATCTGGCCCCATGGTGCTTCTGTCCATTTCTGCCCAAGCCCATTTCTGTCCTGACCAGTTTTAGCTTCTGTCCAGGATCTCACCAGCAGTCCATTAGCAGCCATGCTGTTAAGGAGCACAAAGAATATTTGCTTTGAATCTCCCTGTATTTATCACATCCCTTTGGGCCATACACTTCACTGCAAAGCCAACCAGCTTGCCACAAGCTGTAGATTACAGCAACATTGTCTGTGTCCAACGTTATCATTGATAACCCTGACACACTAGTCAGCAAAAGAAACAGAGCCATAGACCTGCTTGCCACACTAATTTAGCACATTATCCAGGCTCAGCAGAAGGGCCACCAGCTTGCAGGAGAGTCTTCAAAAAAAAAATGATTTTGGAAAATGCCTCCAGGTTTCTGCGTTGACACATCAAAGGCAGCAGGCACCTTGACCGGGGGAGCTCTAGAACAGAGGATGCTGTGCTGCTGTCAAACTGCCCGAAACCAATGCCTGACACCACCCAAAGCACGGGGCCTGTTTGGTTATGTAAAAAATTGCTCAGCATGAGGCCCCTGGCCCTCATTAGCAGCTTTCTCCTTGCATGGTCAGTCAGGACACAGCCAGAGCAGCAGCTGCTCTTCATCTTGTTATATATGAACACGACCAGTTTTTAAATATCCTTTCTACAAAATAATAGTCATTAAGTCAAGAGCCTGGAGTACTTGTGCTACCACAAAACAATGTTCTTCTCAATACTCAAAGGACTGAAACTGGTCTTGGTGGCCAGATGTAGCACAAGAAGTAAAATAAAATGAAGCCATCACAGCAGTTCCACTCTTCACAGAAGGCATAGCAGATTGTAGCAGAGGACTTCTGAAGACAGCAGCAAAAGTATCTATTTTGTGCTTTGCTGCTGTGCCAAAACTCCCTCCTGTCTCTCTCAGGCTTTTCTTTCAACTTTTTGGTTTTTCCTCATAGAGCTCACAACCATTTCCCAAAACACCCAGCTAGGGGACAGCAGGATCTCCCTCAGGAAAGCAGAGCAGTCTGGAGCTGCCTAGCATTCCTTCTGGCAGATGGGACACTTTCTTGCCTCTTAAGCATTGCAGAGAGCCTCTGGATCTGGGATGCTGAGCAAGCCATGATTAATGCCTGCCTGGTGTCAGGAGGCAGAGTAGCACCTAACTGATCACAGGTGGGAGCCTCTTGGCCCAGTATGTCAGAGGAGCCCTGAGCACTGCAAAAGGACTAGAGCATGCAACCATCTTTTTTCCTGCCTTCTTCCATCTCCTCCCTCACCTACATGATGCTTCTCTACTTTGCACTCCAGAAGTGAAACAACATGCAGTTTGTTCGTAACCTGGGGAAGCAGCACCTTATCTCTGTGTCCTCTTTTGCATCAATCATCACTAAGTCAGGAAGTCTCCTGGATGGTTGTAGCTCAGGCTTTTCAATGAAGTATCACATCTATGCTGCTGTTAGCCAACAGGCAACAGATGGCATTTCCCCACAGAGCAGTTCCACTCTCACTGTCCCCATTTCATGAGGACAGCATCAGCAGGGAGCAGAGCAGCACCTGGAGCCATACAGTTCTACTGCCTGCTGAAACATCTTCTCAGCTGACAGAGCTGGAAGACAAAAGGTAACCCATAACCAGCTTCCCTATGAGCAAGCAGCTGAACTCCCCCCTGGAGTCCATGGAATTCCCTGGCTAAGACCTGCAGAGGGAATCAACAGCCACGAGAGTAGAACAAGAAGCTGCAAGGATGGTAACTTTGCCATGTCCAACTCCTGGGGTGCCCTGCTCACAAATTCACAGCAAAGCCAGTAGCACATCTACCTTTAGCTCTCTTCTTCATACAACCTTTTGTGTTCCCAAGAGATCCTGACAAACAGCTACTTTGCCAGCATGGTCTAATCAACAGGCAGTGCCTGTTCAAACTCACCAGTACAGGCACTCACTCTCAGAGAGGAGCTAACAAGCAGTATGTGTGTTGCCCAACCCCAAACCCCCACAACAGGATCACAAACAAGAAGACCAAGCAGTAAGTGGGACTTTGGCCTTGGACAAATGAGTCTTGGGGACTCTACTTTATTTTCAGTTACAGTGATGTGTGTATATGCACCAGTAACACTCTCTGCAGCATACAGCCCTGTCAGATGGCAAGTGTCCATCTCTCAGGTCTAAGCAGCCCTCAATGCCAATCCCTACCCCAAGCTGCAGAAAGGGGACATACAGTCTGTTTACACAAAATGACAACAACCACAAAGGAGCTATAAAGTCTCTTTCATCCCATTCGCTTAAGGAGCTCCCAGTTGCCTCTTCTGTCAACAGAGTGTAGACAAATCAAGCATTAAGAGAGCAAGGAGGTGAAACAAGGTACTCCAACAACTGTACCTGCAGAGAAGGGAGGGGAGGAAGCAGAAGGCCTAGGAGCAGGCAGGATTGTAGTGCATTCAGTTTCACAGGCAACACCATCAAGGCCCCTACAGGAGGCTAGCAGGTTACAGCACCTTTCTGCATTTGGTGGGGAGTGTGGAAAACAACAGCGTACTGCACAATCTCTGAATAGGCAAAGGAGGACAAGGATATTCCCGGTTCAGCTACAGTATAAAAACCTATTGATAACTACTATAGGAGGATTATTAGTTCTGCAGCACTTATTCTATTCCAGTTAGTCTGAGAACATGCAGGCTCCGTTAATTCAAGGTAAGGAATTACACTGTGGCAGGGGATCATTTCTGCAGATTAAGAGGTATAAATAAAGCCCAAGTCTGACCAGGGCAAGTGTAGGCACAGAACTCCAGGCAGATGTCTGACTGACATCTCTGAAAGCAACTACTGCACAGTGACCCGGCATCCTGTGTAGCTTAGAGCAAGAAAACAGTTTTACTTTAGGTCAAGGCAGGAGGCTCTGCCTACGAGGGTAGAGTAGTATGAATAGTTCTATAGTGAATGTAAACTAAGCATCCCAACATAGCAATTTTCTATCCTCAGTCTTTGGTAAGTGGTCACATCCACAATACTCTGCGTTAGCACAAAATGTGCTGCAGGCACAGGGCAGTAAGAGTGCTCCTTCACCAAGGCAAGGCAGAATGGAGACCCCATAGACTTAGCACAGAGCCTAAAGCCTCCACCAGAATAAATGGGTTTGAGATTTTGCTTACTGGAGATGAACTGACTTTTAGCGCATGCTGAGACAGGTTGCCTCAGTGCATCAGTTCAAAGCAGGTTCACTCCATGCTTCAGCAGCTTTTGCTTGGCCTTGCTTGGTAAGCTGAACGCGCTGTCGTGAGGGTTGGGAACACCCGAGTTGCGGAGTGGAGTGCCCAGCTGCTGGAAGTAGGTCTCCTGGACAGGATTCCGGCAGGCATATATGGCAGTGGAGGCATTCCTAGTAGAGCAGGAAAGAGAGCAATAGTCTTTCAGCAAGAACAGCAAGAACTTCCTTTGTGCAAGATCCACTTCTACTTACAGGACATACTGACTACCAGCCCAGGAGCTGGGCATTGGGATCTTTGTGGCACTGGTATCCGAACTAGCTAGGGAGACTTTTAAGACTGTTTCAGTAGAAGAAAGATACATAGAGTTAAAATGGGCAGCAAAACTATGTAATGTATTGCCAGAAAGCCTGGCAGAGCAGTCCAGTACCTCAAGATATGCAAATATTCATCATGTGTAACATCCCTCTTTTCCCAGAGGAGGTATACTCTCTGCTGCTGTCCATAAGCAATTCCCTGCACAGCACCCTTGCAGCAAAAACCATATGAAGTTATTTAGTCTCATGTGTAATGGATCTAAGACACTACTGAGATATTGTAACCAAGATGCCTGAAGTCACTGATTAAAATCCACCACTCACTATTTACCTCTGAGAGGACTGGGAGGGAACAAAGCAAAGGACCATGTATTTCTCTTTCACAGAGGAAAGCAGCAACTGGTATGTTTGCTGACAACCCTCTGTGACAACTCTTCATAAAATAAAGCAGTTTTAGTCATCTTGCTACTCAGTCTGATTCCCACGTGACGCTGCTTTTTTGGGGGCAATACAGAGTATGCCAGCTTACCCAGCACTGAATTTAAAGAGCCAGTCAATCTAATGCTAAACATGGAGTTCTCCAGCATTAAAGTGTATGATTCACATTCCCTTGGCAAGTAGAGTCAGAGAAGTAAAATGGATTAATTTCCAGAATCACCTTTATCTCATCACTCAGTGGGCAAACAAGCATGACCAGGCAAGCAGAATCTCTGAGCACACACAACATAACCATCTTGGTGGAGATCAGTTACAGAAACAGGGTGGGTGCTATAGCACAGGATCAACTTCAGCTGCTGCTGTGTGGAAAGGCTCTGACTGTGATAAGACCATCTTGCTTGGCGCAATACAATTGAGTTTGCCACGCACATTACAGTGTGTTTCCAACCCAACAAGCCGTGCAAGAAAACAAAATCTAGGTTGCCAATTCTAGGCGCCTTTGGCTCCCAGCCGAGACACAAATTTATTAGGAACAGCTATATTTAAAACTGCATCTTAGAACCTTATGGTGCCAGGAACTGGCAACATTCTAACATTATATCTTAATCCAAACCCTCGGCACAACTCAGCTGTGCCTTCAACTCATTTGTGTGGGTGTCATTGTAGCTTTGCAACATCCATATCAACCTAAAGGAAGTATATCAAGCAGCCTACATCTAAAGAGCAAAGTTCAGGGAAAAAGGTGATATGGCTGGCCTTTGGAAAGAGACAGTGATGTGATTACAGCACACGCTAAATCTCATCAAGACTTAGAAAAGGGGTTGCCTCATCCTGCCTATTCTATGTGCTATACAACACTATTGTGCCTGGAAGAGAGGGGAAGTTATAAACAGATCTTACCTAATTATCATTTCTGAAACATCTGGAAAGTGACTGAAGTCAGAGTGGATCAGCGTAGCAGCTCTCAGGAAGTGCCGATCCATAGGGCCAGGTGTATGAGGCAGGTTAGCTGCAGAACGGGAATAAAGGGGATGAGTTAAAAGCTCACTGTAAAGCAGTCTGCTTCCATTTATTGATGAGCAAAGGGTTCTGGACTGCAGACATTCAGGAACTGTGGGAGAACAGAGATGAGGTGATACCTTAAGTCCCAGTGTGATGTCAATGAAATTTGTCAATGGCTCAGATTTTGCTCAGCCATGCACAAACAAAAAGCTTGGTGTACTTTTCCCCATGTGCACATAGATCAGAGGGGTGACAAGGAAGGCCTAAGACATGGGTTACCGAGAATCACTGAGGGTTCTCTCTCTTTCCCTAAAGCGATTCTTCTAAGCTGGAGAGTGCTAGGATACTGCGTGTGAGGCTGCCAGAAAAGGGGGAGCATTAGAATGAACTGGAGCAACATGTGTATGCGGCTTTCTGCATGTTTATGGTCTACCCATCAATCTAAGATAGCATTCTCCAAATTGCTGGCTACAATCTGCTCCCAGTTCCTGCTTCCTGTAGCCAGAAATGACTGGCAAATACTTCGTTGCACTGAGGGACAAAAGGCATTACCATTAGGGAAGAATGAAGTGTGGGGAGAAGGGAGGCCAGCGCTGAAGTGGATTTCAAGTCCTGTTGTCCTGTCCTTGGATGAAGCAGCTAGCAGAACCCCAAGCAACATGTTTCCTAATGAAGGGCCAGTGGCAGCAGCCCAGCCTCCATCTCCCAACAGCCTCTGGCTCTGATCCAAATCACAGCTGTGATCAACCAGCCTTGAGCAGATTACAAACTCGCACAGGACAAATCTTTCTCAACGGGGTCTTGTATCCAGGCCACTTCGTAAGGATAAGTTATACTAACTTAGCAAGCAATGTTTTGGAGAAATTGTGTGACACATGAGAAAAGGTAGCAATAAACCCTGTTCTCCTATCAAATTCTGAAAACTGACTGCTCTTCTGGAAGACTTACCTGTGAGTACATTCTGAATGCTGTCATAGTGAGTGAAACTGTAGGTTGTCTTGGTGGAAGAAGAGGAGTCTTTGGGCAAAGTCTCCCTCAGATGAACCTCAAGGCCATTTAGAGAAGCCAGACTGCTATGGTACTGGAGACAGGGCAAAAAAAAAGGCAAGTGTTACAGCAGATGCTCATGCTGTACATAACAGACACTTTTAGGGAGGTATCGGAAAGAGCTCTCGTGACTGACAGCAGGGCTAGACCTTTTCACACTCAGCTGCTGCTGCCCAGAGTTCCACCCAGGAACTGCTGGGTAACTTGGGCAAAGAGGAAAGCACACAAGTCAGTATGACAGGGATTCAGAAAAGGTGATAAAGCCTGAAAATAAGCCATTAAACCATGTGATGCCATTAATTAGAGGGGAATCCAAGACTCCATTAATTCACCACCAAATATTACTCTCTAGGGCTCATTTTCACATCCTGCTCTCCATGACTTTCAGTGGTAGCATGGAATATTCTTTTGTTTTTTGACTTAGCAGAAACCAGTTGCTATTATACGAGAAAGACAGTACAACATAGGGTGAAGTTTTATAGACTTGGACTGGATTTAACAGCCTGCAGTGTTTCATGTAGCACCCTCTCAATACAAGAGTAGATCTCCTTTTGGCTTCCAGCACCTAAGAAAGAAAAATGTGCTTTCTGCCTCCTTTCTGAATTTCCAGCTAGCTCCAGTCTGCAGCCCAAGCACTGGGACATCATCACAGGACAAGTGGAACGGTGTCATCTGTGCACTAATGACAGGTCCAGCAGGGACCAGATGGAGGCCTAAACAACGTATTACCAAAACAACGCAATAATGTAAAAGCCGAACTACTTTATTGACTAGACTTTTAGCAATACAGCCATCCTGGCCTTGTTAAAGCCTACTGCATCTCCAAGTGAGTTTCTAAAACTGTGCACAGACTATTCTGCTGATACTAAAGAATATACTGTTTCATACAGCTTTCAACAGGTAGGATTGCTGCCCTGAGCCACAACAGGAAACCATACCCCTTTACTGCTAAAAAGGAATGTGCAGAGGGGGTGGACCACCTGGCCAGAGCAGGGATGAGAATTCCAGCTTGCAAGCTGCAACCTGCCTCCTGTCAAGTGCTAGAAGATTAATTCTGTAATCCCCAAGCCTGTCCATGTTCTTTCCTCAGCCACAGAGAGGATCAAGCCTTCATTCAACACACTGGCATTGCCTACCCTACCCTTGACCCTGCTGGTCACAGAACAGATTTTCTTTTCTGTGCAATGTAATGAAGGTATAAGACCTGAAGACATGCACAAACTGAGTCTGAAAGCATTTCTGCTCTGTAGTGAGAGTCTGTATTAGAAGCTGCTTTCCCAGTGGGATGATCTGTACTTCCTGCTGTTCTTAGCTGCACAAGTAGCATATTTTACCCTTCTTTGGTGTCATTCAGGGGCCTCAAAGCATTCAACAAACATTAATTATAACTGAGCTTTGACATCCCTGAGAGCTAAGGGTCATTTTTAATCTAGAGATAAACAAAAGAACAGACAAGTTGAGGCTATGCCTCAAATCCACCGTGACGCTAGTAGCAGCACCTGGAAGTTACCAGCTCTGCCTTCTAGAATGAAACACTTCTCCCTCCTGGAATGGCGGAATATACAGCACATTTCTGCTAGGAAAGAATAAATACCTGCACCTAGGGGAAGAACAGGATCAAAGGAATGCAGTCAAGGTCAAAATTAAAGCTGTGTAAAAGTAAAATTTTGCTAAAATGAGATCAAAAGCAAAATTATGTATAATGGAAGACAGTACATTTGGAAAAACTTAAGCCTGAATGGAACAGGATTTTGTGAAAACTAGGGCAATATATATATAGGAAAATTGACTGTATTTTTGCTCTACCAAAAGAAGTACAGTGTACCAGTGTTATGTAGTGGATCTTAAGGCTTAATGATTTGAATGACAAACTCAGCCAGAATGGGCCCATCCTGCCTAGAGGTGGCTTTGCTTAGGTTTTTGATGGGAGGGGATGTGCAATGTGTGCCTGTAACCAGCGAAGAGATAACATGAAATAAAAACGGGCATTCCACACACTAGCTGTATCCTTCAGATGTTCCTTCTCAATGGCAAATCAGATATAACTCATGAGGCAAAGCACACACTGGTTTCCAGACACAAGATTACTGACAGGCAGGGGAGGGCCTGGCATCTTCAGCAGGCTTTGCATCCATGTAGGTTGTTGGGAAACACAGCTGCAGTACTAGCCTACCACTAACTACCTTTGGTTGTGGAGGCACAATCAAAAAAACCCAGAGAAGTTGAGGGTATATGTAAAATAAAAATGACCAGCAAAGTTCTCAAGAATGTCATTTCCCACATACATGCATCCCCCCCCCCCTTCCATCCCTCAGCAGAGAAGAGTTAAAGACTGGGAGCCAGCATGTGCCAGTCTATTTAAAATGGGCAGAAAAGGAGACAGAGCCACCTCTGGCACAGAAGACTAAAGCTGCACTTTCTGGCTGGCCTCTGCTGATTTTGCAGCAGTCCTCACGTGCGGCACTGAGGTGGCATCCCCCTGTTTACAGGGGGTCACCAGCACCCGCTCTGAGTCCTGTGCAGCTCAGAACAAAAAAGAGTAACCTTGAGGCTTTACTAATGTTGGGAGGTAGCATTAGTCTGAGCTTTCCTCCACTTCCAGTCTGACAGTTAAAGAAATGAGGTTGTTCCTATGGCAACTGGCATATCAAACAGGCCTCTGCAGCTTTGACTCAGCTCCCTGGTTGAGGGAGAGGCAGAGGCCAGGCATCAGCTCTGCAGACTAATACTTCACAGGGAAATTCTGGGAGCTGGTATGTCCTTCCCCCACACTTGTGAACGGTTCATTAACCACATCTCACCATTTGGCAGGGAAGCCTGCATAAGAAACAAACCAGCAGCAGAGTCATTTTGGGTTGTCCTGGTGCATCACCTGTATGAAGTACCCAACCGGCACCCTTTGCTCCTAACACAGGTTTCCCTGAAGAGAGTACCACCAAGGAGCAGCAGGCTAAGGATTCAGACAGCCAGACATTCATTTAGAAAGGAAACACTTCTGCAACTTGCTGCCAGACACACTTCTCACGGATGCTTCCAGAGTGAGAAGCTGTGACATACAAAGGGGAGGTTAAACAACACAGAGCAAACCTTGTTTTCTGAATGCCACTATAAAACTTACAGGGTTTCCCTACAAATCCCCAATACAACACAATCTTTTGGCTGCCTGTGGGGCTGTCTCAGGTTCGTATCAACACATTCTGCTCAAGAGTGTTGTACTAGCACTAACGGACGATAAAAGGCTGTGGGAGTTATTTATAATAATGCTCTCGCCTCTCAGGCTTGCTGCCTTATGTTTGCTAAAAACCTCCAGTATGTCTTTGGTTGCAGTGGACACTCCCAAACCAAATGGCCTTGCCTTTCACACCACAAAGCAGGCAAGGAAAGAGATGGGAACAGATTCAATGCTCACTTTTCAGTTTTAACCCCTGTTCCATACCACCACCACAAGACAAGCAGCAGAGAAAATATCTGCAGATTTGGAAGGTCTTCCTGCTTACCACATCTGCAATGGCGCTCTGGTCATCTTTGACGTGATCCTCAGCCAGCAGGGAGAGCACTAGTCCCTTAATGCAGTGAACATACAAGCTCATCCTAACTGGTTTGCACTGTTTGCCTGAATCGACACCACCCTGAGCCCCCAGGCTGTCCACCTGAAAAGGTGAGCCACTCTCCCCACCGCTGGGACAGCCTGTGTTCTCTGCTGGGTCAGCGGGCAGACTCTCCTGGACGTCTGTGGCAGGCAGCAAACTCCTGCTTTTGTGCTCTGGCTGTACAGCAGTGGTCAGACGATCCAAACCCCAGACATCACTACCAGTTACACCACTGCTTTTTCCAAGGATACTGTTCCGCCTGACAGTCCCTTGCTTGTCTTGTTCACTTGCCTTCCTTTTGCTTAGTTCTTGAACAGGAGAGCAAACAGATGTACTGCCATTGGCCACAGGACACCTTTGGAAACTGTGCTGCTTAACAGCAAAGTCCACAACAGATTTCCCCATGCTCTGATGCTCCTGCTCCTGGACATAAGGATTTGGGAAGAAAAAGCCTTCCAGAGATGGACCTGTAGTCTGAGCATAATCAGCAGTATGGAGTTCGGAAGTGCTTGGCAGCTCTTCCAGATGTGTCTCTGATGAGACACTTAGCTCTGGGCTTTTGCTCTCTGGGCTGTCCAGTTCTGCAGCTGGAGAATTCTTTGCACTGGCTTCGGGTTCAGGGAAGCCCTTCAAAGGACCTGTGTTTGCAAGGCTGCCTGTCTGTAGAGCATCTTCTGGTGCAGCTGTGCTTGAAGCCTGCTCAAGGGACTCGTGTACAGAGGTACTGTTCAGGTCTTGGTTTTCAGGAACCTCTGTTGATTCTGAAACCACTTGAAGGCAGAGAGTGTCCTTTTCTCCTCTTGGACTTGCTGGGGACATGGATGACCTAGAAGGAGAGAAAAATTGATTAATCTACTGATTAGCACCTGTTTGGGGTTACTAATAACACTACCAACCTATTCTCTGCTAGAAAGCACATTTACCTCACCAAAGAATAGGTTAAGCTCTGATGCAGGCAAAAAGCATAGGCCTCATACATTGCAGATCCTGGGAATGTTGCTCCCTTAGAGGAGCAAGGGTTTTAAACAGAGCACGATGAACTGAGAAACAATGGAACATCCTAGTTGGTCTTGAGAAACAATTTTGCTTTAGGTTGCTTCACAACAGTAGATATCACAAATTTTGTCCAGCCTGAAAGGCCTCACACAGCCTTAACAGCCAGGTGATAGAGTTTGAATAAGTGTCAGAGCAAACAATTAACAATGGCTAGTGAGGACACGCTGCCACATTTTAGGTCACTTGCGGCAAAAACCGCTTCATGCCTCAAATTAATTCCCTACCTACTCATCCACTCCACTGGAAAGTCTCGGAGCACTGAGACCTCATCTTCTGTTAGGAAAACTGGGATGATACGAACTCCCTGTGGCAATGGAGAATCTGCAAGAGCAATGGAGGTTGGAGGAATTAAATTAACATGTCCCAGCATAACGAACAGAAGCCAATCTCCATCAGCACAAAGGCTTCAGCAGGAAGAAAAGGCATGCTCTCATCTTGTATCCTGGGTCATCCTGGGAACTGGCAAAATCTGACTAGGTAGCATTTTCCCATCCACTTAACACCTGACACAGTTAAACTTTTCCTTAGTTTTTTTCCTGACTCTCCTGGCAGCATATCTATAAACTGATGCTAAAAAATGGTAGGGGAAGATTTGGACTGAAAGCACCAGTCATTCTACCCTCATGGTGCCATCAGTGGTCAAGTAGCAACTGGGGAACTGGAGTTAAAATAGGTTTGCTAGTAATCTGCAGAACTCACGATTAAGCCCAAAAGAGCAAATTCGTTTGCTTAGCTGAAGGAACTAGGTCTGGCTACACAACACCGTCTGGCACTCCAGCCAGAAGCCCCAATACCCTCAGCAATATATTTTCGCATTCAGCAAGAACTTCAACATGAATCCCCCCAAAAACAACTCATGCTCTCACTGCAGAGAGAATTCAGCCCCAGAGCGTTGCCCATACACTTGCACTTGGCAATCAGTACTCTGCAGCTGGATGCTCACCAGGCTCCCGCTGCTCCTCATCTCCAGGCTCACTCTGAAAGAAAAGCCAAGAATCAGCTTTGCAGCATGACTCAACACTTGCCCCCAGTGCAATCGCGATACCTCCTCCAGCCTATGCAGAGAACAACAGGAGTTCTCCCTGTGACTACCAGAGAACACCAGACCAAAGAGCAAATGCTGTGATCAGTTTACTGTGCTGTGTAATGATTTGTTCCTTATGCAGCCTTCAGATTCAAGGGGACTTCCCAAGAATTCAATACAGCTCAGATCAAGGAGAAATATCACAGTCTACCATTACTACTTACTCATGGCACAGAAGCTTTGTCCATTCTCGCAACCATAGTCAAGGCAGAGGCTTTACTCATGTCTAGATCTTGATAGATTTTTTGTAGAAGATCTCAAATCATGTAAATACTTAATTTTTAATGGAAACGAAAACTGATCGATTTGTCACTTTTTAGATATTCTTTATGAATATTTAGTACTAAATACCCAAATCTGGGTAAAAGGCTAATCAAATATCACACAGAGAAGAATTCCTGAATTCAACAGCTGAAGAACTAGAAAAAAGCAAATTCCTAGTATAGAAGTCTTGAAATCTTACTAAAAGCTTTTATGAGCTGAGATTGAGTATCAGTATCAATATTTGTTCTTCCCAGTAACTGCACATGTAAGATGTATGCATGAATTGCTTCCAGACTGTGCCCGCACACTGTGTATCTACATGTAGTGAATTTGTTTTGCAGCATACCTGCCCTGAAGATTCATTGCCCTGGAGGAGAACTTTGGCAGTAAGAGAAGGTGGCAGCTGGGTGCTCACAATCCTAAAAGAACAAAATAAAGTCATTCATGAGCAGAGTGTCATTTTCTCAAGTTCAGCTGTAGACCAGCATCACTCAGAGCATCAGGAGAGGCATAGTGAACACTAGTGCTCAAATCAGACAGCTAGAAGCACTCTGAGCAAAACTAGTTGTGTTGCCATTTCAGAGCCAGGTAATCTCTGGGGGAGTCCCTGAGGTTCTATCATATACATCTCTCTGGGGTGGGTTAAACACTGCAAGGGTTGACGGGCCAAGCTCAGATGTGGGGTGTAACTAACACATCTCCACACAACAAGAACATGTGCTGGATGACCTTTAAGATTTCTGTGGTTTTTTTGTCTGTTGGTTTGTTTGGGTTTTTTTAGGTCAGTTCCAATCCAAACTTGGGAAAGGCAGAACTGCCTGGTGGTATTTAATTTTGGGCAACAAATCTCGTTTTGCTGAGTCAAGAAACCACGACCTAAGATATATCAATCCATACAGCAACAGGCTTTCTGCCACTCCCTGCAGAGCTGTGAGCAGTGGAGAAGGTTTAGGAAGAGCAGCACTTGCTGTACTGCAAGATAAGCTCTTTGTACAGGACTTGCAAATGAGTTCTTGATCCTTCCATTTACATCCTGTTGAGATCCACATTCTGTAGACTTTCTGAAAGACTTTAAAGAAGGAAAAGTTCAACTCCAATACAAAGCTCTTTGCAGTGTTTTAGTAAGGTTCAGAGCTCAGTGAAGTCTAATGATATTTCATGAAAAAATCTTTACTAGGCAGAACAGCAATACAATAAGACATATATTGGTGATGAGCACTGGCACATGACAAGAATCAATTCTCCAGTCAGATATTCATTTCCATTGCAACAAGCAGCCAGGGTTACAAATGCTAGCAACTTGTGCTCTGGGTCCTGCTTGCAAGCTTAAGATCATTCCCTCAAAAATGCCTGGCCTATTTCCGTCAGATCTGGAAACATGCATACATCGTGGCATCTCTCCAGTGCTCATGAAGGGTTTTGCAGCACAGTCTATGTAACCTTTTAACAGTAACAAAAGGAAAAAGGTGCTTGAATGCTACTGCCAAGAAATTCTCAAAATCTCCCATCTCTTGCCTTTCAAAGACACCTTTGAGGCTCTCCTTGCTGTGGTTCAATGCCATATGTGCAGCATCCTCAGCTGTCTATGATCTCTCTTTGTGTTGAACAAAGTCAGCATTTCTTGTGGGAAATTCTGGTTCCTTCTTCTACATCATTTCTGCTAGCATTGATAGTGGTCCTGGCCAGCAAGTCAGTCAAAAATATATACATACATATACCCCCATGCACTGAATTTGGAAGACAGCAAAAAAAAAAAAAAAAAAAACTAAGAAGAGTAATGTTTACACATCTTATCCTGATCTGTACATCTGTACAGGGCTTTTACAGCAGCATTTTGTAGATCCCAGCATTTGGAAAGCTCTGCACCTTAGAGACACGCCATCCCCTAAAAAGGGCAAAAGCACTTGCTGACACCAGTATGCTTATATTTTCCAGGTCACAATCCAGGAATGATCCCTACTCTGGGGAACCTAAGGTAAAACGTGAAAAGTGTCTAAAATACTAGAATATGCCAGAACCAGGTCACTGGAATCTTTTCTCAGCTATGTTACTACTGACTTCAACACTGGCACATCAGAAGTTCAGAAGCCAATCTTTCTGTTAAGTACCTTTCAACCTTTCAAGAAAAGTAAAGTTTGTGCCTGAATAATGTGCTCCCGCAGACATTAAATTTACTTTTCTTGGTGAATTTGACCTAAAAGGCCTAAGAAGTTAAGTCTTCATGTCCCATTGAATACCAAAGACAGTAGCATACCTACTAAAACCTAAATCTTAACTTTCTTCATGCTTCGGTTTCTCCTGCTGATAAACAGAGTTAACAATTTACCACCTTTGAAATATACCAGCAGACAGGGTTTACACTATCTGAAGCATTAATGTTCCTGTCAGTTACGAACAGCAGCCTTGCATGTACAGTAAATGCCCTTGCTCTGTTCTCTGGATGCACTCTGGGATCATGGCCCTAAGAGGGGGTAGCATCAACACGCAGGTTAACCCTTTGGGTAATGTCCTGTTACTTACAAGCCTTTGTAGAGAATGCAGCCTGCCAAGATGTGGGGAGACCGCTGGCAAGTTTGTAAGATGAGAGCTGCTTTCAGTAAAAGCAAGGGATCCACCTGGATGGGGAGAAACAGAAGAAGCTAAGCCAGAAAATCCTGGAAAGTGCTCAAAGCAGCAAATAAAAAACAAAAACACTAGCACTAAGGCAGGCCTAGAGCTAGGTGCAACAGACGACAGACTTTTACCTTGGTTTTGTCCAGATTCCAAAGAGAATTAAAAATCTTGTGGAGGTCACCAGTGTTTTTTTGGATATGTTCAATATACTTGTCCCACTGCTTGCTCAGTTCCTCCTGAGAAAGTGCCTGTAGACAAGGAAAATCCATATGGCTGTGACTCCACAGGCCCTAATGCATTCAAGATGATTAGATGCAATTAATCTGGGACAGTAATTGTAAGTGGTAACTCTTATGAGGATAAGGAGAAAGTAGACACAGAAGAGCTTTAGACTGAACATCTGGGAAACATGTCTGTTATGGGATATGTCACCTGAAGGATGGACCAGGAAACTTCATCACTTGAGACTGAGAACAGCAGCACAGAAGGCAGATAAAAAATGACCATGCTGCCTCAGTGAAACAGGACGGGCCTGCTCCCAGTTCTTTGATACACAAGCTTGCTCTGACCCTTGCAATAGGAAGACAGTGCAAGGGAACAAGCCAGCATGTCTGTGCCTGGACTGAGCTTGGCCAGTATGGGCAGCGTCCAAGAACTCTTCTTAGCCAGAAACGTCACAATTCTTGATCTTTAATTACCGTGTAAGCATGGTGCACAGGTCCATTGTAAAACCTGAAGAGGCTGATCAGCTGCTCCAGAAATCGTCTACAGCTGACATCAGGAAGTTCAACAGAACAGCCCAGAACCTTTAATACAGAAAGCCACAAATGAAGAATGTTTACTGACACTACCCAGGGACAGCAGGTGAGAACAATTCTTACTGCTCTCAAATTGAGTATTTAAGATATACAAACAGTTCTATGGTAGGCAAACGTCCCACACATTCACAATCTGACAAAAAAGCAAATTCAAAAATACCCACAGAAGAGCTTTGGCATAAATAGGAGAAATAAATGATATTGGAAATCCAGAGTTTTAAATACACTCCCTTCCCATCACAGATGTTAGAGACATAGCTCAGTGCTCTAGTAGTTAAGAACATTTTCCTGAAAGTAAGTATTCAAATTCATCTGTTATTTACAGAGATCAAGATGCTTCATTCAGCTCTTGAGCTGCCAAGGAAGAAACAGAAGTGCAAGAGCCTTCTGTTTCTGAGAGCTAAATGAGTCCAAACAGCACCGCCTATGAAATAGGTCTGACTGTTCTTAGTCTAGTTTCCAGGGGTTGGTTTGGGGCATTTTTGTCAAGACTATGCATATTGGTCTTAATATACTAAGTGTCTGCTAATACTAATAAAGGTCTGCAGCAGAGAATACTGAGGGTTAGTGGGGAAGAGCAATCAGGCTACCGAATTGGAGCTCGAGTCCTTATTTTAAACTTTAGTACACAGACTTCTGTTTCCAGCCATCGCCAATAGCCCACAGAGGCATGAGTTATGTAGCTCTCAACTGTTTATAGCCACTGCCAGGCATATCTTAAGAAAACATGTTTGGTGTGGACTCACAAATGAGGAACGCCGAGCTTTTTTTCCACAGAACAGCTGAAGTAATTGCCACTACACATGCTTGTACACTGTGGTAAACAAAATTTAAGTTACCTTGCAATGAAAAGTTGTGCATTGCAAGTTCACACCCTAGCTCTCCCCAGGTCTATCTGTGTGCAGGCCCATACCCTGAAAAAAAAAGCCCTCTTAGTTTGATAGTATAGTTGATACTTTCTCATTGTTTTAGCTCTTTGATTGCCCCTAGACCTCTTAAACTCACCCACAGATAGTCTCCATCCACTACAACTGCAAACTTAAGCTTTCTCAGCCGAATAAGACTGGGAGGAACTCCAGAAATTTCAGTCATACAATGTACCACTCCTGCAATCTGTCCGCACAGCAGTTCCTGCTGGTCAGGAAGAGTCTGTTGAAGAAGGCAGGGGAGAACTACTTATTTTCTTTTGAAAAGACTTGAAAAAAAAATCACCACTGCATTCAGTTAAAAATGGATTATGAATTCATTTCAATTATAAACCAAATGCAGCAGCACCAGAAAATTTGTGTGGAAAAAATAACTAGACTGCTTTTTCCAGGCTGCACAAGGGCCTAGAGCTCATCTAGAAGCACTCTGTCATCCCTACAGTGTACTTGTTCACAACATGAAACAGAACTGGACACTGCTAGATGATTCCACTGACAGGAATTCACAACTGAGGGAGCAGAGCATTAACAAGAGAAAGTGCAACACAACCGTGTCCAGCATCAGAAAACAGAGGACTCTTGGTGCACCCTGTGTGGTGGAGCATCATTCCACCTAGTTCTCTCTAGTTGCATGGTTTTCTTAAAGCTTTTATAAATACTGAATGCAAATTTATCCAAAGCACAATCTGGAATTACCACTATTCCTTAAACAGAAATATCAATACATACAGGCAACACAGGCACTGCTTTACAGGCAGCAAAAGAAAAGCAGACGTTACCTGAGAAGGATAAAAATAACAAATGCCAGCACTTGTAGGATCTCCCTCTTCCTTAACCTTTGAACCATCATAAAGGAAAAAGTAATTCCACCTACAAAAGCAAAACATTGGCAGAAATAATCGCGTATTTGAAAGCTATTACACTTCTACCTCTTATTATTTCAGGTAAAACAATACAAAAATATAAATCAGAGACATTGTTCCTACATAACCATATCCTCTGACTTTAGACATGAAAGAGGTTTCAAAAGGGCCCCATGCTAAAAAACGCGGCCACTTTTGTGGGTTTAAAACAGACCCTATAAACCCACAACTAAGAAAAGAGGAAGAATATATGGATTTGTAAAATATTCTCCTATCTCGAGAGCACAGAATAATTAGGTGTTAATCATGTGTAGTCCAAAGAGTTCCCAAAACCTGCTGCTTTTTATTTAAATGTTAACCATGTCTGATAGGCCATAAAAAGTGCAAAATGGGAGCTCCTGTCTGAAGGCAGCCTGTTTCATAATAGTATTCAGATCATACCTTCAAGGGTGTACTCAATAATTAATTTTCACTCCTACTTGTAAGTAGCTAGTTACATTCAAAAGCTTTGCATACAAGAGCCTTCCTGCAAAAATAGAAGTCTAGGGAAAAAAAAAAAAAAAAAAACACACACACACAATTCAAAAGGTGAAGCTAAAGAACACAAGTTATTCCCCAGCCAAGAAAAAAGACTAAATTTGGGCTTAGACTATGCCTCCTCACTTCTCGAATGAGTCACTAAAGAGAAAGTTACTAAGATGCTGCTTTAGCTTCCAGGAGGTCTGAATTCCCTTCCCGGTTTGCCAGACTCCGGGGAAAGCACACGGCTCCTTCCTCATGCTGCCTCAGTTCTCCATCTGTAGGTAGGGAAAATAAATACTGCTCTGCCAGACGGAGATGAGTGTTTATGGGACAGTAACACTCTAGTGTAACAGCACCACCGAGCCAGGCGCTGCGGCCGCCCGCAGACCCGCCGCGGGGGGAGCGAGGGGCGCGGCGCTGCAGGCGGCCCCGGCGGCCGCCCCAGCCCCAGCGCGGAGCTCACCACGGCGCGGGGCCGGGCCCGGGCGCGGCGGGGCTGCCCATCGACGGACTCGGGGCCGCGCGCTCGGCTCGGCCTCCCGCGGGACGCCCAGCGGCGCGGGGAGGGGAAGCGGCCCCGCCGCCCCCGGCCCGGCCCGGCCCGGCCCGGCCGCTCCCGCCGCAGCAGCACGTGACCGTCCTCGCTCTACCGCGGCCGGGCGGGAACAACGCGCTCTCTTCGGAGGCACGTGACCGACCTGTCACTACGGCGGCCGTGCGGGGACACGCAGCCGCCGCGGCGCGCTGAGTTCAGGGCCATGTGACCGCGCCGAGCTCTACGGAGGCCGTGCGGGGACACGTCGCCTCGGTGCCGGGAGCCGCTCGCCGCTCGGGGACACGTGACCGCGCGGCCGCTACGGGGGCCGGGCGGGGGCGGATGGCGGCGGCGGCGGGCGAGTGGCGCGCGGCGGGGCGGCGGCGGCGGCGGCCCTGGGCGGCGGAGGGCGGCGGCGCGGTGCTGCGGCGGCTGCGGGAGGCGCGGTGAGGGCCCCTTCCCCCCCGCCCCGTTTGCCCCGGTGCGCGGTCCCCGCTCACGCTGCGCTTTGCCCCGCCAGGGACGACCTGCTGGGCTCCGGCTTCTGGGCGGCGAGCGCCGGTGAGTAAGCGGGCCGGGCCGGGCCGGGCCGGGCCGGGCCGGGCCGCGCCGGCCGCCGCCGCCCTCACGCCTCTCTCCGTGCCCGCAGGAGCCATGCGGGACCCGCTGGGCCGCGGCGCCGAGCAGGCGGCGGGCGGCGCGGCGCGGCCCTCGCGGTGCGTCTGCTACGGCCTGGGGCGGTTCTGCTCCTGCCCCGCCGCCCGCCACCAGCTCGCCTTCCTGCTGCTGCTGCTGGAGGAGCTCCCGGTAAGGCCCCCGCCGCCTCCCCCGCCCCGCCGCCGCGCCCGGCCCCCCCCCGACCCACGGCTCTGCCCGCAGGTGCCGCGCAGCCAGTGCTTCGTCTTCGACCCCGCGTTCTCCGAGCAGGAGCTGGCCGTGCTGGGCGAGCTGGGCCTGCGCCTCCTCCCCGACAACGAGGTGAGCGGTGCCCGCCGCCCCGACCGCTGCGGCACGGCCCTTCGTCCACCGCGGTGCTGCAGGGGCTACAGGAGGAGCAACCTGTCACGCTGCCGCGGTTTCGCAGGGCCCCAGCTCTACCCCTGCGGCGCTGGGGAGCTCCTGGGGCTGCCTGGAGTGACGTTAGTTCTGCTTACGCTGTCAGCACTTAGGGAAGGGGAGAAACTAACTGTGAGTAACAACAACTGTTGTTTATATGCAGGAGGGGAAACACTGTATTCATGAATCTGCCACTCTCTTTTATATGATCCACTGCGGAAAAGCTTTGTATAACAATGTCCTGTGGAGTAACTGGTCCATAGAGGCACTGTCCAAAATGGTCATCATTGGAAACAGCTTTAAAGGGATTGAGGAAAGGTACAGTCGTATCCCTCAGTGAAAGCTTTCTGTTTTTTCTGCTCCTTGACTCGCTGCAGCGACAACCCTCTCTTCACATGCCTTCTTCTATGGTTCCTGGTGATGATTTTCATGCAGTACATAGGCTTTGGCTTATTTTCAACTCACTGTGAAGTTTGTAGTCATCAACACTCTCTTTCTACCCCATACTTCCCTTTAGAAAGGAAGTCATCTTACATTCATAAGAATATGTAGCATGTCTAATGCTAATTTACCTTGTTTCTTTTTCTGGTAGGCTGTTGTCAAGAATCCTGGAGAGAGATTATTCTTATATAGCAAAGGTAAGAAGCACTAGCTTTGTAAATACTAATGCTTTGCATTGGCAAAACACCTATTAATGAGAAAGAAAATTTGCAAGAATAAAAAAGCCTTTACAACCTAATTTCTTGGATGTTCTAGTATAGAAATGAATCTCCAAAAATCATATTATCTACGAAACACTGCAAACAGTGGTTTTAGTTAGCTTAAGATACAGAGAGGATGAGAATGGTATTAACACAACTTTCAAGAAAAGTTCATCTGCATCATACATAACTGTTCTCTTCAACTACACTTAGGTCTTAAAAGGGACAGAGGAAATTGCATTTCCAACTCACCCTCAGTATATGGATACATTTAATGACACCTCCATCCACTGGTTTCCCTTGCAAAAACTCCAGGAGCTCTCCAGTGAGGTTTGGGAGTTCCTGGAAGAGCCTACTTACCAAGAATGTGACGACTTGGAGATCATCAGAAAGGAAGACAAAGTGAACCTGTGCAGTCCTACTGCAGTGGAGTCTTAACAGCTCTGCAACTGGTGCCTTGTTTTGTACGGTGTTTAATTTGTTCCCCTTCCCCCAGCAACTACACGCGCTTGAGGTTAAGCTCAAGGATTGGCAGTGTTGTCGTTATCTGCCAAACTTAGAAGTGGCAGCACCTGAAAACTGACCTTTATGGGACAGGTTTGTCTCTAAAAGAGATTATTTATTAAATGTAAAAGCTATGCTGTGGTTTATGCTCACTTAACTAGAGCTAGCTAATTTAACTAAAAAAAAGTTTTAAACCACTCATGTTGCTGAATTGTGCAAAAGTGACTATTAAAAGTCTTTGTCTATACTTCTCATAATTTGAAATACCCAAAAGGGGTATTATTTCTGGAGGATTTATAGTTCAAGGTGTTAATATCCAGTTCCAAATGTAGGCTTAAAATGTCTCAGCTGAGGACTAGACAGGACTTCAGCTGTCTGGTGCCACTGAAAACAGCTCTTCAGCCACATTCTTCTGTGAAGAATTGGGTCTTTCCCCTCTAGAACAGGAGAGAAGGAAGAAAGGGGAAAAAATAAAAAAAGAAACAAACTCAGTTACCATTCCTCAGTAGTGAGTTTCTCAGAGTACGTGTTCTGTGAATATGCTGGGCGGGGGGGGGGGGAGGGGGGGAATCACCTCCCTTCCAGCACTGTGATCCAACACAGCAAAGAAAGGCTCCTGGACCTGACAAGGGCCTGAGGTTTAGAACACGCACCAGCTTGAATGAGCCAGCAGCACACTGTGGCCTGGCTCTGAATAAGGGCACAAGAATTTTCACTGTCAGCAGTTAGAGGCTGTGAAATCTTCATCACTGGAGACTTCTGAGACTCAGCTTAAATTTTTGCAGATCTGGGGTAGGTAATAGCCCTGCTTTGAACAGAGAACGAGCTCCAAAGGTCCCTTCTAACCTTCACTTGCCTGATGATGTGAAAGGACAACTGATGGATCTCTATCAGAGGTGGCAATTAGGCTAGCCATCAGAACTGCTTGTTTCTCCTTAGCACCAACTTCCACATACAATTTTACCTATTGACACCATTTGAACAGCTCTGAAGAAAAAAAAAAATCCTGGCATATATCTGAAACTTCATTTACTTACAAATCCTGACATACAACTGAAGTTTCATCTATATACAAATTTGTAACTTCTTTATTCTAAGACAGTTACATTAAAATAACAACAAGATCATCTTCACAGTTTAAGGTAGGGGCCTTATTTAGCCATATCAATGAGACTCTGGAGAGAGGTTGGCACCCAAGTCTTTTCTCCCTGTACAAATACAACACCTCTGTCAATGTAAATCACAATCCGTCCAAACGTATACAACTGTTTTCCTTCATGCCGTTTTCCAATCACAGGCATGAAAACAATATTGTGTTCCTCCGCTTTTGTTTGAATTAGGTCTTTAAAATTCATCGGCACAGAGCTGGCAGCCATGCCTATGCCTCGCTGGGCCATGTTCTCAGCCTCTCGACGCTCCTGCATGGCTTCATACTGAAAGTCTTTCCTTCGCTCTGTGTGCGTGAGGTAGGCAATGTTCTCCCGAGCACCTGGTTGCATGTAGCCACCTGTTTGGGAGTGAGATGAAACATGTGAAAACAAGGTCCCAGGCCATTCCTAGCACAAGGTATATAAGTAAGCTCCAATCCAGGGCACAGGAAGTATCAAATCTTGTAAAGCAGATTCATAAACTTAAATCCTTTTCAGACATTCTTGTTTCTTATGTTTTATAGTGTTAATATGATGTAGACTAGGTAGGTCAATCAGTGAACTGCAAAAGCAACAGGATTTGATGCAGTCCTCATTTGTATCTGAGCATTCACAGCAGAGGAGGATGCTGCACTGCTACTGACAAAGGGAAAAATCTGAACCAGAATCTCACCCAAAATGAAAAAACACACCAATGAATTAGAGCTTCAGAATCTAACATTTTTAAATGATGGTCTCTGATGGTCTCTCAATAACTGACATAAAATATACTATATTCAGATTACACTGAAAGAGAATCAGTTGCTTAATGGCAGAGGCAACCAATCACCAAAAATCTGTTTTGCTTCAGTGAAGTGCAGACAATTAAGTAACACCTTACAGGCATTACTTATGAACAGAGCAAGGTAAAAAGCATTTAGAATTTTGCTGCTCATTGAAGCTGCTGAAATGCTGATTAGCAAGGCCATAAACCTGTATTATATATATAAATACACACACACACACAGACTCACAGGAACAAAATGTTGCTTTATTGGGAGAAGTGGAGCCACGAAAATAAGCCACCTACCAACACTAGAAGAGACAGCCCGGTTCATGATATCAAGAGCTTCATTAAATTTATCTTTGATGGATGGATGCGCCAACACTTGGTCTGAGAACATGGATTTCCAACCCAAGTACCACTTCGTGATCTCTTCATAATTGGGGCTGTTACTAAGCCAGGAGCACAGCACCTGCAAAACGGTATGACAGATCAAATTCAACAGGACAGAGAAATGGAAGAATTTATGGGAGAAAACCCTTATTATCACTTAGTATGGCTATTAATGAGCTTTCATAACTGAGAAAAGGACTGTGACAGTGTTAGGAAGCAGACTTTAATCTGATAGGTATGAAGCTATGAGTGGCAATCACTCCATTTTACAGAAAAATTCCAGTACTGGAGCAGCAATTACTAGGCAGAAGTCACTAAAAGACTTCACTGTGAATCAAGTCCATTAAAAGTTATTCAACCTTGATTATTTCTCACCTGCAGCCACTTAGGGAAGAAGTGTTTCTCCAGCAGTCCAACAAGACTGGAGACAGAAATCATTCCTTCCCAGTCAATTACCCAGTAGAATGCATCCATGTGTTGCTGGTGAGGGTTTATGATGAGCTCATTCAAACACATCCCTAGAAAATGAGGGAGGAAAGTTAGAACAGAACTTGACTCATTGTTTTTTCAGTGCTTTGACCTATTTAACTAGCAACATACATGACTGGAAGAGCAGTTGTATTGAATATTAGCCAAAAGACCTTCAAGATTTTTTGAACTGTTTGACTGCTACCTGCCTCCAAAACAATATGTAATTTCTGGAAATGGAAACAATGTGCTGCCGGAGTTGAGAAACTTAAAACATTTTTATTTTAGACTAAAGCATCTTTCAGCCGGCTTGCATGGCTGAACGGTGAATTACAAGATCCCATGATGAAAGCATTAGTGTAGACCAAAATAAGGCAGGAATTACCAAAAGACATTTTATAGCACAGTATTACATATCAGCTGTCAGACTCATGTGATTCCTCTGTTCTCAACTGAGACAGAGAAACAAGACAAAAGCCACTAAGAATAATCAGAGCACTTCCCTTTTCTAAAACATCTATCTATCTGAAAAAAATGCATGATAATACTAACACAGACGATGTAAACTTGCTCTAAACTAATCAATAATATCCCTTTGAAACAACAATATATGTATTTTCCAGCCCTAAGAGGGAAGCTAGCAACCAGCTCATGCAAGAAATTCAGCACTGTTTGGCTTGTCTCACCTAGTTTAGGCACGATGTTTTTGACCATGAAAGCCTCCCATGACCCTGGTGTAAACACATCTTTCCAGGGCTGAAGGATAAGTTTGGCCGAGGAGTCGCTGGGATGCCATTTCTGCAGCGCATTTGCCAGTTTATTTCGGATGGGAGAATACAGTGGTTCTAATCGTGCCTGCATCAGGGGAAGCCAAGGATGAATCCAAGAGTGGATTGGGACTGTGTCTGTCAAAGGATTCCAGTTTTCAACCTTGAGGCAAAACAGATACAGATAAAAGTAAGTCTACCCTTTAATCAATAACCTCTGCCAAATGCAACATACCAGCAACTTTGGAATTTTTAGTCAACTAATTTGAAATACTAGCTCAGAACACAGCTTTATTCTAAAGCAGCTCCCCTCATCTTACCTCTTTCTGTAGCTTAGGGAAGATGAGCTGATCCAGAATGTTATCCAGTATCCATACAGGAACAACGTGTACCCAGCTATCCAAGAAGTCCACCATTGACCCACAATTCCTGGGTTGCCACTGCGTTACTATGTTTCTTACATAGGGCATCCAGATTTCCCACATCAGTCTAGGAAAAAAGCGAAGTTAAGCTTAAAACTATATCTCCAGGCCTAAATAAACCAAATGGGTAATAGCTATTTAAAAGCTGCTTTTCTTTTAAATATAGCTAACAGCTGGATTTTATCTGACACATCAAGAGAATCATTTAAAAAGCACACATCTATCTGTTTATCTCTAAGGAAGCAGCCTTTGAAGATGTTGCACAAACTATAGTTCATGTTATTTACCTGTGAAAAGCATCTGTTGAAAGATCCTGCCCACTGTGTGATAACAGCTGATCATTTTCCAAAAGGCTCTTCCATTTGGCTATAATCTCTGTGCCATACGTACAGTCCTGGAAATAATATAAGGCATGGGCAGTCTTTATCCTTTTTCATTAATTGCAGCTGGTATCTAGAAAGAGCAGGCTGATAATAGGCTTAGCAAGAGAGAGCATTCTCGCCCAACTCTTCTGCCACTCAAAAGGCAAGCCAGGCACTTGTAGCAGTTACCAGTAATCCCACAGGAGGAAAACTCCACTTTATGGATTTGAAATACCCCAAAGGTAGAAAGGTGATAATCTGTTCTCCACCCTCTCTCCAGGTGTATCGAGAGAACCTGGACTCTTTCACCCATCACAGGCTAAATGGCATAAAGAACAGAGAGCACAGATACGACTAATTTAAAAACAGACTTTTCAATTTTTGCCAAAAAAGGAGTACAGACTTAGCTTTCACATACTTTGTCTTCCCAGAAGCCACTGTCATAAAAGGGCTTGATTTTAATCTTACAGGCTTCTACATGGTTCACCATTTTATATGCTTCGGCATTACCGAATATCTGGGTAGTGGTGGAGAGCTTATCAACCTTTCGGATACATTTATTTTGCTCTAGCATGAGCACTGGGAGCTTTCTCTGGAGCTTTCCTCTCCTCTGCCATTTAATCAACATTCTGATCACAGTGTGGGGCAAAAAGTGAAGGGAGTCAAAACAATAAAGGCAACTTAACCATCGAATAAAAACTGTGAAGAAATCAAACTAATACGCACCTTGAGGGGATCCCAGTTCTTGAAGTAATCTTTCATGAGGGGATAAACTATTGCTACTGCCAAGTCCACCCTATCAGACATTCGGTACTCTTCATAGTACTTGTCTTGAAGTGTCTCAAAAATCTTTGCACACTCATCCAGGGTTAGGGGATTTTCACAACAGGGCTGCATCCGTCTCTCACACTCTTCCACCATCTCCAGGACTTTGCTGAGATTACTAATTGCTGTCTCCTCGTGAGAGAGGACTTCAGACATCTTCTGTATCTCATGGGTCAAGTTGACAACCATGTCTCTTTCGTACTGCAGCTGCCGGTCATTCTGGATGATCTCCTGCTCTGTGATGTCAATGAGAAGTTGTAAGTTGTGCTCCAGCTCAGGCAAAGCAAATCCCTGAGGCTTTGAGTCTTTGCCCAGTGGCTGCTGAGGACTGTCATCTGGAATATTGTGCTTGTGGCTAATTTGACTGTAGCTGTAATAAACCTTCTGTTCACGGCCCGTCATATCTATAACCTTCCAACAAACAAGAAAAAAAGCATGTCTTAAAAAAAAAAAGCCAAAAACTTATTTCATGTTTAAATTGAAAATTTGGATTTCTGAGTACCTTAATTATTCCAACAAGCTACTGATACAATCAGGTGTTCTAAGCTGTTTCTAAAAAAATCCTACTCTCCACCTGAAGATTTAGAATGAATGAATAACACTACATGGAATCAGAGCTGGAACTAAGTGCAAAGAAAAGGCCTCTTTTGGCCTCTGAGCTTGGAGAGAAATGTCCTCTTCCTCTAACATCAATTTTACCATTTCACCAAGTATTTCTACAAGGAGTGATAATGCAAACACTATATAATTCATTATGGCACAAAGTCTTAGCTGATTTTATATGTTTTTAAAGACATGTAATTTTAGGTGAATAATTAAGTGCATCAAGGACAAATCTAGTTACTGTTACTTTTAAGTGGAGGGTGGTGCAGAGTATGTGCTCAGATGCACAGTCATAACAGGTACAGCTGGGCTTTCAAAGGCAGACATGCATTTAATTTAAGACAAACGTGAGACAATTAAACTTAACTTATAATGAAAGACATCTAAGCTAATTTGCATTTTTCTGAGGGCAAAAGGTTGCTTGTGCTCAAGTGCCATGTTCCTGGGGACATAATAGTGTGTTAAATGATTTGGTGGCAAGTCTGAGGCCTTTGATTTTCATGAGGCTGTGGACAGCTCATTCTTATAAGTATCAAGATTACCAATGGCTAGGAAGCGCTCACAGTACTAGTGCGGACAAGTCATTTTCCAGAGATGCCATCACTTAAGTTATCAGCCTTACCTTGACTTGAGACAGCTCCTTTTGAGGTGCTGAAAGCTGTTTGCTGATCCTGCCCTTGGCTTTCAATTCTTCTACTGTCTTATAGTTGTATTTGGGCTTTTTCTTGCCTCCATTAGGATCCTTCCTCCACTGACTGAGCTCTTTTTGAAATTCCTAAATAAAAACAAGCAGGAGTTGCAGGTTGCCTCTCTATCATGACCCAAACTTATCTATTTTCTACAAAAAAGATAACCAGCAGATTAATGAAGAATGCCAAATGCCATGCAGCAAAGTAACAGAAGTAGTAGTAAAGCTGAGTGACAAACTGGCTCAGATGCTGTGGTCCACTCAAAAATCCTAATCACGATTGTAGCAATACATTTCTGATTTTTTTTAATTAAATAACAGGAGAAAGAATACCTCCAAATGTTTTTACTATTTTAGCCAAAGAGGATTTATTCTGCGGAACTTGTAGCAAGAATACTGGAATAAAGCGAGCCAGAATTTATGAAAAGAACATTGAGTTTACAAGAAAAATAAATGCATGAAACAGTGTTATGTCTTTGGCTTCTTACCTAAAATTGGCCTAAACAGTTTTCTCTGACATAGAAGCTGATACCAGACCTGAATTTCATACAATACAATGCAACAATGAGAAGAGATATACCAAGAATCACACACGCACCTCTTCAGCTTCCTCTTCTGAGTCAACAACGGGGAAGTCTTGCAAAGATTGATTGGTTCTTTCAGAACCATATGCCCCCACAGCTCCTTTGCCTTTTCTTTGTTTAGCCTCAATTGGATTGATAATACCTGAACAGGACAGTAGTTAGATCAGAAAGGATTACAGTTTAGTCAGTAAGAAAAAACTGAAAGTACTTTTCTTACAGTAACCTGAGTTATCAAATTAGCAATAACCATGTGGCCTGGCATTCTGCTTCTTACACTATAGTATCTACTATGACTACACTAATTTCTTAGTAGTTATAAAATTACTTAATTTGTGCAGATAGTCACAAAATGCAGAGTACTATGCACATACGTATTTCACTGTTTTCTCATTCTACTGCATGAAATAAACATCTCTTGATTCTGAGCTGACTACTCGTGAAACTTTATCTCCTTTCTCTCTTCTTCTTCTTCTCATACAAGCTAATGAAAGCACAGAACCAGCCTACAGGAAGTTAAACATAATTGAATATCATAAAGATTCACATAATTTACAAGAGATGCCAGAAAATGAGAATGAGGTCTTAAGCCACCTCAAGATTACAGTTCCTTAAAGAATTCAATCTCTTGTCCAAATTCCAAGTTAACAAAACACAAACATGCAATCACAGTACCTTGAGCATTCTTCCCAAGACCTCTTCCAGGGACATAACCCATCTTCTGGAGAAGCTTCTGCCCAATTCCCTTAGTGTGCCTCTCCCAGCTTCCAAAATCCATGAAAGACTTGGTCCCCCCTACAAAGCCTTTCTGACTGGGTTTGAAATTACCACCCTATTTAAAAAACAACAAGAATTTTGTAAAGGTAATGTAATAATCAAGCTTTGCATACATCTACTGAAAACAAAGGCACCCTCCCTGAAAGATTCAGCTGTCATCCCACTGTAGTGCTGTTTTTCTGGCTCTCGATGGCAAAGAGCACCACTTTGGTGTCCATTTAAGCTGCCCGTCACTTATGAACTTTCCACGCAAGTTGCCAGTTATTAGGCACTATCACTGACTATAGCTGCACCTGCTACTGATCCTTTCTATGTTTGATAGCTAAAAAATAGGGCCTGGATTTTAACCTGTAACATGCACATACTTATCATCTTGTTCTGCAGGAAGAAATCATCCTTTAGGCTTTTAATAGTTGAAAGAAAGGAAATAAAACATAAGCATTCTTTAATTTTTAACCGCAACTGATCAAAATTAATAGGATTAGAATAGAAGGGCTCAAAAAGGAACAATATTCCCAAGGACACAGAACACTACCTAAGTATAGCTATAAAAAAATAAATAAATAAATAATAAAAAAAACCCAGAAAAGTTTCCTTTAACTACATATAATATCGGTTCTCTGATTCACAATTACTCCTCCCTTTCTTGAGTACTCTATTATTGGTTCAAGAACTTTGATGCTATTATAATTCAAGCTTCATAAATGCATGACAATTAAAAAAAAAACTCTGGATAACTCACTGTTTTTAACTTCTTCGGCACAAATTCTTTAGGGATTTCTTCCTGCTTAACAGGTTTTTCGTCTTCATCAGAGTCTTCTTCTGACATATCCTCAGCGGCTGACTTTTTCAGTCCAGCACTGATGAAGTTCACAGGGGCTGAGTAGTCCCTAGAACTATATATTTAAAAAAAATGGTTTCTGTAAACGTTTATGGCATGATTTCTGCCCCGGTGAACCCCTGCATACCCCCAAACAACCCTTGAAACGGGGGTATCCCACCCTAAGGGGGAAATTTAAAAGCTGGCAGCGGCTAAAGCAGCGATGCGGCTGCTTGGTCTGCCCGGAAACAGCGGCGCTTGCCCCCAGCGCAGCCGGAGCGGCCTGCGCGCCCCCCCGGCGCCGGTGCCCGGCCGGCCCCAGCGCGCACCGCTTGCCGCCGAAGCTGGGCCGCTCCTCGTCCGAGTCGCGCTCAGCCCACACGCCGTAGGTGGCCTCCTCCTTGCTCTGCCGGTGGCGCTGCCGGTGCGGGTTGAATTCGTTCTGCAGGTCCCAGTCCGACACCTCGAAGCTCTCCATCTCCACGCCATCCTCCCCGTCCGTCCCGTACAGGTGCGACATGGACATGGCGCCGCCGGGCACCCCCGGGCCGCTCCGCTCGGCGCGACTCAGCGCGGCCCCGCCGCCGGGCACCCCCGGCTCGGCTCGGCCCGGCTCGGCCCCGCCGTCGGGCACCCTCCTCCCGGCCCGGCTCAGCGACTCCGGTCCCCGCCGCCGGGCATCCCCGGGCCTCTCAGCTCCGCTCGGCGCGGCCCCGCCGCCGGGCACCCCCGGGGCGCTCGGCTCGGCTCGGCCCGGCCCGGCCCCGCCGCCGGGCACCCTCCTCCCGGCCCGGCTCAGCGACTCCGGTCCCCGCCGCCACGGAACGCGCCCACCAATACCAAGCACCACCCGGAAATGAACCCTCTCCTTCCGGGTCACGCGCCCCGCCCTCCGGCCGGAGCCACACACCCCTCCACCATAGAGACGCCCGCGCCAGGGCGGGATAAAGCCGACGTCCCGCCCCGCAGCCGCCGCTCTATGGTCTGGCGGACCGACAGAGCCGGCGCGGCTCGGGAGGCGGCGGGTCGCCAGGAGCCCCGGCCCCGAGCGGGGACCCGCGCCGGGACCCCCGCGGCCCGGGCGGCGGCGGGTCGCCAGGAGCCCCGGCCCCGAGCGGGGACCCGCGCCGGGACCCCCGCGGCCCGGGCGGCGGCGGGTCGCCAGGACCCCCGGCCCGAGCGGGGACCCGCGCCGGGACCCCCGCGGCCCGGGCGGCGGCGGGTCGCCAGGACCCCCGGCCCGAGCGGGGACCCGCGCCGGGACCCCCGCGGCCCGGGCGGCGGCGGGTCGCCAGGACCCCCGAGAGCGGGCCCGAGGCGAGGCCCCGCGCGGCCCCGTTGTTCGTGTCAGAGCAGCACGGGCAGAGCGCGCCGTAAGCAAGGAGCCGAGCACGGGACGGGCGGCCTCATATATTAACTCTTAAATAGATTCTGTAAATCACAAGCGAAGGGAGGGCAGGAGGCGGCTCGCGGACCGTCACTCGTACAACAGACGCTCTGCGGGGTTATCGCACCTATCTCTGCTTCGTGAGTCAGAGAACAGCACTACGAGACACGTAAACGCAGCCTTAAAAAGTTCTCAGTTAATTGAATATAAAATCTCTTTCCAACGCGCTTTGAAGTTGCAGTCAGAATATTCATTTCCACAGATTCTTTTACCACGGAGCATTCAGAAAAGGTAGACAACTGGTACTTGAAGTGTAAAATGTTTGGCCTTTGCAAATAAACGCAAAATACATTCCTCGTATAGCAGTCATTCTGGCAATATTATTAGCAAGCAATATGCTTGGATAACGGATTTCCACTTTTGCAATTGCAAACTTCCTGTTGGACAACAGAAGGCTATTTGCAGCGTTCTGAAAGACAAGAAACGCACAACCTCAAGGATAAGATACAGACAGATTTAACGCAGCAAATGCATGACTAATAGTCTTAAACCAGCAGCTATAGATAAATATCTAACAATTTTTTATAAGTCCCAGCTCCAGGATAACGAGCATACTTTATCCATCCTTATTCAATGCTTCTGCTTCTTTAGCACAAGATACTGCTTTTAAATATAAAGCAATTTGTAAAGGTTCATTTTTAGAAAGGAAATTTTCATTCATAGTTTAGCATAGATGCTACCTGAAGAGAGAGACAGAAAAACATCCAAGATATTAACCATTGTTTCTGGAGAAGAAATCAAGGGTTGGAGTTTTGTTTTTCCCAACAAACTAACAGCATATGTGACTGCTCTCTCTCTTCTTCCGTGAGGGCAGTGCACATCCTAGCAGGCTACCGAGGGAGCTGCTTAGCACAGCTCCACATTCCCACACTCCATTTCAATGTTCCCAGCAGGGCTATTCAGTAATAACTCTCCCAAATGGCTGATTTCGATTTTGCTGAAGTAAGCCTGTTTTCAGAGCTTAGAAAAACATCTTCTCACAAATCCTCTCAAGGAGGTAGCACGATTGTAGTTAAAACTTAAAGCAACTGTGAAGGATCATTCACATAAAGAGCAGGCCTGGAGCAGCTCAAATCAATGAGCACAAGAAAGCATACAGGCAAAATACTAACTCTGGAGCAATGCAGGTAAATTTGCATGAGTTCCAAATTAACATACAAGGACTTACCTGGAAATCATAAGTTTATTAGTGAGAAGATGACGTATTCTGAGTCACCTAGAATAAGCCAAGAAGGTAGAAGGATTAGTTTTCTGTCACCACTTGCAACTCTGAACATCCCCAGTGTTCCAAGAAGCAAGAAAGGGAAATGTTCAGGACAGAAAATCATGGCAACTACGGAGAATCAGCAGGCACAAGGTTTTGCTAAGAGCCTACAGTCCCCTCCTGACCTCGCATTCCCTCGGCTGCGTACCACGCAGCCCAAACCATACACACTTGCTTCATTAGCAGCCCTGTTTTCTCATCTCCGATTCTGGCTATACATCTTTCCACGTGACACTTGGGCAATGGAGATAAATCATGCTGCTTTCTTTAGGAGTCAACACGTTGAACAGGTAAAACCCAGGACCTTTGACTGAAACAGCGTACACTCAGTACCAATCTGCTGCATCTCCTATTCATGCTGGCAGCACTTTCTGGAGAACTGAGCGTTACGTGCAATGGCTGTTGGATTGCTCTGCTTTATAAAAGATGGTTATCAATTGTTTTCAAACATAGCACTGTAAGGAGGGAGTTGCATACTTTCAACACTTGAAAACAGTCACACAAGTACAAGAACCTAAATTTGATAAGCCAGGCACTCCCTAAACACAACAAGGCCCAGGACAATGAAAACCTTAAGAGTTAAGGAACAGACAAGGTGGGAAGAGTTTTAAAGTAACAGAAGAAAGCACACAAGTCTGATGAGCGACCACAGAGCTCCACAGCAAGAATCCATAAGCAAGAGCAAGCCAGGAGAGGTGATGGGGATGGACAAGCAGGATGTGAGCAGCACAGAATACCATTAGGATTTTATAGGACAAGACACGATATCAAAAACATGGAGGGAGGAAGTGGTGCACGGCATGAGGGAAGGGAATACAGGATGGGCTGGAGGACAAACTAAAGATGTGAGCATGACCTGCAGCTGGGCTGCCCAGCCTGCATCTGCCCAGGGAGGGAGCAAGCACCAGGCACCCAGGAATAACCAGCAGGGAAAAGCCCTGAGAAGTGCCAGACGCTTACCTGAAGATGACCTTTCAAATTGGCTGGCGTTTTATAATCCCCCTTCAAAACCTACAGAAAAGGCAAAATGAGAGTGACCCCGTCTTGAACAGTGGCTGTACGAATATCAGTAAGTCCACCTCATTAACTGCAGGGATTGCCCCAGTGTATCTGAACCAACAGAGATCTCCTGATGGGCATTTGTTCTACATCATGCTGATGTTGGGGAAATAGCGGGAGGTTTCCTCCTTAGTGACTTTGTAAGCAAAGACAGGGAATGGCAAATGGCATGCTGCTGGTGCAGAGGCCGGACAAAGGCAGGATCTCTGGATCCCTCCTTAACCTGAAACAGGAGAGTATTTAGGCCTTTAGCGTCATGCCAGTTCTCCAAATTTGTGCCAAGTACTAGAAGGTCCACAGCAGAGACTCCAAGAGTCTCTTAACCCTGCTGGGGGAAAATGTTCATCCAAATCATCCGTGTCCCTAAAGGACTCTCAGCACACAGAGCAAGGAGGAACTATCAGAGACTAAAGTATTCGGAGCGCAAACCAGCCCAGGGAAACTCTTCAGAGCTTCCTGTTTAGTGCTGTTACTTTCCTGTCAGCTTATGGATCTGCTTATAGCACACCAGGGACCAGTCCAGCCTGCAGGCGTTCCTCCACGCCCATCGGTGTGACAGAGGACATCTGGCCCGAGAGCACCGTGACGGGGTGTGCACGCAAGGCTGGTGAGGCTGCCGAGTCCCACCACAGTCTGAGGAGGAGCTGGTCTGCTTCAAAGCGTGAGAAAAATTCCCTCTGTCTAGTTACTGCTGTCTGTGGCAGAAACATGTGGCAATATTCTGAAAAAAAATCCTTTTGGTCTTTGCCCAAATGCATTACCCGCCTCCACTTACTCACATTCCTCCTGGGACTGTGGGGAGCGGCAGTGAGCTACACATGAACATAGCACAGCCTAATCCCTTCTCCTGGGGCCAGACTGGAGTTTCTAGAGCCAACAGCTTTGCATCTAGATAACACAGCACCGCTCCCTTGCCTGGTATCAAGAACTGGGCTGGATCAGGGAGGGGCAGGCCAGTATCTGCCACAACAGAAGAAACAACCACCACCACAAAACTGTAGGGAACATCCTCAGTCTGAGCCACACCAGACTCAAGCTACTGCATTTGTCTTTGTTTTAAAGTAACCTCAGTGTAACTGCATGTCTATCATTCATGGTCTCACCAGAAAAAGAGAGCTTTTGTTTCTCCAGTGCTCTTTTTTGATTTCATTCAGCAACCTCTTCTACTGCAGAGGGCTCTGCGGGTGCAGGGCCTGCACAGGCGGCCTCTGTTCCAGGGTCAGCCCACCCTTCCCGTAAGTGCCTGGCTGTGCTCCAGGCAGACAGCAGCGACACTCACTCTGTGCGTGTTGTTGACAACTAAAGGGTCCGGATTGCCGTAGTTGGGCGGATTGGCATACGGGTCGTAGCCGAGCCTGGCGAGCATCGGCGCTATGTGGGCCATGTCTTGCAGTACATCCCCTGGGATGTGTCCGATCCATTTAGATAACGCCTCCATGTTCACAGGCTTGATAACCTGGTCTGTTGATCTTTCTATCCTGGAAAAAATAAAATAAAAAGGAAAACAAGACACTAAAGTTGCTTTCAATTGGATTTCACATGTATATTAGGCCGAGACAGAAAAACCTTCAGCTGGTTAACTACCCTCTGAATGCCCAAGATGTACATGTAGCTCAAGTGTTGTTGAGTCCGTGTCAGGATCAAACGCTCCCAAAGCAGGGGCTGGAGGCAGAGCCATCGGCGAACCCAGACGCGCCGCTCTCAGGGCAGCTCCCATCAGGACAGCAGTAGCTCCCTGCCCTCCAGCCTCGGCTCTGACAGCCCCTCTCCAGCTGGTGCCTTTAATCTGAAAGGGCTGGACCTCAAGAACATTGTGGGTTCAGGTGAGCCACTTGCCTTGCAACCAGGTTCGGGCACTAGGACCGACAACGCCATCTCAGAGCACGCCAGCACAGGAGGTCCTGGGTGGGGGGCCCTTGCACAGCGCAGGCTCTCCCCTCCCACCCTGCACACGGGGCGACTGATGCTCAGCTCCAGCTATGCAGCATCTGCTCAGCACTGAGCCAGAGGAAACCACACCCGACAAGGCATACATCACTCCCCACGTTAGAAGGGATAAATATACACAAAGACTGCAGATTGTGAGCTGAGAGAATTACCCAACTGCTGAATCATAAAGCATATGCAATTCCACACAGGCTTTTCAGGAAGAGTACGTTAGTGCTGAGGAAAGCAGAGCCGAAGAGCACGCCCCTTGGCTGCCTTGGGGACAAAGCAGTGCAAGGACGCCCACTGCTCTGAATGCACTTTGCATGGTTCCCATACAGGACGGATTAATTTTTGCTAAATTTGACTTAAGCTTCCACCCAGAAAAATAATGAAGCAATAAATGACTGAAAGGAGCTGGGTCAAGCAAGCACCTCCTGGAACAAAAGAGAAGAGAAGCTAGGGAGCAGTGGTGCACGCCTCCATGAGAGGAAGTATTTCTTTTATACTGCAGTGCCAACACCAAACATGGAAAGAATTAGTGCAAACTACTGAAAGCAATTCATTAACAGCAAAACTGTAATCCCAGTCTGAGCAGATATTTGGGGACAGGTGGAGAAAAGAGTCATTAAAAAGCTCAAGTTTCTGAGTAAGCAGTTCTTTTCAATTAAGACACCAAAATTGCTTCCACACTGTCAACAGCAGATGAATAAAATACTGTCACCTGCTTTTACAATCCTTGCTTAACAAGTTGTTCAACGGAGTACAACATATTGCTAATATTCAAGCTGTGTTTTATTTAGAAACACAAAGCCTACAGCAGCAACGCGGGATGTGCTACCACTTCTGCCTCTGAAAACTAAGAACAAACATAAGCAAAAAATCTTTACCCCCCAGTTTTGGCCTTGACCTGCTTTGTCTAATGGAAATACTCTTCGAAAAGCAGAGGCAGTAGCTGAAACACTCACTTGGAAAGAGACACTCCACCGGGCTTCCCTATCAGCTCTTCATGGTGCAGCACCGCATCACTCCAGGAAATACCTAGGAACTTCATGATGGCATGCATGGACTGCTCGGGGTGCAGGACTAGCTGCTCATAGTACACCGGCAGGCACCGGGATCGCCCGATCTCCAAGCACTGGGAATACATCACCTCGATTGCTTTGTTCCACTTGGTAAGGCAGTCTCGGTAGCTGTTCAGGTCAAAGCCTGCGATTGTCACCTTCCTTGTGATCATTGAGTGGACAGACGCCCGGCCGTCTCGAACCATGAGGAGGAATTTGGAATTGGGAAACAGTCTGGACAGGTAGACAGAGGACTTTAAAGTGAAAGGGTCCTTGTTACATAAATACCTGGCTGGCTCGCCATGCTTGGCGATGACTTCCAGTATAAAGGCCTGCATAGCAGCGTCCAAAACTTGGTCTGTCACTCCTGCTTCGTCCAAGCGCATCTTCTCCCGTCCCGACTTGGACCAGGCCTGGCGCATGGCCAGCACACGGGGAATGATGCGGGTCTCCTCCCCGCAGCGGACCTCAGGGTGGGCATCAAGCATGGCTCTCATCAATGTTGTGCCGCTCCGTGGGACCCCGCCAACGAATATCAGAGGCATCTCCTTGCTATAACGGTACTCAACCTGGTTGGAGTCCACCATGACCAGCTCCTCGTTCTCAGGTCTCATGAGCCTGTGCCTCCTCTCGCTCAGGACCTGCTGGCACTCCAGGACCTGCTGGCCGAGATGCAGCGTGACCATCAGGGCAGCCACCGAGCCAATCGCCAGCAGTACTCGCCTCATGGTGACCCGCATCCTGTTCTCCACATAGGTTGGAGACCAATGTGTGACCACACTTCAGCTTTCAGCTAGCGAGCGTTCGATCCTATGTGCACCTGCAGAAGAAGCACAACCAGTTCAGCGGAGCAGGAACAGCAACACAGCCACCCCACACTTTCTGCCTCACCTCACGGCACTCAGGAGGCTCAGGCATCCAGCCTCGCTCCCCGTGCTCCTTCTGGGATGCTGACACCATCCCAGGCTTTCATCACCTCTTTTACTTATCAGCAATGTACAGGCTTGGTGCCTTCTACCCACAAAGTAATTAAGGTCTGTCTCAGAGCACACCCAAAGAGATAATTTCTTGATTGTTTCTGTTCCCAGAATCACAGGTTTACAGCTTGAATAAAGCTCCACAAAAGTTCAGGAGAGGGAGGGGACAAGCTTACCCAGTCAATCCATTTCCCTAACACAGTCTAATTTAGCCCTCATCTAGTTATTCATTTGGATCAAGCATGTACTAGCTTAGGAGAAAAAACACTCCAGCTTTACTTCCACCAAAATGGTAGCAAACATTTCAAGTGTTTGTTCTGTCCCAGATGAATCCCAAACCCTCCTTACAGCCTTCCTCTGCTCCAGCACAGAGGTCCCCTGCACTCAGCACACCACCCTGCTCAGCTTCATCAGCCACCTGCTTCCTTTCTACTTTTGCTTTAGTTTAACATATGTTGCCACGGGCGGGGGGGCGGCTGAAATAAAAAAGTATTTCATGCAAATTTCAAAGGTCCAAGTCAAGAGAAGCAATCATCAATTAGAATGAAACAAGCTGTTTGAGAAATTAAACCAATTTGAAGGGTAAAGTGTAAGTAATAGCAAAAAATCCAGCCAACATTAAGTACTCTTCTCCCAGACACTGACCTTGCATAAAACTCCTTGGAGACTTCATCTGGCACTAAGATGGGTTTTCTGCTCCTTGGTGGGATATTCCAGCAGGGAGTCTGCTGTTTCCGCAAGTCTCCTGCTCTGCCGCTTCCATAGGAGCCCTAGGAAGACTGGCACAGCTCCCCACACCCTCCCTCCTTCTCGCTCCAGTTGTGAGCACAGGTTTTGCAATCCTACCCTTGGGTCACAGAGGGATTTCAAGTTCTTTGTGATTACATGGTTTGGGCGGGAGTTGAATGCGAGCGGAAGGAACTGGACGTCCATGCACTTTATTTCACGGACAATCAAAAGCAGTGCTTGAGAAAAGCTGTTTCTCCTCAGACTCTCTTACTGAAGGACTGCATTTAGCAGTGGCCCATGCAAAAATTCCTTGAAGCTGTTAGCAACCGCCACGGCTCCCGGCTGCCAAGCAGCCCGCTGTTTCCCTGCGATACCTGGCAGCGCACAGGCTGCCCGGAGCCGGGTGCTCGGCTGGCTCCGGCCTCCGCTCCTGTGCCAGCCCCTTTATACCTAGCTCCACCTACCTGCACTGATCCAACTGTCAGCTTCCCACCTAAATTTACCCTCGTTTTATGTAGTTGTGCTCATGCAGTCAGCTTACCACGACATAACGAGTTAGCGCCCATCTGCCCCACATTGTAACTAGCCAGGTACAGCATTTCCCATCCCACCAGCAAAGAAACGTAGTCAGTAGAATTGCTTTCATGTTGGTTTAGCTCCACGGTTAATGTCTTGGCTAAACACCTCATCACGGTTTCAAACGCATGCCCATAATCTATATAAAAGTCAAGTGCTAGTAAGTTTGATTAGATCATTAATCACTTGGAACAAGAAACAGTTCTCTGGCATTTATGGAGCTAAGTGCAGCGTCAGAGCCATTAAAACAACAAGTACTCCTCTACTGCACCTTGCTATCTCGATCTGCTCAGTCACGTACATATGCCCAAATGTTCACCCTAAACATAACTGTAAAGCCCACAAGAGCCATTTCAATGCATTGTAGTTGGAGCAGTCAGGATTTAAGGCCAACCAGAATAAATAAGAATATGTAGACCAAGACAGGCTAATCAGGAGGAGAGATCTGTATTTTAAAGAGGAGGCTGCAAGTGCAGAAGCACTCACTGCTCTCTGCAAAAATAGCTGAAGCGAGCATTTCCCGCAGCGGTTCTGCTCGCAGCGCCCGTCTGCGTGCTGCGGGGACCGTGCGCAGGGCAAAAAGGGAAACTGCTCGTTTGGGTATGCAAAGCGGGAAGCTGGCTGCGAGCCGCGCAGCACCATCCCTCGGCTCCAGGCCCTTCTCCCGCCGGGGACCGGCGCTGCAGCGGGATCGCCGCGGTGCTGGGGGCTTCCTGGAAAGCCACCAGCAGAAGCAGGGATGCCACAGAATGCTTCGAACGTAGGGAAATTCTTCAGCTGGGCTCAGCCTGCCACGGGGCAACAGGAAACAGAGAAACCCAGGTGCTGACAGCTGCGATCGGGGAACACAGCTTCTCCACTGCTGCTGTGATTTGAGCTCTCCCTGCTGCTGTAACACACCACTTCCCTCATCAGCAGAAACCCAGTTGTGCCAACTGCAAAGCAGCAAGGGGGGCCCAAAGGGCCTGAAGCAACCAAATTTCTCCAGTGGGATTACCCCAGTTCACCCAGACCTGCTAAACGATCACCTGTAAGCACGCTCAGAAACACTGTGCTGAGCGACTGTAAATACTTTCAGCTTGTTTTTAGCTGTTTATCATCATCTCCAGTAAGAATGTTCCAAAATTTATAGGGCTTATTGGACCAAGAGAGAATAGGGATAGGTCATTTCCTCCACAGCAGATATTCTGGTGTAAAACATTATGGCATAATTAGGCAGCAGGACTCGCTGATCAGAGACGATCTTCCAGTCCTTCTGTTGCACAAATTGACTCCAAGAGTTTAACTCAAGTAAGAGCTGGGGAGTTCTCAGAGGCTTTTCTTATACACGACACCATGGACTTAAAATCACAGGCAGTGCAAACCAAAGCACCGGGGACTGACACAGGCCCGCAGCAGCTCGCACAGCCAGCAAGCCCCGAGTGCGCAGAAGACGCGGCTGTGACCCGGGGACACCACGGCACCGACGGCGTGTGACCCAGACAGCTGACAACCGCATCTCGGGCTGCGGATGTGGCAAGGGTCTTAAAGAAAACGGAATCGAGCACGAAGAAAGATGCAAGCTAGCAGAGAGGAGATCATAAAGCAGCAACAAGCAGGGACCCAGAAGGTCCTATGCGTAGGAAGTCCCTTGTATGCTGCACGCTGATAAGACATCAATATCAACAAGGCTTAAACTGTTTCTTGTAAGCTTGTGAAAGCAATAAAATATTAATAAAGCATCAGCAGAGGTGTGGAGAGACACATGAAATATTCATCAGTCCACTCCCAGCGTCACAGGGGAATCAACGGCTCTGGCAAGCCCTCTCCCTACGTGCTTACCTTTCCCGGGTAAGGGCATTCTGCTGCTAGCCGAGCTTCATGCTGAAACACAGGTGGCCACCAAGTACCTAACCGGGAAGAAAAAACACAACATTGAGCTGTTTGGCAATGCTGCACCGTCACAACCCGACCGGGCGCGAAACCGAAGCTCCCAGATCCTCCCCGCGCCCGGGTTTCCCGCATTAGGGAGCGGAGGGGAACCCCACGCAGCGCGACCGCCCGCAGCGCGAGGCCGGGCTGCAGCCCTGCAGCGCCGAGCCCCCGCGCCCTGCTCCAAGGCTCCCGCCTGACCCCAGCCCGGTCGGCACCCGCCGCGGGGGCTCGGCTCCAAGCAAGGCCGCGGCGCGAGCCGCCTCTCCGGAGGCGCTTCCGCACCGCTGGGGGTTGTCGGGCGCCGGCAGCAGCGGTTTAGCAGCCCCCCCGGCACGGCACGGTGCGGCACGGCGCTCCGGAAGCGGCTCCCGCTCTCGCCCTTGCGCACCAGCGCGTGCTTGCAGACTTCCTTCCTGACGCCGGCCGCTCCGGCACGGCGACGCCGCGGCGCTCCGCGGCCTCCTCCCGCGGGCCGTCGGGAGGCGGACGAACACCGGGCGCAGCCCCCGCGCCGCGCGGGCGCCCGGGACCCGCGTCGCCGGGAGCAGCCAGCCGGTGCGCGAGCAAGCGCCCGCGGAAAGCGGCGGCCAGGCTGCACGAGCAGCCGAGCACCACGCGCGTCCTCCGTAGACACTGCGCAAGGTTTCAGGTGTAGTTCTCAAAGCAGTGAAGCGTTACCCACAAACAGCAAGAAGCTTTCAGAAGTCTGATATGATTAAAAAATGCATTTTCTTTAAACCATCTCCCCAAACAGCTCCTATTAACTGCAACTTCCCCAAAAGGCCCAGGTGTGACACGTTTAGCTCAAGTCACTGCATCCGACGAAACGCTGCAAACCCGCTCCCGCGCAAACCCTGCGCCGGGACATCAGCGCTGAACTCACATCTTCAAAAAACATCAACAAAATCAACACGAGCCATCGATTAAGTCACGCGTTGTGCGCTACACCAGAACAACCCACATCGCCTCAAGGCGATCTCCGCTGGGTCGGGCTGAGCTCGGAGGACGGGCACCCCGGGGAGCGCTCGTGCTGCGGCAGGCAGGCAGCCGTGCTTCCCGTGCTCGCTTTCGGCGTGCTAGCTTGCAACGCGCGCTTCCAAACACGCACGCTCTTCCAGACATTTTCCTCTAGCAGGACATACACGCTCAAATCCCGAAGAGGCAGCAGCACGTGCACAAAGGGGCCAAAAAGGTCCAGTAAGTCAGGGTGAAGAGCAGGCAGCAGGCGGAGGAGAGGCGAGAGGAGGGCAGCGAGGCGCCGGGTGCTTCTCCCCAGAGGGCTCAGAGGTACCTGCAGGAATCTGAGCCGATCCCAGCAAAAACATACGGGTCTGAGACCAATTCGGCGCTGCGGGTCCCTCTGGACAGCTCCCCAGTTTGCTTTGCACCACAGACACCGTCTCTCTGACTGGCCCCTGGACAACCTCCCCATGGCAGAAACCCTTCCCGAGCAAAATCAGCGGCGGGGGTGGGGGGAAGGGGGAGTCAAAATTCTGCAAGTACGGGACTTTAAACAGACATTTTAGCAGCCAGACCCAGCTCATGTCACCTTTAAAAGCAACCACATCTCGAGCTGACGTTGCAGCACGCATCAGCTCTGCCTTGTTTGCTTGCAGGGAAAAGCACCAAACGAAGATGCACGAGTCAAATACCAAACAAATGCACTGACTCCCTAAAACCCCCTCTTTTTCCCCAATTCTGCCAGGCAGCCTACGGCGAGCAGCGCAGTGGCCCTGCGCGGTGGGGCGGCTCTCCAGCGCCGATGGCCCGGCGGGGCAGCTCCGCGCCGCGCTCCGGCCAGCTCCCAGCGCCGCCGTCGAGCCGTCTCGCATCCCGGCGGCTGCTGCTTTGCAACCGCGGGAGCTGGGGGCTTCTCGCCAACAATTATTTCTCCCTCAAACCACAAATCCCTCGGACATGGAGGCGCGCAGAGGGTTCTTCACTGCTAAGGACTTAAAAAAGCACCAGTCTCTGGCACGCAGAGCAGTAAGGCAGCGCGCGCAGCTTCAAACACCGACTCGCTTGCTCCAAAGCACCTGAAAGGTGAAAACCCAGAGGCGAGCGGCGCACTGCCAGCCGAACACCCCAGCAGCATCCCCGGAGAGCCTGCGCAGGGATGCACGAGCAGCGCGCCAGCCTGCTTTACCAGGGTTTACATCAGACCAGCAAGGATTCGACAGGCATTTTACAGCACAAATGTACTGTATGTTCGTTGCCTTGAGGCTGTTATGACTAGAAAAACATTTCACTATCCTGCTCAATGCTAAAATGTTCCCAAAATAATAAAAATCCCACCAATTTACAGTACCTTTGTGCTATTTGTCTCGTTTCAAGCACAGCAGCGGCATTTTACCATTCAGCAAAGGAAATCACAGTGCCCCTTTCTGCCAGCCTCTCCAAAAGACAAAACCTAAACAGCCTTTCTTTCCAGCTAGCACATTAATTATGAAATGCTGAAAATGGAGACTGCCAACGGGAGGCCGGCTCAGGAAGCAGCACTGCCAGGGCACTGCAATAAGCTGGCGCACCTACCACAGCAGAATAAAGCTCAAGCTGGCTTTGCTGGAGAAGTTCACTACCTCTGCTCCCACAGCCTGAAAAGGGGGGAAAAAGGAGGGGGGGAAAAATGAAAACAAGGGAAAAACAGAAAAAGGAAAAGCATGCTGTGTCCCCAGGTCTGGGCATTGCAATCACCATCCCTACAGGCAGGTCCAAAAATCCCCTGCACAGGGAACGCCCATCCTATGGGAATATTTGCATCCTGCTTTGGGTCAATGCCAGCAGCGTACCCCAGGAGCCCGGACACCTCCGGACACCCCCGGCCGTCGGAGAGGAAGAAGGAAGCTTCGTCCCTCCCAAGGCTTCGGCTCCGGGAGCGCGGCCAAGCCTGCGGCGTGCCGGGGCAAAGGCCCGGCGGGCGCGGTGCTGGAGCAGGCAGCGGAGGCAGAGCCGGGTCTCCCACAGGTATTCTTGCCGGGAGCAAAGTGGCAGGCAGCTCCGGGAGGCACCCGCAGAGGCAGGGCACGGCGCGCGGGGCACCCGTGCCCGCGGCATCCCGCCGGGATCCGGGGCGCCTCCGGCTGGCCGCGGGGAAGCTGCTCCTGCCGCATCTCCTCCGCGAGCCAGGCGGCTTCCGAGGAGACATCCTCCTGCTCCGTCCCGGGACGGCTCCGGCGGAGAGACGCGAGGCTGCGGGACAGCCCCCTCCCCGCGCCGCGCCGGTGGACCGGCAAACCCCTTGGAGATGGCCTTCCTCTTGGAAGAGCAGGGAAACGGGACGACAGCTGCGAGCCGGGAGAGGGATTTCCAATTCCCAACCAAGCTGCAGTTCAAACGTGCGGAGCGCAACTTCCTCCCGCGCTTCAGTCGCGCTGCAGTTATCACCCGGAGGGAAAAGGCTGCCTCGGGAGCAGCGCGCTGGATTTCCATGCCGGGGTCTCCTCCACCCCGCCGCCCTCGCGCTGCTCCGTCCATCTCCCGGGAAAGCGGAGCCCACGCTTGCCCCAGCGGACGCCGCTCGCCTCACCCCGCGCTTCCACCCCCAGTTCGATGAAGGCTCGCCTTCCTCCCCCTCGTGGGCTCACCAGTCTCCCCATTCACCTTCTTGGTGCAAACGCGACTCCTCTCCCCCAAGGCCGAGCAACAAATATTCCCCCCGTGAATGTGGGCGGTCAGAGCCTGCCACACAACGGGTGGGGAGAGTTGGGGGGGGAAGAGAGAGAGAATTGCTAGAAAAAATAGTATCTTCCAATAAAAAAATATTTTCCCAGTCCACATGGCAAATATTAACACTGGGCCAGCTCCACTCTTGCAAGCACAAAGGTCGCTGTTTGCAAATAAAAGGTTGTTTCTACAAGAGAAACCAAAAAAAACTCAAGTTTGTTTAAGAAATAAAATCTTTTTGTATTTGCCCTCGAAGCAACAGTGGATCTCCGTGGGCCTGCGAGTGCCGACTGCGGGAAGAGCAGCTCTGCCGGAGCAGCGGCACCTCGACGCCCTGCAATTCCCCGAAGAGCGAGCCTGGAGGGAGGCAGCGCCGCAGTAAGGGGGGAGCATAAAGAAAAAAAGCACATCCACCTCAAACAGGGCTTCTTCGAGGAGAACCCGTCGCTCGCTCGCTGCCCGCGCCGCGTAGTGCCCGGCAAACCCCCGCTCCGCAGACGGTCCAGAGCGGCGGGGAAGGCAACGGCAAGCCTGCGGCACCACCCGGGCACGGCCGGGCAAAGGCAAGGCGCGAAAACGGCGCGTCGAGCCCAAGCGCCCGGCACGGCCAGAGCTCGGCTAGCAGGGGCAGATGAGCGAACGGGTTCCAAGCTGGGAGATGCTTTTTGGACCGAGACCGCGCGTGCAGACAGACGCGGCAAGGGACCCCAGGAAGGCCCGCGCAATCCAACAACACTCTTCCCGCGGAAGGCGGTGGCCGCAGTCCCGCCGCGCTGCCGGGGCACAAGAGCGCCGCGACTCCGGCCACAGCTCCCAAGGAGTCTCACGCTAAGCAGAAGTAACGCGGATCTCGCACCTTCATCACGCAACACTGCGAAGCAAAGGCCAGGAGAGCCTGAGGCAGCCGCGGTGCGGGGGCACGGCGGCATTCCCCGCGGGCTGCGTGGTGCGCGGCCCGGAGCCGCCCGCGCTGCCCCATGAGCGTGCCGTGACGCTGGTGTATGTGCCCGTGCACAGGAAACGGCGCGTCGCAACCGGGTGCCCTGGGCTCCCCACGGGATGTCTGGAAGAGCAGGGCTGAAGGAAGCCTGGCAGCGTGCAGCAAAGAGAAGGAGACGGGCACGCCGAGCACCCTGCACCACTTGCTGCGTGCCAGGCTCCATGCGCTTGGCAGAGCACTGTGCACCGCACGCCGCCGCGCAGCGAGCACCCGGCACCACCCGCCGTGCACCAGGCACCCGGCACCACCCGCTGCACGCTGCGTGACGCACGCTGCCACTGCGCTCCCCGCACCGCTGACCCCACACTGCCCGCCAGTGCTGTGCACCGGGCACTGCGTACCTGCACCACCCGCCGTACACCCTGCACCACCCACGGTGCACCGGGCACCCTGCACCACCCGCCGTGCACCAGGCACTGCATACCCTGCACCACCCATGGTGCACTGGGCACCCTGCACAACCCACGGCGCACCGGGCGCTGGGCACCCTGCACCACCCACGGCGCACCGGGCACCCTGCACCACCCGCCGTGCACCGGGCACCCTGCACCACCCACTGTGCACCAGGTGCCACATGCCTGCACCACCCACCGTGCACCCTGCACCACCCGCCGTGCACCGGGCACTGCATACCTGCACCACTCGCTGAGCACCGGGCACCCTGCACCACCCACGGTGTACCAGGCACTGCGTACCTGCACCACTCGCTGAGCACCGGGCGCTGCGTACCTGCACCACCCACGGTGCACCAGGCACCCTGCACCACCCACGGTGCACCGGGCGCCCTGCACCACCCGCCGCGCACCGGGCACTGCGTACCTGCACCACCCACGGTGCACCGGGCGCCCTGCACCACCCGCCGCGCACCGGGCACTGCGTACCTGCACCACCCACGGTGCACCGGGCGCCCTGCACCACCCGCCGCGCACCGGGCGCTGCGTACCCTGCACCACCCACGGTGCACCGGGCGCCCTGCACCACCCGCCGTGCACCGGGCGCTGCGTACCTGCACCACCCACGGTGCACCAGGCACCCTGCACCACCCACGGTGCACCGGGCACCCTGCACCACCCACCGTGCACCGGGCACTGCGTACCCTGCACCACCCACGGTGCACCGGGCGCCCTGCACCACCCACGGTGCACCGGGCACTGCGTACCTGCACCACCCACAGTGCACCGGGCACCCTGCACCACCCACGGTGCACCGGGCACCTGCACCACCCGCCGCGCACCGGGCACCTTGCACCGCCTACCGAGCACCCCCCGCCGCGCACCGAGCGCCCTGCCCCAGCCGCGGGGCACCGAGCACCGCCCGCCGCTGTCACCTGCCGACCATGACCCAGAGCTGGCGGCCCCACCGCACTCACCGGGACCGGGACCACCGGGGCCGCCGCCGCCGGCCCGGAGCGGAGCGGAGCGGCGCGAGACGCGCGACGTCACGCGCACGAGGGCCCGGGAGCCCCGCCCCGCCCCGCCGCTCCCACTGCGCCTGCGCGCCCGCGCGGCGGCGGCGGCGGGGGGCGATCGGTGTGACACCGGGGGTGTGCACGGGGGTGTGCACGGGGGGGGGGCGATCGGTGTGACACGGGGGGGGTGAGCGGTGTGACACCGGGGGTGTGCACGGGGGGGGCGATCGGTGTGACACCGGGGGTGTGCACGTGGGTGTGCACGGTGTGACACCGGGGGTGTGCACGGGGGGGGGCTGATCGGTGTGACACCGGGGGTGTGCACGTGGGTGTGCACGGTGTGACACCGGGGGTGTGCACGGGGGGGGGCTGATCGGTGTGACACCGGGGGTGTGCACGTGGGTGTGCACGGTGTGACACCGGGGGTGTGCACGGGGAGGGGCTGATCGGTGTGACACCGGGGGTGTGCACGGGGGGGGGGCGATCAGTGTGACACCGGGGGTGTGCACGGTGTGACACCGGGGGTGTGCACGGGGGGGCAGCTGCATGGTGTGACACTGGGGCGTCTGCGCGGGGGGGGGGGAGGTTGATCGGTGCGACACTGGGGCGTCTTCGTGGGGGGGTCATCTGCACGGTGTGACACCGGGGGTGTGCACGGGGGGGGGGCGATCGGTGTGATACCGGGGGTGTGCACGGTGTGACACCGGGGATGTGCACGAGGGGAAGGGGGGCTGATCGGTGTGACAACAGGGCGTCTGCAAGGGGGGGGGGGGCCGCACGGTGCGACACTGGCGCGTCTGCGTGGGGGTGCATGCACAGTGTGATACCGGGGCATCTGCACGGGTGAGCATGCCCGGGGGGGCTGCATGCACGGTGTGACACTGGGGTGTCTGCACAGAGGGGCTGCATGCACGGGGGGGTACGTGAGGTGTCTGCATCGGGCAGGGGCGCATGCACGGGGGTGTCTGCGTGGGGGGATCCCCTGCACGGCGTGTCAGTGGGGTGCATGCACGCTGTGTTAGGGGGTATTTGCACAGGGGGTGCGGGGGTGGCCCCCGGGTGTCCGCCTGCGTGCGCAGGCGTGGCGGTGCTGCAGGGGCCTGGGGAGGCTGCCCCTCCGGGGGGGGGGGGGGCGTCTGGGGCCAGGCTTTGGTCTCGTTGGTCCCGGGCTGTGCGGGGATCCCACGGCTGCTCCAAACGGCTGGGTGAACTGGAAAGCGGGTGAGCGTGGGGAGCTCACCGAGGCGCGCGGCCGGGCTCGGCGGGGGGTGGGGGGGAAAGGGGCGCAGCTGCAGCAGGAGCCCACCCCAGTGGGGCGATGCAGCCTGTCCACTCCCGGCCAAAGCTTGGGACCGTAGCCAGTGCTCTCCCTGGCCCCCGCAAACCTTCACGGGGCTCCCCGCTGCATCTGGCCGCCCGGGAGCAGTGGGGTCCCCCCCGCCCACGCGGCTGCCCTGGACGCGTCGCGCTGCCGCAGGAGCCCCCCGCTCCCCGCCGCCCGTGCGAGCGGCTGCTTCCCCCAGCCTCTCCCAGGCAGCCCCGGCTCCCCCCGGGGCGGGGGGGAGGGATTTGGGCCGGCAGAGAATGATCCCCCTGGGAAGATCCTCCCCCTCCGTGCCCCCCAGGCCGGGAGATGCGCTCGCGCACAGCAGGCTCTCAGGCAGCGCTCGTCTTCCGATACTCTTTAATCGGCATCAGCATGCGAAGTGCATCCAGGAGCTGTGCAATGTACAAGGAAAGTGCTGCGGCGCGAGCGGGGAGGGGGCTGCTGCGGAGCCGGCCGCGCCGGCCGCCGCGCTCGGCTCAGTCGGAGGGCGCCTCGGGGGTGACGAAGGCGCCTCTCTGGTCCCACTGCATGTCCCTGATGCGCCGGATGGACTGGATCCGGGGCTGGAAGGCGGACCACTCGTTCCAGTGTCGGAAGTCGCCGGTCTCAAAGAGGTACTGGTAGCCCCTGTAGCCAGGGTACTGGTACCCGACCCAGCTGCGGGCAGAGCAAGCAGAGGGCACCTGAGAGACGAGGCCGGGCGCTGGCCCGGCTCCAGCTGCGCGGCCGGGCGCTTGTCAGCCCCGTGCGGAGGCTGCCGGGCGCGCACCGTTCATCCCCGCCGCAAAACTGCCCCGCGGGCTTGGCACCGGGGCACGCGCGCCCTGCCCCACGCTGCGACCCACGCCTGCAAGCTCCCCGCTGCCCTGCGGGCTTTGCACGGCCCATGCGCCCTGCCCCACGCTGCGACCCACGCCTGCAAGCTCCCCGCTGCCCCGCGGGCTTTGCACGGCACATGCGCTCCCTGCCCCACGCTGCGACCCACGCCTGCAAGCTCCCCGCTGCCCTGCGGGCTTTGCACGGCACATGCGCCCTGCCCCACGCTGCGACCCACGCCTGCAAGCTCCCCGCTGCCCCGCGGGCTTTGCACGGCACATGCGCTCCCTGCCCCACGCTGCGACCCACGCCTGCAAGCTCCCCGCTGCCCTGCGGGCTTTGCACGGCACATGCGCCCTGCCCCACGCTGCGACCCACGCCTGCAAGCTCCCCGCTGCCCCGCGGGCTTTGCACGGCACATGCGCTCCCTGCCCCACGCTGCGCCCCATGCCTGCAAGCTCCCTGCTGCCCTACGGGCTTTGCACGGCACACGCGCTCCCTGCCCCACGCTGCGCCCCACGCCTGCAAGCTCCCCGCTGCCTCGGTCCCTTGCACGGCCCCATCCCCTGCTCCAGCTGCTTACGTCCCGTTGGGCACCTTCACACTGCCCACGCGGTCGCAGAAGCCGTAAGCCCAGAGGCTGGGCACGTCGTCCTCCTGGATCTCCGTCTTGTTGCCCTGGAAGTCAGCAGACTCGAACAGGGAGATTTTGTGGTCCTCGGCCTCCTGGGGAGGGCAGGGGGGAAGCGCCGGGCTGAGCAGGCGCGGCGCGGAGCCGCGCTCGGCGCACGGCAGGTCGGGGCGCCCCGCTGGGGCCGCTCACCATCCTGATGGGGCGCATGGACATGAGGCAGTCGCTCCGGTAGCTGCTGGACCAGCTGTCCCAGCGGGGGTACTCGCCCTTCTCCAGGATGAACATCTCCCCGCGCAGATTGGCCTGCTCGTAGGCCACCCAGCTGGGGAGAGGGCAAGAAACGGCACCCGGGGTTGGCCGCCGCCGCCGTGCGGACCCTCTCCCCTCGGCTGGCGCCGGGGGCAGCCCCGTTGCCGCAGCCCGCCGACGAGACGCAGCCCGAGAGCCGCCGCCGCAGCACCTGCTTCTCCGGGGCGACGCGCACCGCCCAGATGCAGGATGGCAAACGCGTGCGTTCCTGGGCACGGCCGCGGCGCGGGCACGGCAGCTCCGTGGCCCGCCGGGCTCCCTCGCTAGCCACGGTGCCCCGCTCCGGCCCGAGCACAGCCTGCTCGAGCGCAAGTGCCCGGGCGAGCGGCCGGCAGCACCGCGGCGTCTCGGATACTCGCGGCCGCGGACCCGCAGCCCCCGCGGGCGCACCGCCCCCTCCGCCGGCCCCGTGCACCCCGCTGCGCCCCGCGCCCCCCACCGCGCCCCGCTGCGCCGCGCCGCCCCGACCCGCGCTGCCGGGCTGCGGCACTCACGGTCCGGAGGCAACGATGACGCTGCGCACCCGGTCGAAGCCGCGGTCGGCCAGGTTGAGGCACTCGCCCGTGAACTCCAGCTGCCGGCCCTGGAAGTTCTCCTGATCGAAGACGACCATCTGGGGGCAGAGGGGCAGATCGCCGAGGGAGCCGCGTGCGGCCGCCCACCTCGGCCCCACGTTTCACAGGGGCTGCAGCCGCCCGGTGCCCTTTGCTGGCTGCTGCCACGCAGGACCAGGACCAGGTACCACCATGCGGGACCGGGACTGGGACCATGTGCCATGGCACAGGACCAGGACCATGCACCACCGTGTGGGATGGGGACTAGGACCACATGCCACTGCTTGGGACCATGTGCCACCATGTGGGACCACGTACCACTGCACAGGACAGGGCCTGGGACCAGGTACCACCGTGTGGGACCAGGACCATGTGCCACCACGTGGGACCATGCACCTCCATGTGGTACCAGGACCACGTACCACTGCACGGGACTGGGACCGGGTGCCACCACGCGGGACCACATGCCACCGCATGGGACCGGGACCATGTGCTACTGCGCAGAGCTGGGACAGGGGGCCGGGACGGGACGAGCAGCGCTTACCCTGAAGGCCTCGGCGGAGGGCTCCTCACCCTTGCTGTTGGCCACGGGAGCCGGGTCGGGGCCCGCGGCCGGTGCCGCCTTCTCCTTGTCGTCGGCGGCCTGGCCGGCAGCAGCGGTTTTCATGGTCTCAGACATCGCGGTGTTCAGCTCCGGTCTGGAAAAAGGCACCGAGCCGAGATGGCCAAAGGGCCCCGGGCAGCCCAGCCACGGGCCCCACGCACCCGTGGGGTCTGTCCCCACCCTTGGGCCTTGAGAGCCCTGGGCTGCTGCTGCTGGTGCAGGGCCGCTGCCCAGCTCCAGGCCAGGGCCGCCGCCACGGCGAGCACCGGGCACCGCCGCCGTTCCCGCGCCGGCTGCCTTGGCCAGGGACGGGGCAGCAGAGGGGATGCGGGGCCGCTGGCACGGGTGTGCGTGGGAGCCGGGCTAGGTGGCTGCCCGTGCTGCTTCCAGCAGCCGCCCCAGCCGCAGCAGCACGCCAGCAGGATGCCGAGCGCCTGCCGGCAGTGGGATGCAGGATGCAGGATGTGGGATGCGGGAGCGCTGCACCAGGCTCCCGGCTGCTCTGCAGCGCGGTGGCGGTGAATCCTCGTGTTCCCCATGCTCCTGCCCCGGCTCTCCTGAGCTCACAGCTCAGCCGTGCTGTCGGGCTTGGCATGCATGGGCACAGCGCCTGGCACGGGGCTCGGCTCGGTGCCCGGCACGGGGCTTGGCACAGCTCGGCACAGGGCTCGGCACGGCACCCAGCACGGGGCTCAGCACAGCTCGGCACGGCGCTCGGCTCGGCTCGGCTCGGCACAGCCCCCGGCCCAGCTCACCCCTGCCAGCCCTGTGCCCAGGGGCTCTGTGCTCTTACCTGGGCAGCTGCTGCTTCTTGTTGGAGGGAGCGGGCTGGTGTCTGGGGGTGCCTCACGGCCCCCGCTTTATAGCCTGGCGAGGACGGACCCCCCGGGCGGGCGCACAAAGGATGTGCTGGCTCATCGGCGCCCGCCGGCAGCCCAGTCATCACATCGTGCAAAGCGCGCAGCGAGCTGGAAGCCTCGGGCCGGCCCCGTGCCCAGCCGCTGCACACAGCAATTCCTTTGTGCCGGCCACAACAGAAGGCCTGACAGTGCTGCTTTCCCGGCGGCGGCGGCCCGCGCGGACGCCCCGCCGCCGCGTATATAGACCCCCAGCGCCGCGGCCCAGCCCGCCGCCCGCACTGCCCGCCTGCCGCCCCGCGCAGCCGCCAGCCAGCACCCACTGCCCCCCGCACCCCTGGGCTGCCCGGTGCACATCCCTTCAGGCTGCCCCGTGCACATCCCCTCGGGTTGCCCCACGCACATCCTCGCAGGCTGCCCCACGCACATCCTCCTGGGCTGCCCCGTGCACATCCCCACGGGCTGCCCCACGCACATCCTCCCAGGCTGCCCCGTGCACATCCCCGCGGGCTGCCCCGTGCACAGCCCCCCGGGCTGCCCTGTGCACACCCATTCGGGCTGCCCCGTGCACATCCCCTCAGGCTGCCCCGTGCACACCCCCTCGGGCTGCCCCGTGCACGGCCCCCCGGGCTGCCCCGTGCACATCCCCCCGGGCTGCCCCGTGCACATCCCCGCGGGCTGCCCCGTGCACATCCCCTCGGGCTGCCCCGTGCACATCCCCCCGGGCTGCCCCGTGCACATCCCCTCAGGCTGCCCCGTGCACACCCCCTCGGGCTGCCCCGTGCACGGCCCCCCGGGCTGCCCCGTGCACATCCCCCCGGGCTGCCCCGTGCACATCCCCGCGGGCTGCCCCGTGCACATCCCCTCAGGCTGCCCCGTGCACATCCCCTCGGGCTGCCCCGTGCACATCCCCCCGGGCTGCCCCGTGCACATCCCCTCAGGCTGCCCCGTGCACATCCCCGCGGGCTGCCCCGTGCACATCCCCTCAGGCTGCCCCGTGCACATCCCCTCGGGCTGCCCCATGCACATCCTCCCAGGCTGCCCCGTGCACACCCATTCGGGCTGCCCTGTGCACATTCCCATGGGCTGCACAGAGTCAGCAGCACCAACGGGGGCACCGGTTGTGCCCTGCATAAACCCTGCCCTGGGGCCAGCCCCTTGCTTTCCTCTTTTGTCCCCTTTAAACACAACAGATTGTGCTTTAGAAGTTGCATCCCAGCATCTTCATCACTCCATAGCAAAAAATGCCCAAGTGCTCTGCCCTGAAGATGCCGGGATGCAACTTCTAAATGTTTTGAAATTGTAAGGGCTTTCCTCCCCAACAAGGCAAAATCACAGCTGACAGGTTCTGCAGTGCCTCAGGCTGTGCGGGCGGTGCTTTCCTCCGAGGAGAGTAGGGCACGCCAGCGCACCAGTGCCGTGCCAGTCCTCAAAGACCACGGGCAGAGGGCGAGGCAGGGCGGCTACGTGGGGCCCCCGCACCTTGTTTCCTCGCAGTGCCTCCGAGGAGCCCAGTGCGGCTGCAGCACCACGCACCAGCCCCGCCAGCCCGGCGGGCCCCGGCTGGCTCGTCCACGTGCCCAGAGCTGCCGGTTGAGACACTCAGGCCCCTCACGCCGCGGCTGCCTGGAGCGCCTGGCGTTCACCCGCAGTGGCACGGCGCGGATGCACTATCTGCGTTATTTCCCAAAATGCAGAACAAAAAGCAGTTATTGATCATGTCTTTTCATGCATTTTTATTGCCTGTTCCGACACTCCCATCACGGCACAGCCTGGTGCAATTGCAGTTGCTCCTTTTGCTCCCAATGCTCTTAGAAGTCGGGTTTCTCATCTTTATTGTGGCCAGATATTTTATGATTTGCTTCTTGCAATTTGCATTCATTTTCATGCCTATTACAAGTTTCCATTTTAAGCTGCATTCACTTCCCCTTAGAGCCAGGGTGCTTTCCAACCGCTGTGCCTTGCCTGGTGCTTTGGAGCAGTAATCGGCACTAATTGCATCAGCTCCCGCTCTCCCGTCTCCCCGAGCTCGTGGCAGCTTGCAGAGCCGGGCAGCGGGAGCAGCGGGGCAGCGCGGGCTCCTGCGCGGAGGGGCACCGCGACGAGCTGCCTCTGCTCTGCCTCCGCTCGCGGCAGCGCCCTCCGCCCGCCCCCTGTGCTGAGCTAGGGCTTTCCGTAGCGCTGCCCGGTCTCTCTCTGGAGCCTATAAAAGCCCAGCGGAGGCCCCCGGCCAGGCTAGCTCACAGCCCGCAGCCGCTCGGCCCAGGTAAGCACGGGCAGCGTGGAGCCTGGCCGGCTCCCGGGGCCGCGGAGAGCAGCGGCGCAGCAGCGCGCGGGCAATGCCCCCGTGCCGGCGCTCGGCGTGCTTGGCGAGGGCTCGGCGAGGGCTCGGCCAGCTGCTGGGTGCACGATTGCTCCGCAGGCAGCAGCAGGACCCGCTTGCAGCGCTCGCAGCAAGCTCCGCTGCCCCAAGTGCACGGCGCCTGCTGCTTGGGCGCGGCACAGCAGCAGCCTCCTGCTGCGAGGGCTCCGGCACGGAGGGACCCCGGCTCCATCGCCGCCTCCCACACCTGCCAGCGGAGGGACGGGCAGGCGCCGGGCCCTGGCATGCCAAGCCCTGCAGTGCCAGGAGCCACGCGGCCGCAGCCCGGGGCGCGGAGCATGTTGCTCCAGGGCTCCCTGGGGGAGGCCAAGGGGGGACAGTGTGGTGCTGGGCTCCACGCGTGCGTGGCGGTGCTGAGGCAGGGCCCTGGGCCGGGCAGGGTAGACCCCAGCACCGCGGGGCCGGCGGGCCCAGCCCGCAGCACGCAAACTGCAGCAGGCAACTTACAGCACGCAGCATCCAGCCTGCAACCTGCAGCAGGCAGCTCGCAGCAGGCAGCTCGCAGCAGGCAGCACAGGCTCGAGCGCCGCCGGCCACCGGCGCAGCCGCAGTGCAGCCTGCGGGCAGCAGTTACTGGTGCCATTTTCCTGCAGCCTCCTCAGGCAGAGCCACGATGACCCACCGCGGCAGGACGTCCTCGGGGCTCTGGAAGGTGCGGTGCGCAGGGACGGGGGTCCGGGCGGCAGGAAGACGCCGCTCTCCCGCCCGGCGCCGGCGGCTGTGCCATGCCCCAGGCAGCCGCGCGGCGCCTCAGCCCGGCCTCCCTCCGCAGATCACGGTGTGGGACGAGCCGTCCTTCCAGGGCAGCAGGCGGGAGTTCACCGCCGCCTGCGAGAGCACCGCCGAGCACGGCTTCAGCACCGTCCGCTCCTTCAAGATCGAGAGCGGGGCGTGAGTGCGGGGCCGCGAGTGCCCGGTCCCCTGCGCCGCGCCGCGCCATGCTGGGGCACCCTGCAGGCATTCGGGCTTTTGGGCGCCCAGCCCCTGGGGGCTGCGGCCTGGGGCGAGTGGTGGGGCGCAGGGCAGAGAGTGGGGCATGTCTGCGGGAGCTAGTGCTGTCCTGCGCTGTGCTGCATGGCGCTGCGCTGCACCATGCTGTGCCATGCTGCACTGCATTGTGCTGTGTGGCACCGCACTGCACCACGCAGCACTGTGCCGTGCTGTGCCATGCTGCACCGCACCATGCTGCACCATGCTGCACTGTGCTCTGCTGCACTGCACCGTACTGTGCCGTGCTGCACCACGCCGTGCCGTGCTGCATCGTACTGTGCCGTGCTGCACTGTGCTCTACTGCACTGCACCACGCCGTGCCATGCTGCATCGTGCTGTGCCATGCTGCACTGTGCTCTGCTGCACTGCGCTCTGCTGCACTGCACCGTACTGTGCCGTGCTGCACCACGCCATGCCGTGCTGCATCGTGCTGTGCCGTGCTGCACCGTGCTATGATGTGCTGCACCGCATCGTGCTGCACCATGGTGTGCTGTGCTGCATTGTGCCACACCACGCCATGCCGTGCCGTGCTGCACCGCACCAACCCTCACCTCTGCTGGCAGCTGGGCAGGCTTCGAGCACAGCGGCTTCCAAGGGCAGCAGTTCGTGCTGGAGCGCGGCGAGTATCCGTGCTGGGAGGCCTGGAGCGGCAGCAATGCCTACCACGTGCCGAGGATGTGCTCCTTCCGGCCCATCGCCTGCGCCGTGAGTAGCCTGGTGGCCGCAGGGCGAACAGGGGACCGGGGCTGGGGACCTGTAGGGACTGGGGGGACTGGGGGGACCTGGGAGCCCGGGGGCCGCTGCCAGGGTGCTCTGCCCCGCTGGCTGCCGCAGGACCGCCGGGAGAGCCGGCTGACGCTCTTCGAGCAGGAGAACTTCCTGGGGCGGCAAGGAGAGCTGCGCGAGGACTGCCCCTCGCTGCCGGCGCTGGGCTGGGGCAGCAGCGCCGTCGGCTCCTTCCACGTCCACTCGGGCGCGTGAGTAGCTGCGGGCGCGGGCTGCGGGCTGCCGGGGGGCTCGGGGCGCCCGCGCGGCCGCCCTGCCACGCCGCGGCTCTCCTCCTCCGCAGCTGGGTGGGCTCCCAGTTCCCCGGCTACCGCGGCTTCCAGTACCTCCTGGAGAGCGACAGCCAGGCGGGCCGGTACGCGCACGTCCGCGACTGGGGCTCCCACGCGCAGACGGGCCTGCTCCAGTCCCTCCGCAGGGTGCAGCAGTGAGCGGCCGCCGGCACCCTGCCAGCCCGCGGCGCCGGGGCTCAATAAAGGTTTGGCTGTGCAGCACGGCGGGCTCGGCGTGGCAGCGGCGCCCGGCTGCGCTTTGTGTGGGCACAGCGGCGGCACGGCCTCGCCTCCGCGTGCCGCCGAGCCTCCTCCGCGGGGAGGAGGCGGGAGGGCCGGGCACGGCGCTCGCCGGCACGGCCGCCCGCCCGCCCCGGCACGGCCGCAGCTGCAGCGCAGCCGAGGAGGACACCGTGTGGCCGCTGCTGCGCCCGAGCCCCGCTCGAGCGCGGGGGAAAGCAGCAGGTGCGTCAGGCTGCGACTGCACCCCCGGACCCCCTCGCACACCGGGCACCCCCGCGCACTCATGCTCCCCCAGGGACCTGTGCACCCTCGTGCACCCTCACAAACCCATGCACCCCTGCGCATCAGGCACCCTGTGCACCCGTATGCACCCATGCTCCCATGCACCTCCAGGCACCTGCATGGACCTGTGCACCCTTGCACAGCCACGCAGCTCCATGCACTCCCATGCACCTTTGCACACCCATATATCCTCATGCACCCCCATGGACCCATGCACCATTGCGCACTCATGCACCCCCATGGACGCATGCACCCTCACATACCCATGCACTCCTATGCACTCTTGCACTCCCCTGCACCCTTGCACACTGCGCCAGCGCATACCAAGGGCTAGTGTGGCAGTGACGCCCCACACGGTGAAGCACCAGCCCACGCAGAGCCGGCTGAGGCCCCGCGGGAACAGGGCCCACAGGGGGGCCGCGGCCCGCGCTGCCCGCCGGAGCCTGGAAGACGCCCGGAGACGCTGCGTGCCGGGAGCCAGGAGCATCGGCCAAGCCCTGGCGCTGCAGCAGTGCTGCCCACGTGTGTTGTGCCAGGGGCACATGGCCGTGCACACGCGTGAGCGGGAGCCTCCCATGGGCACACACAGCCCCACCATTAATGCACACACGTGTCGTGCCGGGGTGGGGGGGGCATGGCCGTGCACGTGCAGGAGCGGGAGCCCCCCGCGGGCGCGTGCAGCCCCAGCAGTGGTGCACACATGTGTCATGCCAGGGGGACATGGTCGTGCACACGCGTGAGCAGGAGCCCGCCATGGGCACACACAGCCCCGGCAGCAATGCACACGTGTGTCATGCCGGGGGGGGCACGGCCGTGCACGTGTGTAAGCAGGAACCTCCCGTGGGCACACACAGCGGTGCACACGCGTGTTGTGCCGGGAAGGGGGGGGGAACACGGCCGTGTGCGCACGTGAGCTGGAGCCTCCCGCAGGCACGCGCAGCCGCAGCAGCGGTGCACACGCGTGTCCTGCTGGGGGGGCACGGCCGTGTGCGCGCGTGAGCGGGAGCCTCCCGCAGGCACGCGCAGCCCCGGCAGCGGTGCACACGCGTGTCCTGCTGGGGGGGCACGGCCGTGTGCGCGCGTGAGCGGGAGCCTCCCGCAGGCACGCGCAGCCCCGGCAGCGGTGCACACGCGTGTCCTGCTGGGGGGGCACGGCCGTGTGCGCGCGTGAGCGGGAGCCTCCCGCAGGCACGCGCAGCCCCGGCAGCGGTGCACACGCGTGTCCTGCTGGGGGGGCACGGCCGTGTGCGCGCGTGAGCGGGAGCCTCCCGCAGGCACGCGCAGCCCCGGCAGCGGTGCACACGCGTGTCCTGCTGGGGGGGCACGGCCGTGTGCGCGCGTGAGCGGGAGCCTCCCGCAGGCACGCGCAGCCCCGGCAGCGGTGCACACGCGTGTCCTGCTGGGGGGGCACGGCCGTGTGCGCGCGTGAGCGGGAGCCTCCCGCAGGCACGCGCAGCCCCGGCAGCGGTGCACACGCGTGTCCTGCTGGGGGGGCACGGCCGTGTGCGCGCGTGAGCGGGAGCCTCCCGCAGGCACGCGCAGCCCCGGCAGCGGTGCACACGCGTGTCCTGCTGGGGGGGCACGGCCGTGCGCGCGCGTGAGCGGGAGCCTCCCGCAGGCACGCGCAGCCCCGGCAGCGGTGCACACGCGTGTCCTGCTGGGGGGGCACGGCCGTGCGCGCGCGTGAGCGGGAGCCCCCCGCGGGCGCGCGCAGCCCCGGCCCTTGCCGCCCCCTCTCCCCCCCCGCGGCGGGTCCCTCGCTCCCGGCTGTCCCGTGCGCCCGGCCCCCGGGGCGGGCGCCGCTCCCTGCCGGGCCGGGCCGCGCCGGGCCGGGCCGCGCCGGGCGGAGACGGGCGCGGGGCGGAGTCTGCGCGGCTGATGCCGCCGCTGCGCCGCGCTGCAGCGCACAGTGGCTGCTGGTGCCGTGCCGTGCCGTGCCGTGCCGTGCCAAACCGGGTTGAGTCAGGCTGAAACGGGCCAAACTTGGCTGGAACGGACTGAACCAGACTGAGCCGAGACGAGCCGGGCCAAACCAAGCCGAACCGGACCAAACCGGGCTGAAGCGGAGCAAACCGAGCCGGGCTACCGCCAGCCCTCCCTGCGGGCCGGGTAAGCACGCGCCGGCGCTCCGCGGCCGCCGGCGGCATCCCCGCTCCGCCAGCGTCGTGCCGGACGGTGCCCGCGGTGAGGGGGACGAGGGCGGGAGCCCCCGGAGCCCCCACCACCCCCGGCGCGTCCCGGTTCCCACGGGAGCCGCCGCTCGCGGTCCCGCTGCTTTTCCTCCTCCCCGCACCCCTCAACTGGTTGCACCACTTGTTCTGTATTTATCTTTTCTTTCCAGAAGCCTCATCAAGGATAGGGCTCCATGCAGGTAAAGGGGCTCTTGCCTAATTTTCAGTGCTCCTGGAAGGAAGTTTAGCCAACATGCTGTTTTACTGCTTGGTCCTGAGACCACCGCTTTCTCCTGACTTTGGTGATCTTAGGGGATTTGGTGGTGCGAGCCCCCCCAGTGCTTCCCCCAGCACTTCTCCCTGTAAAGCACTAACCTACCGCAGCCTGTTTTGGGGAGCCATTTTCGCCCTGTTACCGTTCCACCACCTTTTGCTTGTGCAAATACATCTTGGCCCTGAGATCCCAGAAACAGTGATTTTTTTTTTCTTTTTAATAGCCTCCGAGATTCCAGGGAATCTCTGCCACCCTGCCCCTCCCAAAGCCCCGGGAGAGGCAGAGCCGGGCCGGGAGCGCGGCGAGTGCCGCAGACAAAGGGCGGCTGCGCGCAGGCTGCGCTCCCGCGGCGAGCATCCCGGCCGGAGCGCTCGCTGCGTCCTGCTCCCCCCGCCGAGCCCGCGCCCCCCCTGCCTCGGGAGCATCACCCGCTGCCGCCACCGGCAGAAACTGAAAAACGCGCCGTGCCCGCTGCTCGGCGGTTCTGCTTCCCGGGGCTCGTCGCAGCGGCAGCTCGCGCCGGCGGCCGTGCTCGCTGGTTCCCTACCTGCTCGGGAGTATTTTTTTAAGACGGTTTTTAACCAGAGTGCTGCCTCTGGGAGCTCAAAGCCAGGGCAGCTGTACATGCTGCACCCGCTAATGGCCACTGAGTGTGTGTGACCAAAGGCAGCTTGAGATTACAGCCAAGAATTACAGCTCTGTGGTGCACAGAATGAATGTTTGGTTGACTGCTGCCCATACAAAATTGTTTTTCTCCCCTTCCTATTTCCTGTGATGCGCCTCATTATTGACTCAGCAGGGAAAATGTTGAGAAGCAGCCACTTTGGTGGATGTGTTGTCCTGCCTGCCCTTATTACGGACCCTTTCCAGCTCAGATACGTGCAAGGAATCCATTTGCCACATTCCTGAGGCATCTCCTTTGCCTGCTGCTGCACTTGCTTCTCTCCAGATCCCGCAGAGCCCGGGCACCCTTGCGTAGGCCCCCGCTCTTACAGTCTGTTCCCACAGCAGCGTGGTTTGCAAACGCTTCTTGGATGTGCTGCCCTTGAGGAAGGAGTTGTCCTGCAGGGGAGTGCCTGCGATATGCAACGATAATAAACAGCAGGAAGCAATAACCGCTCAGCAGCCGGACTGCAGAGCCGTCGTGGCCCTGCTCCGCAGGGATTTTGCACCACTGCTGCTTTCCCTATGCAGATATCACATGAGAATGCAAGCAAGCACAGTCTGACTGCTGGGTCCTGTCACTTGCTCTCAGATCGGTGCAAAGGTGGAACCGCAATGATCGTAATGATGCTGGCCTCCGTCCAGGCCCATTTTGCTTAAAACAGTATTTTTGGTGCTAGCAGGATCTGGCTGTGGCCTGATTTACTTGCAGCAGTAGGCAGCGCCTACCACTGGCACGGAGAATTCCAGCACCAGAAAGGGCAAACCATTCAGGACGTTGCCGTTACTTCTGATGTGGTCCTCCCCATTCCCCCCAGGATTACCCTCCTCTTCCGGAGCTCCGTGTGGGTCCAGGCCCTGTGGTGGGCACGGCCCCCTCCAGGCACTGCCGGGAGAGGCGGAGGGGCAGTTGCCCTGGAGCCCGGCTCCCCGCGCACAGTGCAGCGCCGGGTCTCTGCAAGCAGAAGCGGGGCCGCAGCGCAGACCCCCGCGGCGCAGACCCCTGCAGTGCGGACGGGGGCAGCTCCCCGCCGGGCACTCCGGGGCGTTTGGTGCCGGGGGGGAATGGTTGCTGCCTGGCACCCCGTCCTGCGCCCCACGCTCGCTCCCTCCCTCCCTCCCTCCCTCCGCAGCCTGCAAGCACTGCAGGTGTGTGCACACTGCCTGAGCAGCCCTGACACACGATCTCTTTAAAACCCAAACTGCTGTGAGTGCGTGCTCGGCCCCCAAACCTGCCCCTTCCTCTGCCGTCTGACAGATCTCCGCTCTCCGCCCTGCGGGGAGCTGCCCCCCGCCTCGGCCTGGCCAGCGCCGGCTGTCCTGTGAGCTCGGCTCTGCCCTGCGTCCCGCAGCAGGGGGCTGGATCCCGGGAGGCAGCGAGGGGCTCTGCAGGAGGGGCAGCCTCTGCCCAAGCCGCGCCGGGTCGGGGTGGCCCCAGGCGTCTCCCCCGGCTCTGCCCGGCGCCGGGGGGAGGCTGCTGCCGGGAAGTCCTGCGTGTTGTTCTCTCTTGCTGCGTTGCTGGTTTTCTCTTGCAGCTGCTAATGACTGACCTGCGGTCTGTCCCCTGCGCAGCCTCCGCGGCGGAGCAGCGAGACGAGATGGGGGGCGTTTCACAGCGCCCGCCTAGCTGCTGACATCAGGTAGGAGCCCGGGGGTGACGCAGAGCAGCCCCAGCACCGTCTGGCGCCCGGGGGCTCCAGCTGAGAGCAGGAATCAGCCCCACGTCGTGTAGAGCCACGTCAGCCCCTCCGCCCCCAGACCCAGGACACGGAGCTGGGGAGCAGCTCGCCTCCCCGGGTGTGACGCCCGCTCCTGGTGCGGCTCCTCTCCCCGCCGCGAGCCCTTGCAGGTGCTGCCCGGGCTCCAGGCTGGGTCCCGGCGTCCCCGCCGAGGCACCCGCCGGGGTGCAGGCGTGCAGGGCTGGGGCGGCCCGCGCGCCTGGCGATGGGCAGAGGCTGCCGCCGGCCCGGCCGGGCGCTCGCGGCCTCTCTCTGCTCCCCACAGAGGCGCCGGGGCCGTGCCGAGCTCCCCCCGGGCAGAGCGGAGCAGCAGGGACCGCGAAGCCGCGGGAGCCGGGCGGCCCAGGCGGAGCTGCTGCGGGGGCTGAGCCGTGAGCCCGGCTGCCGTGAGGGACGGGGCCGAAGGACTGGCGGTGGCGGTACCCGAAGACGTGGGTCCGTGCGCGCGAGGTGCCTGGGGCATCCCGCCTTCCCCGCGGCAGGCGCCGAGCCATGGGGAAGGGGGGGGCGGTGAGCACCACGGGCTGGATGGCAGCTCGCCCCGTCCACCGACGCCGTGTCGGCGGAGAGAGGCGGGAGAGGGTGGGAGCGGGGCTGTGCCAGACGCCCGGTCCCAGGCGGGGCACGGTGCTGGGAGCGCGGAGCTGCTCGCCGGGTCGGGCCGGGCGCGCGGCACGAAGCAGCCCGCCCAGCCGCGGCGGCCCGGCTCCCGCCGTCCGCGGAGGTGGCCCTGCCCCGCGCGCGCGGCTGGTCCGCGAGGGCCGAGGGCCCGGGAGGGCTAGGCTGGGGCACGGCCGCGCGGCTGCGGAGCGCGGGCAGGGCAGAGCTCGGGTGTCGGGCGGGCGCTGGTGGCCCGAGGAGGTCCTGCGGGCGGGGAGGCTTGCTGCCCTGTTCTCCCTGCTCCCGGGACTCCCAGGGCTCTTCCCCGGGGTGCGATAGTCGGAGCCCGAGGGGTGCCAGGCTGTCCCTGCCTAGCTTGGGCCGCTGCTTACCTGTCCTGCCCTGAGTCCCGTTCACCAGCAAAGCCCTGGTGCTTTTCACTCTGACACTGCTGCTGCCGGGTCCTGGTGGGAGGAGGGACCTCAGGGGCACTAACGGCCTCTGCTCTGGCACGTGTGTTTGGAGCAAACGCTTGGTTTGCGGCGCACCGCGGAGCAGCGTGAGGAACGCGGGCTCTAGCACGTGCCTTCCTCCCAGAGCCCCCGGCCGGGGCTGTGCCGGGCCGCCGCGGCCCCGGCGTGCGCGCTGCTGGCGGCCGGACAGCTGCGCAGGCGGACGGGCTCATCCAGCGGTTCTCTCCTGAGCGCGGAGCGAGGGTTGGGCGCTGCGGGAAGGCAGGGAGCAGGCGCAGGTCACGGCAGGCGGTTTGCGGGGGTTACAGCCCTGGAATGCCACAGCAGAGAGCCAGCCTTGTGGGGAGCAGGGACCCGTAGCGTGCGGTGACCTAGGGGGAGCAGAGGGACAGACACCGCCCTGGATGCCTCTTCCCAGCCCTGCAGTGCATCTCTGGGCACGGGGCAGAACCGACTGCTTCCTGCTGCCTGGCGGCAAATTAACAGTGCGCACCCGTTAGCTGGGATTCTGTCCTCTCCGGCAAACACCTCCACAGAGTGGCAGTTTGTGATGGAGAGGGGATCAGTTATCAGAGCACATTTTCTCCAGAACACGTGATTTTTTTCCACTTGACCTCCTCCTCTCTGTGAGGCAGTGGGAGGCCAGTAGAGGCACAGGGCAGAAATCTCTGTCTCCAGGAGCCCTGCTCTTGCAGAGCTGCCATTAGCCTGCAGCCTTTGCTCCTGGTGCTGCTAGCATACATTTCACTGTGCTCCAGTGATGTTTTTGCCCACTCCCTGTCTGCTTCTTACAGCTCCTTTAGCGTCCCTGCCTTGGAGCCTTGCAAAGCTGAGTCAGACTAGGGCACTGCCTGGACCGTCTCCTCACGTGCACCGGTACAGGGGGCAGGAAGCACCTGCAGTACGGGAGCGCTCTGCTCTGGGTGTTTTGTACCTTATGAATGTGGACGGTAGGGGCAGATCCCCTTCCTTGCAAAGCATGTTATTCAGAAAGCATGTTACGTTGTGTAGGCCGAAATAATCCACTAACACCTTCCCAAATCTTGACCCAGTAGCAGAGCCCCAAAATGCCTCCTAGTACAGAAAGCTGCAGTGAGAGCGAAGCAGGCTAAGCCCTCGGGAAGCGCTTCCCCCACCGGCAGGTGGGACTAACCGCGACGAGCCGTGCATGCGTGTCACTCTGCTCCGTTCTTAACGTACTAACCCCGCGAGGGTCCTCGCGGAGACGCCTTCCCAGACGCTCCCGCTGGCGACGCTGGAATGCTGAGCAAGTCACTCGTGAATGAACTAACCAACTAACTGGCTCTAGCGCATGCTCTACTAACCAGTCGTGTTTCACTTTCTACTAACTCGACAGCAAATAATGTCTTTAAAGGGGAACGGAAAAGCTGGGTAAGTACATTTGCAAAGTCATAGGCGTTGGCATATCGGTGACAGAATCCATAGGCAGAGCCAGGTGTCGCAAGCTCTTCCACCAGGCGGGACGGGGAGCGGGGCTCCTCCGAGCGCCTGCCGGCGCCCGAGCTCAGCGGCTGCCTGCTGCGGCTGCCGCGGCCCCGGCGCTGCCCCGGTCCGGGCAGGTAAATCAGGGAGGAGCCGGGCTCTGCCTGGCGCTGTCGGTGAGCGGTGCTGGGGTCCGCGTGTGGATTCTGTTGCTGACGAGGTATGCTAAAATGGTTTTATCAGCAGAAGCTTTTCAGTTCCTTTTTAAGCCGGTAGATCTCTCTCTATTACTAACACATTCCTGAACTGAATTAAACAAGCTAATCGTTGCTGCTTTTCATCTGTCTCCTAGATACATTCCCTAAGTAAGACAAATTATGCCATGCTTGTTTACTAACTGCCTGTGCTAATCTTTCCTCACTTGTTTCTCTATTGCTACTAACAAATATTCTTTGCACTTTAACTTTCTGATGCTGTTCACCATGACAAATGAACAAACGGCCTCTTTCTACCCCCAGGGGACTCGCGTGGTTATTCACCTGCAGTAGTCTGATTTTCAGTGCTGCTGACCATCTCTGTCTCCCGTTAAGTGCACTGAAAAGGAAGATACTGAAGGTGTGTGGGGGGGCTTTGAAAATTTGCCTGTTGGCCTTTTGTTTTCAGAGAAATTTCATGAGGTTAAACGAAGCAAAGACACTGAGTGGAAATATGATAATGCTGCAATCATTATGTTCCTTATAACCATTGGTAATTACTACAAAGGTCCAGCAAACCTGTTCGCAGAGAGATTCAGGCAAAAAGCAGCGATATTTCCGTAAGCGCCATCAGCAGCCGAGCCCAGGGCTTGCCTGGAGTCGCAGTTCACCTGCCGTTGGGAATGGCTTTCACGCTGCCTTGCTGCGCCAGCGCTCCCGGCCTCCGGGACGGATGCAGGGCGCTCTCAGACTCTTCAGTTTCTTTGTCTCTCCGCAGTTTATCTTGTGACCTTGATGCATGTGGAAAGCCGTTGCCAACAGTGTGATCCTAACTAACTGCAAGGAGCCAAGGGCTATGTCTAACCATTTGGTTGGTGCTTGCAATGTTTGTTCCCAGTCCCTCGCCCAGTGGAAGGGGAGGGGAAGAGTGGGAGGTGAGCGGTGATGTGCCAGCCGGAGGGCACTCTGCTATCAAGTTGTCTGATAGAGTTAGGATGCTGCTAATGCCATCTCGGTCTTGAGCTCTCTGTCGGTCTGTAATTTAGGTTAAACTTCCACTGCAGTTACACTGTTTCTGCTGGGGTTAAAGCTTCAGGATCTGGCCTATCATCTGCATTGTTTTAGCATGCAAACTAGAAATACACGGTTAAGCATCATCAGCATTAAGTGCTGGCTTTTAACAACAGCACTGCTGAGATTACTAACAGGAGAAAACCCTTGCACGCCAGGAGGAAGATGGTAGCCTCTGTGTTTGTAACTGCACTTTGGTCCTCAGGGCAAAGGTCTGGTTTATAAGGACGTCCAAGACCGTGACAGCCAGTGTAGATGTTTGACACCTCTGTGCACCCAGCACAGACACTGGTGTGTCCGTGCCAGGTGCCAGCCCGAGGAGCGCTGCTCCTCTGCGCCCTGGGGACGACGGGGAAACGCTCTTCTCTGGCTGTGGCCAGGCGTGTGCCAGGCGTGTGCCCTGCCAGCAGCCGGCCGCTGCTGGGGGAGAGGAGGCACGTGGGCGGGGGAGCTGCCGAGGCTCCTCTCCGTCCACCCCGGAGGCGCAGAGCCACTGGGCAGGGTGGTTTTGCCCAGGTGATTTTGTGGATCTGGCCTGCACCCGGGTCCAGCCGCTCGCTCTTTCTCTGTCCTCCCTCCCTTTTGCTGTGTTAACTAACCCTGAGGTGAGGACCTCCTGCCATAACCCGTGTCCCTGGCTGGCCTCGGTCTAACAGCTAACAGCTCTTCTGCTTTGTGTTGAAATGCACAGATTGAGAGTCTTGCTGATCGTGCTGCCGTTCCGCTGCCTGTTTCTGTGGCCACCGTCGCTCTAGCCGCTCGGTTACGTACTAACCACTGCAGCCTGTTCCTTTCAGTCTGACGCTAACGGCTCCGTGGGAAGTCTTGCTGGGGCCCTGTCCGCCAACCTAGCTGCCTCCTTTGCATTAACAGCTCAGCCCCGCACCAGGCAATGTGAATTCGCACCTGAAACACTAGCCAGTCAGTCAGCAGCTGTAGCCCACCTGACCCTCTCCGTACGAACCCACTGACCGTTCCCCCTCCCTCTTCTCAGCAAGGCTGGGATCAGGAGGGATTTGGGGCTGAGGCTCATCTGCCTAACTGAAGACAGTTTCTGCCCCTCTTGAAATCCTCAGGAGGCAGAGGCTGCAGAGCAGAGAAGTAGATCTGGCAGAGAGTAAAAGAGCGGTGTAAAAGAGAGGAAAGAGCAGGGGACAGGAGGAGGAAGGCAGGGGGACGAGCAGGGTCCAGCCGCGGGAGAGGTCGGTCCCCCTTCCTCGGGGCGGCCTGGTTCACGTTCAGCTGCACGTTCTCTTCAGGAAACCTGCAGCCTTCAGAGGCAAGCGGGAGCCCCTCCTGCCGCCGCAGGTATCGGGCTGGCTCTGAGCGTCCTGCCGAGGAGGACAGCCCTCCCCTGCGCCGGGCGGTCCCTGCCTTTCCTCTCCAGAAGGGCCTGGTCCAGGGGTGACCTTGCCAGCTTGCTCCCCAATCGCCTACCCAAGGGAGCGATGGGGCCAGGAGCCCCCCGGGGTGGCCCACGGGATGCCCCAGGCGGGTGCTACCCGGCACGGGCTGCAAGTGGCTAGTGCTTCCTGCTAGCCGCTTGGGGGGCAGGTCGCCACCTCCCTCCGGGTCGCTCTCGCCTCACCTGCGCTCCTCCCGGCACGGCCCCCCCCCCGAGGGGAGCGGGGGCTGCAGTGGGGGGATGAGGGGCTCTGCGACGGGCTGCTCGCCGCTCCCGTGGCTCCGCTGGTGCCCCAGGCTCCCTCCGCTGCTCCTTGGCTCCCTCCTGGCTCGTCAGCGCTGGCTCGTCACCATCCCGGCCGCCGGTGAGGCACAGCACTGCCAGCCCCGGCGTGGGGACCGCCGAGGCCGTGGCGTTGCAGGAGAAGGCAGGAGCCCAGCTTAGAAGACCCTTCCTCTGTGCCCGGTGAGTGGGGGCAGTTACGGGGCTGGCGGCCGGCCGGACCGTCGCCCTCGCCGTCCCTGCGGCGGCTGCTACCGCGCCTGGTGCGGCTGCGTGACGGGGACGGCAGAGGCCAGCAGCTCCTCTCGTTGCAGAGCTCGCCGGTGCCGTCCCAGGCCACGGCCGGGCCGGGGCTCCCAGTGCCCCGAAGGAGGATACGGGCTGTTTCGCTGAGCTACTGGGGTGGAGCGTTAAATGCCAGGGCCACGCTGAAGGAGCTGCCGGAGGGAAAGCGAAGGGAACACCGATGCCAAAAGGGAAGCCCAAAGAAACCGAAAGCCCCGGCGGTGTCGGGGATGCCTGCACGCCCGGCTGCGCTGGGAGGGCAGGCTGGCGGCGCGCGGGGGACGCTCGCCCGCGCGGCCTCCGCCAGGGCCCGGAGACCTGCCCTGCGAGCAAAGCGCCTGTGCCTGGGGGAGCCGGCGGGGCCGGGCTGCGCGGAGCCCCCCTCCTGACCTGCAGCGCCAGCGGGGCCAGGGTGACGCCGGCAGCGCACGTGGCCGGGGATCCCTGGGCGCAGCCGGGGAGCCCTGGGCGCAGCCGCGGCGCACGGCTCTCCCTGCACACTGCAGCCCCGGGGCCGGCCCCGGAGCGCACCGCGCTGCCTCGCGCTGCGCTCAACTTTGCCTTGGCTGCGGGCAGGATTTCATTTTAAAATACAAGAATTTGGTCCCATTTGTGCGTCGCTTCGCTCCTGCCCAGGCTCTGAAATGCCCGGAGTCTCGGCACGGCCACGGGTGGGAGGGCACCAGGGCTCCCTGGCAGGGATGCCCAGGCCGTCCACGTCTCCCACGGAGCCCCCACCAGCCGCCGCGGCCCCTTGCTGTGTTCCCGCAGCCTCCACGTGCTCCCACTGCCCCGTGCAGGAGGCGATGTCCTGAGTGCCAGTGCCGGTGGCGCCCTGCAGAGCCCAGCGCCGCGGGAGGGCAGCCAGTGGCCCGGTGACCAGCATGGCCCCCGGCCCCGGGCCAGTCCCATGGTGCAGCCAGGCAGGGAGCGGGGCTGAGTGTGGTAGACGGCGCTCTGGTAGAGGGGACGGGGCCACTGGCAACATCCGTTCTGCTTGTAACCTCTGCTGTAAACACGGTGAGTCTGCAAACACCTCTGCGGTCTGGTGTGTGTGGGGGGGGGTGCTGGGGAGGGCTGGGGGACGGTGCCCGCTGCAGCAGGCTCGGCGCTGTGCCTCTGCCACTGCCTCCGGCTCCCAGGGAGCCGCAGGAGCTGCTGCAGACATACACTCCACGGCGGCGGTGGGGTCCTCAGGCCTCGCTCTGGCAGGTCCCGAGCCCCCAGCACACGGGTGCATGGAGGTGCATGGCGTGCGTGAGCCCGGACCTGCGGCAGGCTGGCGGGCGGCTCTGCCCCGCGGCGGGGAGCAAAGGGGGGCCGGGCTGCTGCACCCCGGGGTGGCGCTGGGGGGGCCTGGCGTTGCCCTGGGGCAGCGCGAGGCAGAAGTGCTGCTGCCGCCAGGTCCCACGCTGGGGAGAGGGGTTTGTCCTGCGGCGGCGGGGAGGGCTGGGGCCTGTGTCACCTCCCGTGCGCCGGTGAGGATGAGCCTGGAGCGGAGCAGGCGGCAGCCGCTGCCAGAGCAGCCCTGACATGCCCAGGGGAGCGTGAGGTGGATTTTGGTGGCAAAGCGCCCTCAGACAGGGGGTCTTGGGGGGCTGTGTGGGGGCTGCAGTGGTGCCTCCAGCGCAGGGAGCTTGGAGGGCCTGGCGGGCACATCCCGCAGCGCAGCTCACGGTGGCCCGGGGCGAGGCAGCGGGGGGGTGCACAGCCCCTGCGGCGCCTCGCGGGGCTGGCCGTGCCCGGGTGCAGGATGCGGCCCCGGGCCCCGCCGCGGGCCGCGTACCGGGGGCGGTGGGCGCCGCCGGACCCCGCGCCCGGCCCGGCCCGGCTCGGGCAAGGCGGCAGCAGATGGAGCTCTTGCTCCAGGAAAGCCCTTCCCGGGCCGGCTGCTCCGCTCGCCCGGCCCCGCGCTCCGCTCGCCCGGCCCCCCCGCCCCGCTCGCCCGGCCCCCCGCTCCCCTCGCCCGGCCCCCCGTTCCGCTCGCCCGGCCCCCCCCGTTCCGCTCGCCCGGCCCCCCGTTCCGCTCGCCCGGCCCCGCGCTGCCCCGGCCCCGGCTCCGCAGCTCTCGGCGGCCGCCCCGCCGGGGTGCTCCGCTCGCAGGCCGGCCCGCGCCGCGGGGAATGCGTTTCGGAGCCCGGACGAGCTGGGATCCGCCAGCTCCGCCGGCTGCGCAGTGAGGGGCTGCGCCGGGCTGAGCCCTGCGAGCCCCGAGCCCCCGGGCGATGCCCAGCCGCAAGCGGCTCCCGGGCCCTGCGCGCCCCGGCGCGGCCCCCTGCTCCCTCCAGGCAGGGTGGGAAGGGAGCAGCCAAAGCGCCGTGTGTTTTTTTCCCCCCTCGGTAAGCAGCGTTTTGACGTGTCACAGCAAGTCTCTCAAACGCGTGTTGACAGAAAATGTGTACAAGCAAGAGAAATGTTGTTCATTTGCATCAAATTGCAAAGTGACTCGGTGAAATTGGTAGGTGGCATTTGTGTTAGCATCTGTAAAGAGCGCCGCTTCCTGCGATACTGCGCAAGCCAGGGGGCCGTGCGGGGCCGGAGGTGCCTGGGAACGGCCCTGAGCGTTGCCGATTGCCCCCAGCCCACCATAGCACGGCCTGGCCCGGCCTGCAGCCTGCACGGAGCCAATCGCACTGCCGGAGCCCGCGGGAGCTGCCGCGGCGTCGCTGCGGGCCCCCGAGGGAAGGTGCCTCCACGCAGAGCCTGCAGCTGCAAAATGCCCTCTGCCGCAGCTCAGCCACCAGTAACACATGCGTGGTGACGCCTGAAGAGTTTCTGGTCCCTGATCTGCAAACATGACACTTCAAAAACTTTTGATTTTCCCCCTGCCCCCCGCCTTGTTCCGGCCCGGGAGGCAAGCCCTGCAGTGCTCTCGCGCACTCGTCTCCGGAGGCGCTGGCTGTGGCAGCGGGACGGGCGCTGCGACCTCGTCCAGCACGTGTCCTGGGGGCCCGCGATGCGGCTGTTTCCTGGGTCGTGAGCTGGATCCCGCGATGCACGGTGCCTTTGCAGGCCCCAGCACCACGCAGCACGCCTGGTCTGGGGCAGTGTTGCGGTGCAGATTGAAGTGCCGTTGCACGCCTGGCCTCTTGACCTACCCTCATTAGGAAGGTGGAGGTAATGCTAATCAAAATCATGAAGTCCCAAACTGCGCATGTCTCCTGATACAATTTATTTCTCGCTGCTCCTTATTTGCACAGCTGATGCTGGCCAGGTTAATACTTTGGAAAAGCAGAAGATGAACCACATGAGCTGCGAGCGATTGCAGGAGCACTTCTCGGCATGGGGGCGAGAGCCTGCACCCCGCCGGACCCTGCGGCAGGGCATTCGGAGGGCTCCCGCCTCTTGCTGGCCCTCACCGCTGCTGTCACCACTCATCTCTGCTGCTTTCCGAGGGGTGCGGTGCCGACCAAGTGGCATTCACTTGTTTTCCAGATGGTTATGACTATTTCATATCTTGCAGCAAAGAGAGCTGAAAACCATATGTGAATTAATGAATAAAGCTGAAGCTTAAGACAAGAGATCCCTGGCACATCTTGGAGCAATCAAAATATCAGTTACAAACTTCCGTGCATGTAAAGCCACTGTCCTTTCTTCTCCCACCTAAAACAGAGAGTGCAGTAGCAGGGCCAGTGCGGGACATCCCAGCACCGGAGCAAGCCCTGTGCACGAGGCTGATTCGAGGTGTCCCAGCGCTGGAACGAGCCCCGTGCACGAAGCCCGCAGTTCAGCGTGCGTCGGGCTCCGGGGCCCTGCGGCCGCGTGCTCTCATTAATACAAGCAGTTGCAAGGCGATCCATAATTAGATGCTAACTGAGTTTTCTCTAAGTTGGGTGAGGGAAGGTCAGCAAGGTAGAACTGGAGTCAGCTTATTGTTATTATCAATCAATAACCTATTTATTTTCCAACACTGCTATTAACCTCTGCGAGCCGCTCGCCGCCTCTGTCTGAAAGGGCTGCACAGTCTGCTTTGCTGACTGGACAACTCTGATTGAAAATGCAACGGTGACCCGACCCAAAGGCAGAATCCAATTAAAATCATTTTCATTTGTAGATTAATATTTTTTAGCATGTTCTACATTCCTTGCTTCAGCATTTCACACAGGAACAGCTGCCTCATTACATGAGCAGCCTATATCGATAGTGTCGTAGGAAAATAATTACAATTAATTAGGCACCAAGACAATGGGAGTGTCCTTTGACGGGGTTTTGCTCAGCCCCTGCTGTCCCCTGCCCTGCTGGGGCCATGGGTTTCCTCCACCAATGCAAACGGATGCAGGATATGGGATGCAGGATGTGGGATGCAGGACACAGGATGCAGAACACAGGATGCAGGACAAGGGATGCAGGGTGTGGGATGCAGGACATGGGATATGGGATGCGGGACATGCCAACTGCCAGGGAGGCTGGGGGACGAGCAAGCTGCCAGCAGCCACCACGTGCGGCAGTGCTGGCCGCCGACGGATCCCGACTGGAGCCGCGCCGGGGCACGCGAGGAGCTGCGGTAATCGGCTGATGAAGCTTGGCCTTAATGTAAAGTCCATTATTAATAACGTGACTTTGATAATAAAAAGATTAAAATTAAGTTTATGGTAGGCTGAGTGCCCTTTCCGCACCGTAATCATCTCTCATCCATATTCATGAGCGCTCATTAGCGGCGCTGCTTACGGGCGGCCGAAGCGCGAGCCACTCGGCAGCCGCTCTCTGCTTAACTGCCTAACTTGCTCTCTGATTACCAACATCAAATTAACTCTGCAGAACGGATCTAATAAGCTTCCCGGTGGCTTCAAACCTCCTTGAAAATGGCTCTGATGTCTCCATGGGGCCCTATTAGAAACAACTCCTCCCCTGTGAATATTGCGCTCTTTAGGGGGGCAGAGCCGGGGCCGGTGGCTGCTGGGGGGGCCCGGGCGGGTGCGGGGGCTCGTGCGGGGGCTCGCGAGGTCTTGCGGGGCTGGCTGCAGCCCAGCTGGCCGCGGTGGCTGTCTCCCCGGAGCGGGTCGGGTGCTTTTCCTGGGAGCCCGCTGCTGCTGCCGCTGCAGAGCTGATGCCCAGCACCTTCGTCCGCTGCCCGCCTCTCATGCCAGGGGTTTTGCTTTCCCCAAACCTGTCTCTGATAAAAAATGAGGGGATTTTGGAGCTGTGCTGGCTACTAAAAGCTCTCTGAACTGCTGTGCCGGTGGGCGAGAGCTGCGAGGCCCTGGCTGGCAGCCACCTCCTGCCGCCTAGACTCATCTCTGAGCCTGCGTTAAACACCTCCGACTCCTGACTTGACCATTCGATCACTTGAGGCTTGCATAACAATAGAATAAATAAGAATGACCTTTCAGTTTAATTACATTTTTCATATGTGGAAAATATTTTGGCTTTCCAAAAGGGTGATGCAAGGAGCTTTGTGGCAGCTGTTTTGGAGGGGCGAAAGGGACAGCAGTCGGAGCCTGCTGGTGGAGTGGACAGCCTCCCGCGCAGTGCCTCGTGCACAGTGCACGGAGTCCAGTGCATGGTGCCCAGGGCATGGTTCCCAGTGCCTGGTGCATCGTTCCTAGTGCCTGGTGCATCGTTCCCGGTGTGTGGTGCCCCGTGCATGGTTCCCAGTGCCTGGTGCACAGCACACGGTGCACTGTGTGTGACATGCAGTGGGGCTTTCCATGTGCATGTGCTACTTGTATCGAGTGCAGCCCTGGCTCAGGTCTCCAAGAGCAAGATGTGGGGACTGTGGGGTCCCAGGGATGGCAGAGAAGCACGGGGACCACGGCCAGGCCCCAGAGGAGGCCTTGGCACCGGCAGCCAGGCCTCGCTAGGGGAGCCATCGGGGTTTGGTCACCCCAGGGCGCCGGCTCCTGGAGCCTCCTCGCATTCCTGGCTGGTCACGGTGCGGGTCCACACGGGCTCGCTGCAGCAGGCGCTCCGCTCTGCAGGGGCAATGCCATTGGCAGCTGCTCAGGTCGGTGTGGAGGGTGGGGGTGGCTTCCTTGCAATTAGCTCTGATTAATATTTCAGCAGCTGCCAGCCAGTGTGATTATGCCCAATGCAAAGGAATGTGCCCCTGCACTCAGTGTCACGTGAGACCTGAGCCCAGTGCTAACCCTTCCACTCTCCCATTGCCATGGCAACGGCAGGCAGAGAGGGCCGTCAGGAAGTGCGAGAGGGATGCCGCTGGTGCATAGAAATAGATACTCGCTGGGGTGGCCAGAAACAGCGCCCTCGAAATCCCTCAGAGACGGGCTGCTCTGCTCCGCTCAGGAGGCTGCAGCCCCAGCAGGACACTGTGGTGCCCGGGATGCTGCGGTACCCAGGATGCTGTGATACCCGAGATGCTGTGATACCCGGGATGCTGCAGTACCTGGGATGCTGTGATACCCGGGATGCTGTGGTACCCAGGATGCTATGATACCCGGGATGCTGTGGTACCCGGGATGCTGTGATACCTGGGATGCTGCGGTACCTGGGATGCTGTGATACCCGGGATGCTGTGGTACCCGGGATGCTGTGGTACCCGGGATGCTATGATACCCGGGATGCTGTGGTACCCGGGATGCTGTGGTACCCAGGATGCTGTGATACCTGGGATGCTGTGGTACCCGGGATGCTGCGGTACCCGGGATGCTGTGATACCTGGGATGCTGCGGTACCTGGGATGCTGTGATACCCGGGATGCTGTGGTACCCGGGATGCTGTGGTACCCGGGATGCTATGATACCCGGGATGCTGTGGTACCCGGGATGCTGTGGTACCCAGGATGCTGTGATACCTGGGATGCTGTGGTACCCGGGATGCTGCGGTACCCGGGATGCTGTGATACCTGGGATGCTGCGGTACCTGGGATGCTGTGATACCCGGGATGCTGCGGTACCTGGGATGCTGTGGTACCCAGGATGCTGCAGTACCCGGGATGCTGCAGTACCCGGGATGCTGTGATACCCGGGATGCTGTGATACCCAGGATGCTGCGGTACCCGGGATGCTGTGATACCCAGGATGCTGTGGTACCCGGGACACTGCTGTGATATGCCATCATGCAGAGAACAGTCTGGCCTGTTGCCAGCTGGGCACTGCGGTCCCAGGTGGATGCAGCAGGGCCCAGAGCAGGCAACCAGGTTGGGAGGTGGTGAACTGGCCCTCGTGCTTGCCCCCAGCCTCCCTGCTGGCACCTGGGCTCACTCCCTCCGCTACGAGTGCGCAGGAGGCTCCGGAGCACAGTGCCTGGGAGCAGCACTGCCTGCTGCTGCCATTGCCCATGGCAAGGTGTAGGGTGTGAAAGGTGCAGAGTGTGCAGGCACAAAGTGTGCAAGGTGAGGGGTATGCAAGGTGCAGAGCATGCAGGCATGAGGTGTGCAAGCTGTGGGGTGTGCAAGGTGCATCCAGGCCCCCGATGCAGTACGGGAGCCCCTGCACCCCTGCCCAGGGCTGCGGTGCTGCCAGGCTTCCCCCGGCTCCTAGGCCTCTCTGTGCTGATGGCACCAGCCAGGCAGCCACAAATTCCTGTGCCCAGCACATATTTCCTGCGTGCTGGTGAGTGTGTCTAGCAGCGAGTCAGAGACAGGCAAGATTTAATGAGTAGGATGTAGAGAATTTGTGCATCGGTTCCCTATTTATGGCAGAGGAGTCTGAGAGGTGGCGGAGGGAGCAGGGGGCACCGTGCCGTGCCAGGTCCTGGCTCCCAGAGCTAGAGAGCCCCAACCCGGAGCAGGGAGCTGTGGGCACCGCGCCGGGGATGCTCCCGGCCCCTGTGGCACGCCAAAGCGGGGGCTTTCCAGGGGCTTTGGATGGAATGAGGAAGGGGGACCCCAGCCCCTGGCAGGGCTGCGAGGGACCTCGTTCACCGGCCCCCTGCAAGAGCCGTGGAGGGGGCAAAGCCGCGCTGCGCCCTCCCCGCGGCGCCCACCCCCACGCATCGCTGCACCCCCTCGCCCTCCAGATCCCCAGATTCTGCTGGATACTGATACAAATACTGGTTCATTTCAAGTTTTCAACCCACTTTCTCCCAAGAAAATATTTATACTGAGCTCCATTTTCTGTTTCTTTTCAATTACCGCAGTGTCTGATCACCTCCCCACAACTCTCCTCTTTAGCCATAAACACAAATCCTATTATCTTTTCTCTTTCTGTGTATTTGCCCTTTGATTTAAGCTGCATTTTCTCCTGTTTTCATCAGTTCTGGACCTCTCCTGCTGTATATCTCCCTGTTTATCTACTTTCCAAAGGCCTCCTCTTATTTCTCCGGCCCTGATCAATACGGCTGCGGAGCCGCCTGGCAGCTCTTCTCCGATACTGCATGTAGTTTTTCTTGGGGGACTTGTCCAGTATTTCTTGTTAAGCTTCTGTCTCAGCTTGCTGCATTTCTCATTAGGCTTTAGCGCTGGCCTTGTAGGATTTCCACGTTTCCGCGGCGGCAGCGGCTCAGAGGTCTCCTCCTCAGCGGGCTCCCGGGTCCGCTCGGCTCAGAGCCGAAGCGACGAGCGCTGTGACACTTTGATTTTCAGATGGAGAAAAGAACGTCTCTGCTTCCAGTCCAGGCCATGATTTTTCCTAACAGAAGGGGCAGTGGGGATTACTTGTATTTTATGGCTGTTATTGCAGGGAATGTATTTACGGGGGCAAGCGCGGGGGCAGCCCGAGGCCGGCTCCGGATGCCTGCGGGGCTGCTCCGGACGCGCCACTGCCGCACAGAAAAACGCTCCCAACCCCCCTCCCAGGACCCCTCGCCGTTCGCAGGCTGCTCGCCGGGCAGCGAGCGGCGCTGCTGTCGTGCAGGTGCCTTCACGCACCTTCTTCCCCAAATTCTCCGTCTGCGGGAAAAGCTGGGTTTAAAATACGCCCCAGCTTCCCAGCTGTCAGGAGCTGGCAAATGTATTGCTCTCCGTGGCTGCATTTCTGAGCACTAAACATGACGCGCAGTAGCCACTACGCAGTATTTCCTCAGATGCCACTGCACCACGGGAGCCAAACACTGTCCTTTAAAATAAAACCAATTTTTCCTGTCTCTTCCACAGAATAGCCTTATTTATACACGCTCAAACAGCTGTTACTGCAGGTTAACCAAAGCTTGTAAAAACATTTTTCAAACGCCCTTAACTTCACGCGGTTTCTTATTGAAATTGTTAATCTTTGTTTTAGATTTTTTTTCCCTATCGCACTAGTATAAAATGGGCAAATCAGCGGCCTTCTCCGGGCACCGGGAGGTTCGTGCCCCCGCAGGCAGAGCCGCTCTGCAGCGCCCGGCACGTCCGTCCGCGCTGCCCCCGGGGACGGCGACGGCGACGCTCGGAGCCGAGCCGGCGCCTGCGCCTCCTCGCGCACGTCTCTTCTGCTGCCGGGGTTCCCATCCAGACCAGCACGGACGGGAGCTGGAGCAATTCAAACTGCTTTTAGCTCAGTTCGTTAATAGTATTTTAATGTTCCTTCCTGGGAATCACTTACGGCTTAATTGATCTCGTTTGATCATCTCATCTGCAGGAAGAAAGCGATGCCACGGGTTTCGCCGGGCGCCCGCCGCCCTGCCCTCCGCGCCAGCCTCCCTTCCCGCACGCGGACGGCCGCCGAAGCAGCCTGCAGAGCTCTGCGCTGCTGTGAAAACTGATGGGGACATGGACACGGGCTTCACTTTTGCTGGAGATCTGCAGAATTAGGAAATCATCCTCAAACCGTTGTTGCAAGCTTCGATGCCAGGACGGGGGAAGCAATTCAGCTGGGTTGCAGCTAAAAACCTCCCACGTGCCAGACCCCACCGACAGCAGCGTCAAACCTCCCCAGCTGCCTGGCAGGGCCAGCGTGGCCCGGCAGATCGCGCCGGTGAGGGCTCGGGAGCACTGCACCGGGCAGCCCCCCGCCTCTGCCCAGCAGCCCTGGGAACAGCCTGCCCGGGAGGCGAGAGCTCCCTCCTGCTCTGCTTGCCAGAGAGGCAAGCGACGAAGAGGAGCCAGGGGAGCTGCCCCCGCTCCACCCTGCCGTTCTGCACAGGGCGAGCCCAGGCGATGGGCAGGAGCAGCTCCCGGGCGTGGGACAGGCTCCCGGAACTGAGCGACATGCTGCACCCCCGAACCAGCCTGGAAACCAGCCCCTGAGCGCCCAGCCCTTGGGCAGGGAGCTGCGGGACCCCGCAGCGCGGGGAGGGGGTTGGCTGCACCACCAAGCAGCGGCGCTACGCGATGCAGTCCGAGGCGGTACGATGTGAGGCAGTGCGACGCGATGCAATGCGGTGCAACGTGAAGCACTGCAATGCAATGCGATGCGATGCAATCTGTATCTCTAAAATCTCTAAAATCTCTCCTCCTTCCCTCCCTGCCTCTGGCTGAGGGCCCAAAGAGGCCACAGCTGCCTCCACCTCCCCTGCAGCTGGGGCGGTCCCTGACACGGCTCTGCTGGCCCAGCCCCGCAGCGCTGGCCGCGGTGGCCTCTCCTCGGGCTGCAGCGCTGGCTCTTTCCCCAGCCACTCAGCTCGTGTCTCCGAGGGCCGTGGGGTGCACTGCCTGCAAGGTGGTTAGTGTCTGAGCAGCTGCCGCTGCCCCTGCGCCTCGGTGGGAGACCTGCGAGGGAGGCGCGTGGGCCCGGCACCGCTTGCGCGGCGCGTGAGTAATTGGCGCCTCTCCTGTCACCCTGCGAGCGCCATTTCTATGCAGATGATCCTCTAACCTAGGAGAGGAGCATCAGCCGCTGATGAAATCCAATCTCATCTTCGGCCTGATTGTGATAATTTGCGACAAGTGAAGCAAAAGTGAATTATTATTAAATGCAAATAAAAGTTAAATAATGCTGTTTGCGAGCTGCTCTATGTTGCACCACCTGCATAAATCAGGAGGAGGTTTAGCCCAGGGTAATGCATCACTGCAGGTAGTTGCCACTTCTAAGTACCTGGCTCTGTGTCCAGAGCAGCCCAGGCCCTCAATTACCTTGCCATTAATTGGAGGCAGTGATTGCACTGATTGAAAAATGGAGGGTGGATGTGGCTTTGCTGCACCTGCTCCCCGGGTGGGGTTTGCAGTGCTCCTGCTGTGCCGTGCCTGGGTATCGCTGCCCAGGCTGGAGGGGAGCAGCCGCGTTTGCCCCTCGCTGCCCGCGTCCCGGAGAAGCGTGGAACCGGAGAGTGTGGCTTGCACCTTGCTCGGAGGAGACGCGTCCTGACGGGTAAGCGAAGCCAGCGCGGCGCGGGGGCCACTCCGGGCAGCAGCGCGGGGCCGGGGGACGCCGGCGCCCGGGAGCACGGCCGCTCCGCAGCCGCTTCGCCGCCTCCTCCGGCACGGGGCGGCCCGAGCCGGGGGCGGCGCGGGGAGAGCGGCCGGGAGAGAGGAGCCGGGAAGCGCCCCGATGTTCTCACGGCGCGGTAAATTGTCTACCAATCAAAGGGCTGGCGGAGATGTATTTTTAGATGCTGCAGCACAATTAAGTCTTCTTGTTAGTCTCGGGAGGAGAAGGGGGTTGTTGGTTTACTTGCAAGTGCTGGAGGTAATTCTCTAATGGCTCCTCCACCATTACACAGACACTGTTTTCAATCTCTTATCATATGTAATCCCTAATGATTCCTCTGTTATGTCCTGTTTTATTAAAGCGCCATTGAACTATAGCCTATTGATTTAGATTTCACAGACAATTGAAATTTAAATTGACTCCAAATTGAATGTCTCCATGCAATCTGTGTTCTGTACTAAAGATAGATAAAATGCTTCTATATTTGATAACAACTTATTGCAGAAACATGTTTTAATTTTGAGAAGTGTGCAAGAGAGTCTGGATTTGCACGGGCACCTCGGAGGGCCGGGGCCGCCGCGCTCGCCGTGGCAGAGCCGAGCGGCAGCTCGTCTCCCCGAAAGCTCCGGCCGCTGCTCATCGAGGAGACGCGCTCGCTTAGAAACAAAACCCTCCGAGAGCGTTTGTGCAGATAAGCCGTGTCCCGGAGCGAAGCCCGCCGGGGTTTCCGGCGCTCTGCGGCCGGCGCTGGGCTGCGCTAGACCCTGGTGGCCAGGAAGGACAAATTCCACCCCCCACCCCAAATACCTTTAGTTAAATAAAGAACCTGCTCTTAAAGCCCGCCTAAAGTCCTACAACCAGAGCTGTCACCCAATTTATCAGGTTACTGCCGTTTTCTGAGGATGATAGGCAGTAATTAAAACTGAGCTAATAACCTCCTCGCTCTTGACATTTCTACAGGGGTTTTGTCCACCATTATCTACATATAGATTAAAAATTGTAATTGGACCAGAGATAGGGTTAGAAAAATCCACCACCTTCCAACTGATAGCGTGCTGGTGAGCGACACCTCGAGATTTTGTTTAATCTGAGCAAATTGAGTCGAACTCGAGCAAAGTTGAGTTGCCCCAAAGTGCCCGCGCGGGCTGGGAAACGCGGCTCCCGCGGCAGGGCAGGGCCGGGCAGAGCGGCGCCGGGAAGCCCGCGGCCGCCGCGGCGCCGGGAGCGGGCGGCAGCGCGGCCCCGCGCCCGGGAGCATCTCCCGCGGTCGCCGTGGCAACGCGCCGCGAGGATGCGCTGCTCCTGCGCCGCGGCCGCCGGCCCCGCGCGCGCCGGGTGCCTCTGGCCTCCGCCGGCGGCTCCTCCTGCGTTATTTACAGAGATTTTTATTCCAGTCTATAGCAATCCATGAACACTATAGACAATTATTACTGCAATAATTATTATAGCACGGTATTAGTAATGGAGTAATGACAGCGTTTATTTTAAACCATGGCATATTAACTAAGCAGGGCAGTATTAATTGCAATGGTGAATCCTCATAGACACTATTTCAATTATTGTTTTGTCACTATTACGTTTATGACAGTAATAATTACATATCTAATATACTCATTATTGTTAGATATACAGAGTAAGTCTGAATAAACGCAGCAGTTAAGGGATAATGTTCCTGGTGGGGAGCTGAGGAGCAATAAATGGCTTTTGTGGTGGGTTTTACCACCGGGTGAAGCAGGGGCTCATGCAGCCCCCGGAAGCCTCAGCGCCTCCAGCCGGCGCAGAGCCTGGAGGCTCCGGTCACGGCGGGCCGGTGCTGCCGCTCGCGCCCTTCCTCGCGCTCCTCCTCCTCCTCTCCATTTGCTGGCGGTGGCTCCCGCGCCGGGCCATGTGCCCCGCGCTGCCCTCCCGTGCCGGCGCCGCGGTGGTTTCCAGCTCCGCCGTTCCTCTCCTCTCCCCAGGTGCACGGTTTCCTTAGCTAGTCCGCACGGAGGCGAGACCAGCTCCAAGAGCAGCGGCGGTGGCTGCAGATCCAGTCAATTGCAAACGCTTTTTTCCCCTCCTAAAGAGCAGTTGTCCCCATCTCTGGTGCTGCCCGAAAGCCTCCTTTCCCCCTCTCGGGACAGGCTCTTCCCCGGGGGAATGCAGCGAACGCTTTGCTCCGCGCCGGGCGGTTCCGACGCTTCCCTCTGCGCAGGCGCAAGGCCGAGGAGGTTTCCAGCGGTGGTTGCCGCCCGGGGCTGGGCCGGCTCGGGCCGCGGTGCCAAGGTGCGCGCGGGGAGCGGGCGGCAGCACCGCGCCGGTTTGGCCGGGGACGCCCCAGCGCCGGGCACCCTGCAGCTCTCGGTTCTTCGTCGGCAGCGCTGCACCAGTGGGGTCTCGCTTCAGGCTCCGGTGAAAAACCGAGCTGGGAACGTTCTCGCGAAGCGCCCTGCGGAGGCAGCTGGATGTCCGCTGGCGGTGCCTGTGCTCGCCGCCGCTGGGCTCGGCCCCCTCCCGCCGGCTGTGTCGCTCCCCGTGCTGGGGCTGGGGAGGCCGAGTCGCTCCGGCGTTCGGGCAGGTCTTGGACCGCGATGAGCTTGTGCTGGCGCCGGCAGCTCCTCCGGGGCCCGGACACCCCGGGGAGAGCAGCTCCAGCCCAGGGGTCCCTTCTGCAAAGTGCCCTCAGGAGGGGGCTGTGCCGTGTTTTTGGGGGGGCACAGGCGTGGGGTGGTGGGCACGAGCAGAGAGGTGCCTCTCTCGCCACCTTGCAAGCAGGGAAGCACGTGGTGGCTTTCAGCAATACAGACTGGCAGATGAGCGACTGCTCTGGGAGCAAAGTGCCCCAATATTTGGAGTGGCTGCGTCTCCTGCACGGAGCCGAGAGGCCGCGGCAGCCCGAGTGGTGCGGTGCAGTGCAGCACAGTGCCACGTGGCTCGGCACGGCGCGGCTTGGCACAGTGCAGCGCAGCTCAGCGCACCGCAGCGCAGTGCAGCGCAGCACGGCTTGGCACGGTGCAGCACATCACGGCGCGGCTCGGCACGTGCATCCCTGCACGGTGTCCCTCTTGGCCCGCTGTACGGGCCGCGCGTCCCGCCCTGCCGCTGCCGTCCGTCAGCCCGGCGGCCGCTCTCCCCGGCAGCGCGGGCCGCCGGCCCTTTCGGCAGGGCCGCTGAGCTGGGGACGCAAAGGCGCTCGGCCGCTCGCGCGGGTGGGGAAATGGGCTGCCGCCGGCCGCTCGCGGCGCTGCCGGACGGGCTGCTTAATCCCCCCGAAGGAGGGGCCGGCGGCTGAGCGCTGATGCGCGCGACGCGCGGCTCCTCGCAGCCGGCGGTCCCGGCCATGCCGCACCGTGGCCGTGAAACGCCGTCCCGCTGCCTCCGCAGGCGCAGCAGGCTGCTTCCTCGGCCGGCGCGGGGCCGGCCCTGCGGGGCCAGCACGCCGCAGCCAGCGCCAGCGGCCCTTTCCAGGCTGCGCCCCGCGCGGCGGCTGGAGCCGCGGCGGTGCAGCCGCTGCCAGGGTGCGGGACGCGGTGCACCGGGCGTCCGGGACGCGTCCCGCGTGGGTCGCTCTGCGGGAGCCGCCCAAAGACGTGCCAAAACATGGCGCACCCGGCTGCACAACCTGCACGCCTCGCCGACCGCGGGGCAGGGCCGGAGGAGGCGCCGCGCCGGCGCGCGGGAGGCCGGGACGTGCCGGGAGCCGGCGGCGCCGGCGCCTCCGAGCGCTGCCCGCGTTGCTGCCGGCCCGCAGCAGCCGGCTGCGCTCAGAGCCGCTGGCGCTTGCTCAGAGCCACCTCTCATTTTCCAAAAAGCAACAGCAACCCCAAACTTTATTCTACAGCCTGAAATCTCTCATGGATTTGCTGATGCAGCTTGTGCCATGTCTTACCGTACTTTCTTCTTTTTTTTTCACTTTCATAATGAAGATGATAGCATAGTTTCCCGTAAAAACTACCAGGACAGTTTCTGTAAAAGCCGAGGGGCAGCCAGCTGCAGAGATGCAAAGCCGGCGCTCGGTGCCTGCCCTGTTTCGTGCACAGATGTGTGTTGTGTCGTGTCCCCAACACTGAAAGAATCATAACGGCACCAAACAGAAAAAAAACTCAGCTGTGGTTGTAAATCATTAGTAACTTAGATGTGTAAGAGAAAGAAACACGACAAAATTCATGTTTATGAGATTTATGAGGTTCTTCATGTTGTACGAGATCCTAGTGAGAACGGGCAATCCCCAAAACGTGCATTTGTTTCTTTTCATTCTACATCTTCATTTGTGTGCGTTCCTTGCGAATGTTAACGAAAGGCTACGATTAATACGATTGTGGGAAGAGGAATTTCTCAAAGTTTTGGCAACGCTGCAGTAAACGTTGTGCCTCCCCTGCGCCGAGATGCTCCCTGAGCCCCCGCTGCCGGGGCGAGCGGAGCGGAGGGGTTTTAGCGTGGGTTGTAATCGGGGCTCGATGCCGCCGGCGTGGCGGGAGGGTGACGGCTGCCGCGCGGGGTCTCCGCTCCGCAGAGCGGCGGTCCGGCGAGGACGTGGCTGCTTTTTGGCACAGGGGCTTCGCTGTGGCTGAGGCGGCTCCCCGAGCACCGCGGCCGCACCGCCGGGGAGGGGGGACCCGCGCTGGGCTTCAGAAAACTCAGCCGCCCGCTAAGTGCAGTCTTGCAGAGCTGCGGAGAGCGAGCGGGGAGGGAAGGGAGGAGAACAGTCGGCGCGTTGCCTCCGTGCCCGCCAGCCCCGAGCCAGGCCCAGCGGCCGGCGCCGGCAGCGGCGCTCCTCGTCCTCAGGGTGCGGCTAAGCTTGCGAGCGCAGCCGGTGGCCGTGGCACCTCCGTGCCGGTGCTTGTACGTCCGGGCCGACGGAGAGAGACGGGGACGTTCAGCGCCTCCGGTGAAGCGCAGGCGGCCCACACGGGGCCAGACAAACGCGACGCCGCAGCGCTCAGCACTCGCGGGGGGTTGAAACCCCGGGGCAGCCGAGTATCTGCCTGTGGGAGCCAGAAGTGGAAAGGGAAAAAGGAGAAAGGTGGAGCGAGCCACCGCCGCCTCTGCGCGGCTCGGCGGGGACGGAGCTCCGGCAAAACTCCCGGGGCCAGCGCCCCCGCCGCCTCCTCGGCTGCCCCCGCCGGGAGAAGGAACAAACCGGCTAATTTTAGGGACGAAGGAGGAAAGCGGACGGGAGGAAGAGCCGGCTCTGCCCCGGATCTGGCGCAGCGCTAATGAGTCGAGGTGGTGGCTGGGCTTGACAAGCCCGTTGGTCTCGCGGTGATGGTGTTTGACTTTTTGACTAATGACGAGGGATGAACTCTCTGTTATTGCAACTTACAGTTGAATAGCTCTGGGCGATCACCCAGTCAAATGTTCAAAATGTTGCAAAGTAAATTGTCTAATAAAGCAATAAAGTAAGGGACTTGCTAAATGATTTGTCTTTTAACTATTGTAATGGAATTTTTTTAACATTGTTTTATGTTGGAATGCAAAAATTATTACAAGTAATTAGAGTCATTTGGATTCAAATCTCTGCTTGGGCTTGACATATTTTGCATATTTCCACTGCGTATAACAAGTCAGCTCATAAAAATGCAGGCAGCTTGCGAGCTTTGCGGCTCAGGCGAGATCGGAGGTTGTCTAAACTAGCGTAAAACTGCCGCCGCTTCGGAGCGGGAAAGGGGGCGGGGGCGAATCCGACGCCACGTGAATTTATTCCGTCTCATTAGGGAGAAAGGAGAGCGGCTGGAGCCGCGGCGTGCCCCGCTCCGGCCGCCGCGGGGAGGTGCCGGCCCGGCCGCGGGAGCCGGGCAGAGCCGCAGCCGGAGCCCTCGGCCGCTCTGCGCGCGCTCGGGCGCGGGTGTTAAGCGCGTTTGCCTGCTCCCGCTTGTCCCGGCACAGAAACGCGCTCGCGCCTGCGTTTCCGCCGGCTGTCACGTCTCGCCGGCCAGGGGCCGGGTCCGCGGTGCTGGCCGGGGCGCTGCGGCTCCGCTCCCGGCGCGGTCTCGCGCCTGCCGCCCTCGCCACGGCATCCCAGCACCAGAGCTCGTCCCATCTGCTTGTCCCGTCCGAAAGCCCCTGGCCGAAAGCGAGCGAGACCCTTTCTTGACTGTAAGACGGAGTGCCCGGAGCCGCGTGCCGCCGGGGAGCGGGGCCGGCGCGTGACAGGCGGCGCGCGGATGGTCGGAGGGTGGGCACGGGCCCGGCGGCGGAGCGGCACCGGCACCGCCGCGCCTCGGCCAGCGCCCTCCCGGCCCGCGGGTTTCGCTGCCGGCTCCAGCGGTGCCGAGCCGGGTGCAGACCCTGCTTCGGCCTCGCCGCAGCGCCGGGGCGTGCGGGGTCCGCGGACGCTGCCGGCTGCTCCCAGACAGGCAATTTCCATCCATCTGTGCACCAAATACAGATGCTGGCACCTTATTACACCTCTGTTGAGCTATTTTTCAACTTAAAGGGCTAATAATGCCTTAATAAAACTGTTTAATTACAGGAAATGTCCTTTATTAAACATAATTACCATATGGTTGCAAAGTACTTATGGCCACATTCATTACAGGAGAAGGTAAAGCTTCTCCAGTGACACTGGCAGTGCTGTTAATACGGCTACACTTAAGTTATTTCCACGCGCATCCACTTCAGCTCTTCGGCAATCAAAGGGAAGCGGTGGGCCGCGCGTCGCTGGAGGGGCGAGGAAGCCTTCGCCCGCGGCGCGGCGCGCCCGGCCGGCCCCTCGCTCCAGGCGCTTCCCCGGCGCCGCGCGGCTGCTCAGGGCCCTCCGCCGCCGGGCGCCTTCCCCGCTGCAGACCGGCCAGCGGCCGCCGCCTAATCTATTACCTGGAGAGAGCTTTTTCCATCAGCTGCTGAATCGCCGGCTTCAAAGCAATTAGCAAAAGTAATGAACTTCGGTGCTGCGGCAGGGGAGGGAGCTGTTAACCCCTCCTGCGGCGGCCCCGCTCTCCCCTTGCTCCGTGCTCGCAGCCCGGCCTGGCCAGATGCTTCATCGCCGGCGAGGGGCCAGCCGGGGCTCTGCACCCCCAGCCCCCTCCCCGCGGGCTCCCCGCAGGGCTGTTGGAAAAAGAATTGCGCTCGTTTTTGAGCTGTGGCAATTTTACGTGTAATTAAGTTTATCAATCGCGTATACTCGTGACGGAAGGGTGACGGAGGCCCGCCCCGACGGGTGGCTGTCTCGCGGGCACCTCTCCCGGCACCTCGTCCTGAGAAGTCGCGGCCGTCTCGGACAGCTGCTGAGGGGTCCCGCAAGTCCTCAGCCGGCGCCCGGCGCCCGGAGCCGTGCCGCGCACGGGAAAGCGGGGTGCACACGCGGATGCGGGGCCCTGGGCGATGCCCCGAAGCGGTGCTGGCGCACGGTCCCGGTGGTCCCGAGAGGGGACGTTGTCCTCCTGCAGCTGCAGCCGCTCCCCGGCCGGTGCCCGCTCCTGCAGTACTCGGCAGAGAAACACCTACCACGCACGTATGCCCACGCACGCACAAACCTGGCTGCCGGCAAGCTCGGCAGCGGGCCGGGGGGGCCGGGGCCGCGCAGCAGCCCAGCCGACGTGCCGCCGGGGAGGGCAGGGGCGGGCAGGGCCTGCGCGGGCACGAGCAGCTCGCTCGGGCGCTACGTGCCCCGGGTTGCGCCCTGCCCTCGGCAGCCCTTGCAGGGGCTGCGCCGTAACCCGCTCGTGCTCGCACGGGGCTCCCGGGCCACCGAGGAGCGGGACGGAGGCAGCCGGGCACGCGGGTGGCGGGACAGACACACAGAGGCACCAAAGAAAAGCCAAATACGAGCATTATTCATAACAAATAGGTGAAGTCTGTTAATTGCTGCATTAACCTTGCAGCATCAAAAAGTCCCCTGGCTCAGTCTGCGTTGCGAGTTATTAGTAACATCACCTCCGTGCTGGCCGTGGCCGTCTCGGGGCTACCGGACTGAAGGGATCTCGCAGCGCCCGGCTGGGAAGCTGCTGGCACAGGCTGGGGCACGGCGCGGGAGCAGCCTCTCTGGCAGCTTTTCCCGCAGTCGCTCGCAGAGGTTCAGCCCTATTAGTGATCTGCTGATCGTCATGGCCCAGGGTGAAGCCGGAGGCTGAAAACTCCTCATTTAACCAGCGCCAGCTTCCCTGCATGCGGTTATTAGCCCTCCTCACAGCATGCTGGGTGTTGTTTAGATGCTGCCTTGGCCTTTTGTTCTGATCGAAATTAGTGTTTGCCACCAAAAAAATAAAAAAAATAAAAAAAAAAAAAAAAAAAAAAAAAACTAAGGGAGAGTGTAAAGAGAAGACACTCTGGAGCTTGCTGCATAATTCCCACTAGCTGGCTGCAGTCGTCCCCGACGTGCGAGCTGCTGCTGCAGCTTTCAAAGCGCCTCCGGCTCTGTGGGGACATGCATCTGCACGCGTGTGCATGCGTGTGCATGCTTGGGCATCCTTTTCTCCATGCAAACAGCTCTGCAGCAGTGAGTACTATTTGCAGGAAAAAAGAAAACATAAAAGTCATCGCCTGTGTTTCACCCCACGCGAGAGCTCTCGAGCCCCGAGCGTCGCCCCGGCTGGGGCCCGGGCCGGCGTGGGGCGGGCGCCGGGAGGAGGCTCTGCGGGAGCCGGGCCGGGTCTGGGCCCCCGGGCGAATCCCTCCTCAAGAGCTATCGCACAGGTGTGTTCGCTCAGCCCCCGCAGCGAGACGCGGGCTGCGACAAGCGAGCGAGTGGCGAGATCGGTCGTGGCCGAATTGTGGTGCAGGGGCTCGGACGCCCAGAGCAGCGGCAGCCCTTTTCCCGGGACAGCAGGCGAGTGTTTGCAACTGCGCTCTTCACCCCGCCGTGGCCTGCACACCATGCGCCGGCTCCGGGTTAACCCCTCCGGCCGCGGCGGCTCCCCAAGCGCCTTTGCCTGCCGCGGAGAACACCCCGCGGAGCAGCCGAGCGCTCCTCCGGGACGTGGGGCCAACACTGACCCGGGGTCTCATTCATTCTTTCCATGACGTATGGTTTGTGAACATCTGGTTAACATTTTCCAAATGAAAAGAATTCTTCTTTGTTGAAAAATGGCTTTTTCCAAAATTGCTGAGATTGCAAAAAAAGATGCCTCTTTTTTTTTTTTTTTTTTTAAACTGTTCTGTCCTTAACCCGGTTTCCCAACGGTGGTGGCAGCGGGGCCATCAGCCTGCGCCTGGCCGGGGAGCTGCCCCGGAGCAGGGAGTACGCCTGCGGCTGAGCCGGGCCGGCGGCGGCGCGGTGCGTGACCCCGGCACGGGCGCGAAGCCCCGCGGCCGCCCGCGCTGCAGCGGATCCCGCTTCGCCTGATCGGAAGGAAGCGGCATCGCAGCCCCGCGTCCCGGCTCAGCCGCGGCACAGCCCAACGCCCAGGAACTGCCGAGCCTCCACGCTTATTCCTCGCTAGCTCGTCTGCCCGGAAAAGCGCCTCCGGGGTGGACAGACACCTCTGCTGAGCAGAGAAGCCGTCTCCTGGGAAAACCCTGAGTTTGTCCGTCGCTTTAGAGAGCTCGAAAGCAAAACCAATCTGAGCTGCTGCGTCGGCTGCTTTCCGGCTCTGCAGGGAACCACCGCGCTGGCAATGTGCAGCCTTCATCTGTGCAGCTAATTGGCAAGATAAAGTGATTAAAACTTGCTAAACTAAGACGTCAATACGCCGACCCGCACCTCACCCTCCTGGAACCGCGCAGCTCCCAAGCCACTCCCGGCACCCTTGCAGAGCGGCGAGGAGCCGCCGCGCGTGCCACGGGCGCCGGGGCTCAGCCGCGCTCGGGTGGGCACTCACGGTGCCTCTCTGCTGCCCGTAACAACGGCGTTCAAAAGGTGGGGATGTTGCATTTTTCCCTTCAAATGTCCGTGCCGCGGATTTGCTCAGCCCCTCTGGGGGCCGCGGAGCCGTTTGATCTCATTTTGTGTTCCCTTTCCGATGTTACACCTTGTCACGGCGTATTAAGTGCCATCAAGCGCCATAATGCGGTGACACAAGAACCTGATGCTACATGATCGACAAAAACGCGCTTGTCCCCCGAGAGATGCTGCCAGTGTCATGTCTGCTACCGACTCCCGCCCCGCGCAGGAGGCATGAGCCCTCCTCCGTGGCAGCTCCCGTGTTTCTGCCCGTGCATTTGAGTGGGGAAGTTGAATTTCGTTAAATCTGATGTCCTGGAGCCTGACACCTGCATAAAATGAAGCCTCCAATTAAAGGCCAGATTCACGTTCAAGGGTGGCTGAAGCAGCTCGGGCTGCAAAGGGGAGCTGCCGGCTCAGCAGCGTCCCAACGCGCTTCGGGCTCCGGCGCGCCTCTGCCCGATCGCCTGGCTGCTCACGTAGCAAAGAGAGGGGGAAAAGGCCTCAAGGTGCTGCAAAATCTGGAGAAAAATGAGACAAATCCACAGCACCAAAAGCAGCCCTGAGGACCCCTGCGGGAGCACCGCCGGCCCTTGGCACAGCTGGATGGTGGGGACGGTGCTGGTGGGGATGGTTGCGATGAGGACGGTGCTGGTGGGGATGGTCATGGTGGGGACGGTGCTGGTGGGGATGGTTGCGATGAGGACGGTGCTGGTGGGGATGGTCACGGTGGGGACGGTGCTGGTGGGGATGGTCGCGATGAGGACGGTGCTGGTGGGGATGGTCACGGTGGGGACGGTGCTGGTGGGGATGGTTGCGATGAGGACGGTGCTGGTGGGGATGGTCACGGTGGGGACGGTGCTGGTGGGGATGGTCGCGATGAGGACGGTGCTGGTGGGGATGGTCACGGTGGGGACGGTGCTGGTGGGGATGGTTGCGATGAGGACGGTGCTGGTGGGGATGGTCACGGTGGGGACGGTGGTGGTGGGGATGGTCACGGTGGGGATGGTCACGGTGGGGATGGTGGCGGTGGGGACAGTGTTGGAGATGGTAGCAGTGGGGACCGTGGTGGTGAAGACGATTGTGGTGGGCACAGCGGTGATGGGGATGGCCGTGGTGGGGACGATGGCGGTTTCTTTCCTGGCTTCCGCCTGCCTGGGTTTCTTGACAGCCGCTGGCGCGCGCGCAGACCGGGTGCCACCTAAACACGCGCTGCTCCCGCCGCAGCGCCGCGGCCGCTCGGCTGCAGCCCGCGACAGGCCCAGTCCGCAACACCCCAGCGCAGCGGACGGGGCGTGCCGAGGGAGTGCCGAGTGAAATCCCAGGGGATTTACGTCAAGGACAAAATAGTGTATCCCATGGGTAAATATCGTTAGCGCAGCTGCAAAACAGAATTTATTTCTTGTTTGCGATATCATTTTAAAAGTATGGCATAGGGAAAGCTTTAAAAATGAAATTATAGCATGCAATAAAAAAAGCTCATAGGCACTGTATTCAAATTATGCAACAGAAATATGCCGAGTTCATAAATAAACATCTCTTATTAACCCTTCTCATAGCAAAATGGTATTTTTCCCTTGAAATAAACAGAGTGATTTGCCAGGGAAAACATCAGCAAACGACTGGAAGCCACACCTGCACGCGGCTTCTCTCTCGGCAGAGCCCGCGGGAGCGCGGGGCGCCGCGCGGCGCGGGGCGGCTCACCTGTTTTGTTTGCATATGCAAGGAGAGCCGCTGTCGTTTCATTAGCTCGAGTGAGGACTCGGCGCACTTTGTGCAGCTTCAATAATTCCCTTTAAAGTTATTGAGAAATGTAGGCTTAATTATATTTGCATATGAAAAATAGGGTCTAATTAGTTTGATTGATTATTATTTTAACCTTAATGACATTTTGAGTATCTGTCCCAACTAATAGCAAATGTATCTCTAATAAATCACAAATTTTTATAGCATGGTCTATTGAGCTTCTCTTTGAAATACATTTTATTAATATACCAGAATGTATTGAAACTGAAACAAGTCAAACAACTGCTCATTTATTAAACCATTTAAATGTCAGTTTTATACAAGAGTAATATTACAGGAAATACGTTCCTATGAAAGACATCTGTAGGCCAGGGATACTCAAAATATTAGTTATTTCAGTAAAATATATTAAGGAAATAAAAATTCAATTATGTCATTTATTGCACTAAATAAATTTATATCGACTAACATAAATGTTTTGAATTAGCAGATGTACTTTCCTGCAAACTCTCTAATTTTCCGTGACCGCGGCGCTGGAGCTGATCCGTTCCAGCGCGGCGGCGGAAAGCCCGGCCCGGGAGCGGGGGGCGGCTGCTGCCCCTTCCCAGGCCGCCTCCGCGCGGGCCTTTAAAGACGGTTCAAACCCCTCCGGCCGGGGCCGCGGCTCGGTGCCCGGGGAGGGGGAGCCCAGCCCCGAAGCAAGAGCTTGGAGCTGCTTTTCTGCCGGCCGTGATTGAAAAGCTTCTGCTATGGTGGCGTCCCCGCCATCAATGCCTTAATTAGAAATTAGGATAGTCACACTGGCATAAATTAAATCAGACTAAAGATGATTAACAAAGTAATGCAAGAAATCATTAAATTAAACCACTGTGCCAAGTCCACTGCTGATCCATCACAAATTTGGGCTGCTAATGAGGTCTTAATTAGTAAGTTAGGTCGAAATAATTCATGTCATTCAATTCGGAGGAGACGCTTTTTTTTTCCAAGGCGCGATGCAAATGTATCACCTACCGGGGACGTAAATAAATAAATAAGCCAGCGGCACCCCTGCGCTACCAGAGCGGTGCCGCGCCGGGGCAGAGGCTGCTCTGCGGGAGGCGTCGGGGCCGGGGACGCCGGGCACAGCCGCAGGCACGGACACGCCGGGCACCACGCGACGGGCAGCGGAGGGGTCCGGGCGGCGCCGCCTCCGCCTGAAAGGACAGAGCCGGTCCGGCGGGACGAGGAGATGGCCCCGCCAGCAGCCAGAACCGGGCTCGGGGCGCGCGCAGGAGCTTCCGCACAGCCTGTCTCCGCTGCCGCTCGCCCGAGACCCGGCGCGAGCCGGGACACGGCGGGCGCGAAGGACGCGCCGGCCGCCACCGCGGGGCCTCGGGCCGGCCCAGCCGAGCCCGGCGCGTAGCTAGACCTCGGTCGGAGCAGGCGGGGAGCAGGGCGGGGACCTGGGTTTGCAGGGAGGGTCCCCGAAAGCCGGCGCGCGCGGACGACCGGCTGCCCCGGCTCGGCCGCCGCTCGTCCTCCCCGCGCTGCAGCGCGACGCCACCGAAGGGGCTCGGATTCCCCGCGGCAGTTCCCGGCAGATCTGGGTCGCTCGCTGCCGGCTCCCCAGCTCGGCGAGCGCGCTGCAAGCGGACCCTGCTCTCCCAGCACGCGTGAAGTACCTGGCGACGCAGGCGCACCGGTAACAAGGAACGCGCAGAAAGCGCCGGGAAGGGTGACCTGGAAACCTCGTCTGCAGGCATCCGGCGCTGCCGTCGACTGCAGCGCGGGGACGTGTTTGGGGAATTAAGCAAAGCACATCACTTTTTTTGCATAATTGAATTCTCTGCATATTTTTTTCTTTCTGTGCATAATCTTCCTTTCATGTTGTTCATGTACTTCCTAGATAATTCAGAGGTTACTTTTCTTGAAAAGAAAATACTGAAAGAACCTATGGCACTATATCCTTAAGTATTCCACTTGTTGTAAACTCCCTGAGGAATCTTACAGACACTAAACATCAGTGGAAAAATATTCAATACATTTTCAGAACAGCTCTTTGTACTTGAAATACTCTGGTTTATATTAAAATATTCTCATTTCCCTATAATTTATAAGAATTCATAGAAGTAAGAGGACTCTGTTTTTTCCAAATCCTACTTAGCAGCAGCACCTGCAGCGCCAAGCGCAATGCATCACTGCGGCCCTCCCTGCCGGTCCCCAGCCGGGGCCGGTGCCACGGCCACATCCTGCACCGGCCCCCGGCTGCAAACGTCCTCGCTCGGCGCAGCACGCACCAGCAGCTGGCTCTGCAGCGGGAGCCGGCTCCGGGCCCGCAGTCCTGGTCGCCTTCGCATTCTGGCGCGTTAATGCAATTTTTCGGAGGCCTCGGTTGCTGCGGCAGTAGGCGGCAATGGGGCAGGGCGCAGCCAGCGGGCTCGTTCAACGGGTGCCCCTGCCCGGCCCCCCGGCTACACCGGGCAGCGCTGAGGAACGGCTCCTGCAGCGAGCGGCACGGAGCAGCACGGAGGCGGCGGGAGCAAGCGCCGCTGTTACACACGCACGCGAGCGGGGAATTTGGGGAGGAAAGCAGCACAAAATTGCTCGCTGACATTTCACCGGCTGCGTCGACACAGCTCAGCCTCCGTTAGCGCATGCCGGGGGGGGGGGGGTAGACGAGCCCGGCGGTGGCACCGGCGCCGGGGGTGCCGGTGTCACAGGAGGTGAGTCCGGCAGCAGCCCCAGCGCCGGAGAAACCTGTAGAGCCCCACGTTCCCACGCCAGCCCCACCGCCAGCCCCTGGCACCCGCATTTCCATGCCGGCCCCACTGCCGGCCCCGGCACCCACGTTCCCACGCTGGCCCCTGGCACCCCGTGTTCCCACACCGGCCCCTGGCACCCCGTGTTCCCATGCCAGCCCCACTGCTGGCCCCTGGCAATTCCCACTGCCAGTCCCTGGCGCCCACATTCCCATGCCGGCCCCTGGCACCCCGGGTTCCCACACTGGCCCCACCGCCAGCCCCTGGCACCCGCGTTCCCATGCCGGCCCCGGCACCCACGTTCCCACGCCGGCCCCTGGCACCCCGTGCTCCCACACCGGCCCCACTGCCGGCCCCGGCACCCACGTTCCCACGCCGGCCCCTGGCACCCCACGTTCCCACGCCGGCCCCCGCACTCCTCCCCGCATCCCGTGTCCCGGCCGTGCGGAGCGCCTCCGCCAGGGACAAGGCAGGAAAAGCCACCGTGAGATGCCCGGAGCCGAACAGGACCCGCCGGCGAGCGGGGCCGGGCGAGTGGAAGGGTGAGCTGAACCGAGTCCATTTTGCGTGTGAAAAGAGAATTTTCCATTCCTTATATGGGCCCAAGTGGAGGCTTCAGCAAGAAGAAAGGAGCCAAGACAAGGCGGTAACTTCACCCTGCCCGGGTGAGATTAATTTTTCAAAAAAGACCGGTCGCCCTGCGAAGACGGAGCCTTTGGCTGCTGCCCCGGCGCGGGGCCGGGACGCGGCGCGTCCTGAAGGGCGCGTGGAAGGAGCTTCCCAAATTCCTAGCACTCCAGCGGTTAAAATGTTATCACTTTTATTTGTGTAATAGAGATGAAGTTCCTGGGCCTTCCAGGAGCATCAATCTAGAGATTTATTAACCAATTTAAAATACTATTGTCTTTCACTTCAATGTGAGATTGAGGTGTGTTGTCGGAGGAATATAAAGCTACAATCAGTGAGCCGCAGTGCTGGGAGACGCCGGTACCTGGAACTCAATAGATATTCATGAACATTCTCGTATTTAGTGAAGGAAATAACTTAATACCGACAGTGTCGATGGAATAATAGCCATTTCCTGGCTGACTTGCAGCCCTCAGAAAATGAGATTGCGCCTGCCTTCATTTTTCTTGTCTTTCGCGGGTTTCTTGCCGGGGAAGGCACCACGGCGGGATGCTGTGCGCATTCCAAATCAGCCACCGCGCCGGCCGCCCGCCCGCCCCGGCCCGCGCTGGGAACAGCCCCGCCACGCAGCCGCTTCATGCATGTGCAGATTATAAATATCCCAATTATTATTCCAGCCAAAAGGAGGGCAGGCGGCTGCACCGGCATCCCGCGCCCAGCCCCACGCCCCCCCTTTAGAGCGCACACGCACACGCTCGCGCACGCTGCATAAATATTCATAACAAAATCAATTTGCACCGAAAGATCTCTTCTGAAATTGCATCCCCAGTGCAGCGGCTTGGCCCAGGAGCACGGGCGGGACATCGCTGGAAATGCCACGTTCAGGCTGAATACATAGAGGGGGTAAATCTCGTGTAAGTAATTGCTACATGATTTCCCTTATTCCTCCATCATAAATGGCACCAAATTGTTTTTTATCATTTTAAAGGCTGTCGGCAGCGCTGCTGCGCAGGCTGCAGCAGAAGGGGCTCCCAGCTCCGGCGCGGCGCCGGCGGCAGTGGGGCTGGACCCCCGGCAGAGCTGCTGCTGCCGCGCTAACCCCACGGCCGCGGCCGCGGCGGAGCTCGGCACGCGAAAGGACCCAGCCTCGCTGGAGCGCAGACCGCAAGGGACAAGGGGCTGGGCCTAAAGATACTGTCGGTGTTAAATATATATATATATATATATATATATATAAAAATATATATATATATATATATATATTTATAAAATTAGCTGAACATATTTAATTAGCTGCAGTAGGACTGTGCCGGAAAGCTCCGGCCCTTCTCCCTGCGGGAAGAGGGGACGAGACCCGGGAGCTGCTCCGCGCCGAAGCAGAGGCCCGCGAGGGCGGCCGGTCACGGTTCAGGGTGGCTCCACGTGGCTCGTGAGCGCGTCGGCTCTGGGGGCAGAACGGCCCCGCGCCGCCAGGCCCGCGCGCAGCGGGACCGGCCGGAGCGCGCCGCAGCCGGAGCTGTGCGGTGAAAACGCGGATCTCCCAGGCTCGGGGAAAAGCTGCAGCACCTACCAATCATTTTTATACCTTCTAAACAAAACCTGACAATGAGGATTTATTGCTTATAATATTAAGTGAAGTTTAATTTAGACCATCTATAAAAGTCCCAATCCGGAGCGTTTCCCAGAGATCCTCGACGCTTTGAAATAAAGAGGACAAATACTGAAGCGCTCTCGGAATGTTATGGGACAATTTCCTTTTATGTTGCCATTCAGCGACGTTCTCTCCCTGGCTGGAACCCAACATTTCAATGCATTTTTCAGACTGTATCACGCTCGTTCCCTCCCCGGCTGCCAGACGATGCTCGTGCGCCGGCGGAGCAGCCGCCGCCGCTCGGCCCCGGGCTCGGTTCGGCGCAGGGCGGTGCCTGGGCTCCGGGGCCCGCGGGAAGCGGAGCAGCGGGCGCCTCGGGCGCACGGGAAGCGGCCCGCGACGTGCCGCGCTCGGAGCGGGACGTGCCGCGGCAGCCGTGCGCGGCATTGCTATGGTAACTTCCTCGGGAAAGGCCTCTTGCGTAGCCAGTAAGGCTGGGAGGAGAGCTCGGGAAAAATAGAGACTGAGAGAGCGAGGGAGGAGCTCGGCTCCCGCCCGGCTCGCCGCGCGCCCCGGCCAGGCCGCCGGCGTCGCGCCGGCGCGGGACGGGGCCGCGGCTGCAGCCCTTAGCAGCAACGGTGCCTTCACTCTGCTGTTAACAGAACCAATACGAGACGGCCGCAGCCCTTCGGGGTCCATGCTTGTGGCGCTCCTCGCGTTGCTGCTGGGAACCTCTGCCGCCGAGGCCGAGCGGCGCCAGGCCAGGCAGCTCCGCCGCTGCTCGCGGCCCCGGCGGACGATGCGCCGGGAGAAACTCGCTCGTGTCGCTGCCTGCTTGGCCCGACCGCCCGGAGCCGCTCCGAAGGCAGCCGGGCGCCAGCGGCGCCTCCGCTCGCTCGTCTCCTCGGCATAGTGAACTGGTGCTTCTGAAACACCCCAGAAATGATGGTAAATGTGTTTTAAAATTTTGTGACAGTGCATGCACAAATCACCAATTAAAGACTCCCTAAGTGCCCATTAACATGATAAGTCGTAACAGCTCCAAAAGAGACATTATTGTTTATCATGTCAGCGACCCGTAGATTAAGGACTCCCCAAGTGCGCATCGACAGGGACGAGCGCAGCGTCTCCGGAGCTGTTCTCCGCCCCGTGCCAATGGTCTGTGCAGAACGGGAGCACGTCTGCAGCGCCGGCCCCTCGCCGGAGCAACGCCGCGGAGCGGCCGCTCGCGCTCGCCGGTTACTCGGCACCTCGCGCTGGTTTAACGCAGCCTCATGACTCTCCTCTTCCCACTTAGGCCAATTCCGCCTTGCGACCTGCGCCAGTGTCGCCAGGAATTTCATATAATTCAGAGCCACTTGAAGTAATTGAAACGAGTGGTTTCTGACAGAGATTTTTACTCTCTTATTTGCAAATTCCATCAGATTTCTCCTGAAACTCTTCACTTTTAATTGAAAGACACAGCTCTCCCAAGCCAAAACACTGCAGCCAAGAAGGGGAGCGTGTTGGACAGGAGAGACAGCCTGCGGGAACGCAGCCGGGCGCTGGGCCCCGAGCCCTGCCGGGTGGCTGGTGCTGGGCTGTCCCGCGGGAACGCAGCCGGCGCTGGGCCCTGAGCCCTGCCGGGTGGCTGGTGTGGGGCTGCCCCACGGGAACGCAGCCGGGCGCTGGGCCCCGAGCCCTGCCGGGTGGCTGGTGCTGGGCTGTCCCGCGGGAACGCAGCCGGCGCTGGGCCCTGAGCCCTGCCGGGTGGCTGGTGCGGGGCTGCCCCACGGGAACGCAGCCGGGCGCTGGGCCCTGAGCCCTGCCGGGTGGCTGGTGTGGGGCTGCCCCACGGGAACGCAGCCGGCGCTGGGCCCCGAGCCCTGCCGGGTGGCTGGTGTGGGGCTGCCCCACGGGAACGCAGCCGGGCGCTGGGCCCCGAGCCCTGCCGGGTGGCTGGTGCGGGGCTGCCCCACGGGAACGCAGCCGGGCGCTGGGCCCCGAGCCCTGCCGGGTGGCTGGTGCGGGGCTGCCCCACGGGAACGCAGCCGGGCGCTGGGCCCTGAGCCCTGCCGGGTGGCTGGTGCTGGGCTGTCCCGCGGGAACGCAGCCGGCGCTGGGCCCCGAGCCCTGCCGGGTGGCTGGTGTGGGGCTGCCCCACGGGAACGCAGCCGGGCGCTGGGCCCCGGGAACGCAGCCGGGTGCTGGGCCCCGAGCCCTGCCAGGTGGCTGGCATGGGGCTGCCCCACGGGAACGCAGCCGGGCGCTGGGCCCCGGGAACGCAGCCCCGCTCACGCTGCCTTTCCCACAACAGCGCGGCGGCCGAGCCCCGGGCTGCGCCGAGCCGCGTGGCGGCAGCCGGGGCCGTGCCTCTTCCTTAACGGGGAAGGCTCCAATTTGCTGCTCAGGCTGTAATGATGTCTCTTAATTTCCAGCCGTGCTCATTACGAGTCAGGCCAGCTTATTATACACAATATACAATTTGTGCAGGGAGCGCAAATTCCCAGGCCTATAAACATCCCATTTCCAATTCCAGAGGCACTGACAGAGTTGTACGGTTCAATTTCTACTTAAAACCTCATATGCTGTCTAGTCCCATAAAGAGCTCTCAGCTTCAGTCTGCTCATCCCGATTACTGTCTCAGGACCTAAAGGCAGGCCGGAATCGGTCTGAATTCCCCAAATCTCTCCATTACACAGATCTCTTCTTGTTAGAGCCTATTTATTCAAGATGCAAATGACAGACTCGCTGCCCAATTGAAATCATTTTCATCCAGAGCCAAATAACACACTTCTGTCGTCTTGCCACGAAGCAGCAAGCTATTAAAACGGGAAGGAAATTCAGCCAGGCTCTTCGCCCCTAGCTCCGGGCCTCGCTCATCGATATCCCACTTAGCCGGCGTGGCTCTGGCCGGTGGCAGCGCGCGGGCTCGCCGAGGGGGGCAGCCGGGAGATAGCGGGCTCCGTTACACCGAACAGGAGCCTGTTATCCGATCCGAGAGCTGCGCGAGCAGAGATGAATAATGAGCCTACAGCGCTTGCACTTGTTTTCCTCCATAGCCAGACTTGGCTCCTTTCCCTTAGATCTGATACTAACAAAACTGTATTTGAGATTCACCCGAGTGTACAGTAACCATGCCAATGTGTTAGCAACTTCCTCCCGGCACGCCGCTGGTAACGTGCAATTACACCTGACACCGTGCTATTTAGTGCTTTTCATTCAAATTAAACAGTGCGCGTTGGCGTGCTTAGAGGCAGCGCCTGCTCCGAGCCTCCCCAAAAGCGCCCGCGCGCCCGCGGGGATCGCGGCCCCACGCGCCGGCCCCCTCCGAGCCGCGGAGCCCGCGCGGCGCAGCGAGCACGCCGCGCTCAGCCCGGCGGAGCCGCCCCGTTCGCAGCCGCCTCTGTCGATCGCGTGAGTAATCGAAATCCTCGTTCTCGGCCGCCGAGGACGGTGACGGGAGCAGGAGCTGGCACGTCGCGCATCCGCTCGCATGCTGATGACGGGGCAGAACCGGCGGCGCCCACAAAACGGGCTGCCGCGCGCCTCCGGCCGCGAGCGCGGTGCCCCCGGGGGACCTGTCCGAAGGTGGGAGCCCCGGGGCCGGACACGCGCCCGGAAGGGGCTCGCTCGGCCCGGAGCAGAGACCGGCCCTTCCCGCGGGGCGGCAGCCAGGGCTCGGGCCACGGGCTCCGGGGGCCGCTCGGGAAACGGGGCGCGATGCCCCGAGCAAGCGGCGGCGGGCGCCCGCGGGAAACGGCCCCGAGCATCCCGGAGGCTGCGTCTCTCCTGCCCAGCAGGTACATCGAACGGCTTTCCTGAGAGCGTATGGAGCGCGCAAAGTATCACAGAGCAACAAATACGTTAAAAAATGGGAACGCAGCATCTCAGCCAAGCAGTTTTCCCTCGGCGCAAGGCGCCGGGAAGGGAGCGGAGAAGTTGTGACTCCAGATGCCGCGCGGCACCGGCAGCGACGTCAGGCAACGCAAACGGACGCAGCGGCAGTTTGCGAGCCCCGAAGCGCCGGCGGCGCCCGCGCTTGCTCCGTTAGCGTGCCTCACTCCGCCTTTGCACCGGGTACCGCGCATCTCTGGAGCGCCGTGCGGGGCGGGAAGGGCCCCCGGAGCCGCCCCGCTGCTCCCGCCGAGGGCCCCGGAGCCGAGCGGCACCGGCCGAGCCGAGGGGCGAAGCTCCGGGCTGCCTCTGCCCAGGGCTGCAAAACGACCCGCACGCTCGGCGGGGCTCAGCCAGCACCGCTCCCGCGCCGTGCCGCGCGGCACCCAGCCCCGCCGCCGCTCCGGCCGCGCTCCTTACGATCTCCTCGGGAACGCCACCCGGGCTCAGCCCGGCTGTTACCTTTTGCAGAAAAGCAGCACGATTAAAAACACACTAAAAATTATTGTTCCCGAGCACGGCTTTACAGCACGATCCGCTGCAGCTAGCTGCTCCGAGCGGGCTCTTTCTGCTCCAGCTCCATAAGCCGTTATGGCTAATAAGCTGCCTGTACTTAAAAAAAATATAGCGAGCCTGTCTAAGTGCTCTGAAGAGGATGGGCTGTCTAACCTTTCGTGCAGCTCACGATACAGCTCGGCCTGATTTATTAGTATAAGGCAGTGATCTGCATGTGATGGATAATAGTAGTTCATTATAAGTCTGAAGGAAAAATTAATTGTAGTGCATCAGAAAAGGTCACAACTCCCTCTCTAAACTTCATAGGATCAGTCAAAATAGCATAGAACAAAATAGAAAGGTGATAAAAAAAAATTAAGTATTCTGCAAAACCAGATAGATGGATAGATAGATAACGCCCGGGGATTATACAGCCAGATGAGAGGCAATCCAGGGTACTGTTTTTTCTTCCGCTTGCTCCACGTCCTCCCGGCAGAACTCAGCATTTCTCTTGCCGTTACTTACTTGCTTTTCTGCATCCCGGAGGAGAGCAGAGGTTTTCCGGAGCCTGGCTGCTCAGCGCCCAGCAGGAGCCCCGGGCCGGCCCGGGGAGGCGCTCCCGCTCCGTCCGTGCCGCGGGCGGGCGGTCTCCCCGGGCGCGGGACGCACCGCGCGCCGCCCCCCTCGCTCGGCCGCGGGCCGGGTGCGGGAGAGCCTCTGCCGGCGCCGTGGCTCCTGTCCGGGGTGGCCAGGACCGCGCACGGCCCGCGCGCCGCCGCGCACGTTTGCGGTCACAAAACTTTGAAGATCCGTGTTTTAATGGCAAATTATCCCCGAAGGAAGGGATTCGTGGACAGCTGTTAAGAGGAGAGCTTAAAACAGGCCCCGCAGGAGGCAACGGCCGGGGCAGGGGTGAGGACGGAGGGGACTTCTCCCCAGGGCGCTCGCGCGCGGGCTCCAGGGTTCGGAGGCGCCGGGGCCGGGTCCCGCAGCGGGCACCGTGCCGCGGCAGCGCGGCGCCGGCGGCAGGGCGCTCCCCGCCTCTTCCGCAGGGCGACGGGTCGCTCGCGACCCTCCCGCTTCCTGCGGCGCCCAACCGGAGCGGCTCTGCGCCCACAGCAAGTGAAGCACGTGCGCTTCTCTGACGCAAGTACACAAGGAAAATGCAGATTAGACCAAATATTTACTGAAAAAGCATTTGAGGTAATAGGCAGGTGGAAATTCAGGAATATGCATTTGTAATTCACATTTCACAGTATGTGCTACATCGATGAGCTACGTAAGTCACGCGCTGAGAGAACAGGACAGGCCCTGACAATTTATTCAGTTAATCGACACTGCAGAAACACGGGCCAAAGCCGGGCTTCGTTCTTCAACCACACGATGCTCGTCTGGCTCCCCAAGCCACCGTCTTAGGGGAGCGCGGGAGCTCAGCCCTTCGCTGCACCCGCTTTGCGCCAGGTCGGGCGCAGCGGCCAGCAGAGCGCAAATTCCCAGCAGCGAATATGCATGATGCCGCTCTCCCCGAGGCGATCCAGAGAAGTTGTACGTTATTCAGGATATGCAGTCAGTGGAAAATGTCAGAAGTGGCTTGTGAACAGCTAATGAAATGATAACATTTGCTGAATAAATTATCTATTGCATTTTTTTTCTCAGCTTTGGTGTGTTATGATGGTGCAAGACAATAAAAGTTTTATTTATGCCTGTCTGCAAGCTGGTCGCTGACAGTGGGGAGAGATGAATGATAACCTGAATCCCGCATTGCACGCTCTCCCCATGAACCCTGCTAATATTAGTTTGTCCAAAGTGTAAGGCCCTGAAAATAAGAGCTGATAAATGGAAACTAGAGCAGACACTTGACCCTCCTGACGCGCAAGCTCTTCCAGAAGAGCCGGGCGTTTCCAGCACCTGCTCCGTTTGCTGAATATTGATAACGCGGCTGAGCTCCGCGACAGGCGCAGCGCGGGCTGCACCGGGTCCCCGCCGCCGGCCCGTGCAAGCCGAGCGCGGGCCGGGCAGCCCGGGAGCCCCGCTCCCTCGGCGCCGGGCGTGTCCTCGCCGCTTCCCGGGGAGGGGTTTCTCCAGGGCAGGGAGCTCTGGCAAACGCCCCGGGGCAGGAGCGAACGGGGATGCTCCGTGCAGCCCGCTCCCAGTGCCCGGAGGAGCCTGCGCCCGTCCCCCGCCCGAGCGCCAGCCACCTCGACGCTGCTCCAGCCCGGGCGCCCCCGGGTCCCCGGCCCCGGCCGGGCTCCCCGTGCGCCTCCCCGGGGATGCACGGCAGCTCCCCGGGGAAGCGCCGCATCCCGCGGCGCCCGTTCCCCGCCGCCGGGCGCCACACCGACGACACGGAGCCGGCCCGCCAGCGCGCGGGGTCGGTGAGCAGCCGGGCTCCTGCCGCAGCCGGGTCCCCCGGCCTTGCGGCGCACGTGTGCGAAGGCGCTGCCGAGGGCCACGAGCGACCTTGACGATAATCTCTAAATTTTAACAGTGGGCGGAGGAAAGACGACATCTAATTAACAAAACCGCACAGCATGGCTCAGTACAAACTTTGGGGCGATTTCTTTCTCCTTTCGCTTCAGTGATTTCAGAAGAACATGAACCATCCAATTATCCGATCGTTTTTACACCGCCCAAGTTGCAGCTAGGAAAGGGGAAAGGTCAGCACATTCCGGAGAGCAGGACTAAAACGCCTTCATTTTCTCTGGTATCTGTCTGTTTAATTACTGGAACAATTGTTTGAACATTTTAATATATTAATTTAGCAGGAGGATAATTGTATGATTACAAATTCACTTTGGCCATGATAAACCGAAAAGCCAGCGCTTTTGCGAAAATGAAATCTAGGATTTGTAAAGGGAGGAAGAAAAGAAAGATACTTAGATATTAGAAAAAAAATAAAATACTCTGAGCCCGAAGCTGCGCGTGCAGAGCAGCTCCACGCAGCCGCCCGCCGGCGCCGGGCCCGACGAGCTCGGGAGCAGCGCCAATTCAGGCGGGTAAGCGACTGGCCCCGGAGCAGCCGCGGTGCCGGCGGCGCGCGGGAAGCGGGACAGGGCACCGCAGCAAGAGGGGAGAGCAGGGGAATTTGAACCGAACTTTAACAGAAATTTTCATCCCACCGCTTCCCTCGCGAAGGTGTTCACTTTAAGTTTTTCTCCCCAAAAGAGTTGAAAGCACTCCAACATCAACATTTTGGTGTCAAAGCGCCTGTGTTTTGACTTCTACCACAGCCATTTGTATTGATATTTCAAACAGTCTGAACTATTTACTAAATTCATAGCAAAAGTATGTAAGCAGAGGTCAGGGCCAAGACGCAGCGTTTGGGAGCGGTGAGCCGGCAGCTTTCCCCGCTCTCGAGGGAGCCGTCGAGCTCCGCCAGCGCCGCGCCGGCAGGGACGGGCGGGAGGAGCCGGGCGCTGCCGTGGGGCATCGCCAAAACGCCGGCCGGGCTCCCGGCACCGCCGCGCCGGCATGGACGGGCGGGAGGAGCCGGGCGCTGCCGCGGGGCACCGCCAAAACGCCGGCCGGGCTCCCAGCACCGCCGCGCCGGCAGGGATGGGCAGGAGGAGCCGGGTGCTGCCGCGGGGCATCGCTGAAACGCTGGCCGGGCTCCCGGCACCGCCGCGCCGGCAGGGATGGGCGGGAGGAGCCGGGCGCTGCCGCGGGGCATCGCCAAAACGCCGGCCGGGCTCCCGGCACCGCCGCGCCGGCAGGGACGGGCGGGAGGAGCCAGGCGCTGCCGTGGGGCATCGCCAAAACGCCGGCCGGGCTCCCGGCACCGCCGCGCCGGCAGGGACGGGCGGGAGGAGCCAGGCGCTGCCGTGGGGCATCGCCAAAACGCCGGCCGGGCTCCCGGCACCGCCGCGCCGGCAGGGATGGGCGGGAGGAGCCGGGCGCTGCCGCGGGGCATCGCCAAAACGCCGGCCGGGCTCCCGGCACCGCCGCGCCGGCAGGGACGGGCGGGAGGAGCCAGGCGCTGCCGTGGGGCATCGCCAAAACGCCGGCCGGGCTCCCGGCACCGCCGCGCCGGCAGGGACGGGCGGGAGGAGCCAGGCGCTGCCGTGGGGCATCGCCAAAACGCCGGCCGGGCTCCCGGCACCGCCGCGCCGGCAGGGACGGGCGGGAGGAGTCGGGCGCTGCCGCGGGGCACCGCCGAAACGCCGGCCGGGCTCCCGGCACCGCCGCGCCGGCACGGACGGGCGGGAGGAGCCGGGCGTTGCCGCGGGGCACCGCCGAAACGCTGGCCGGGCTCCCGGCACCGCCGCGCCGGCAGGGATGGGCGGGAGGAGCCAGGCGCTGCCGCGGGGCATCGCCGAAACGCCGGCCAGGCTCCATCCAGCCCCATCTCCTGCTCCCACGGCCGAGGCGCTCCTGGGGCGCGCACCCGCGCTGCCCCACGGCCCCGGGGCTGCCCCATGGCCGCCGGCCCCCGCTCCTCCGGTTACCCGGGAAGATCCCCGTTTCCTGCTTTCGTCCAGGATCTTCTGGAATAGCTCATCGCTGACGCCAACTACCTAATCCATCCGTGACAGGACTGTCAGTCACCCTCTAAATTAACTCTAAATCCTTATTTGAGATGCTTAATCAGCCAATTAACATATAGTCATGAAATAGAGTTTATTAAAATACATTTGAGTATATTAACTATCAAATAAGGTAGACATTGGCTATGGAAGTGGCAAAAGACAGCACAGCCGCTCTCGCACAGACGCGGACACAAACACGGAGCAAGATCCGTGCGGACACGGAGGCGACGCCGACCGCTCGGGAAGCGCCGAGCGGGCGCCGCTCCACACCAGGTGCGGGAGCCCGAGGGCAGAGCTCGGCCGAACGGGCCCGCAGGGCTGCCGGGGAAGCGGCGCCAGGCACAGCCGCCCCCGCCGCACTGCCGCCCGGGTGCACCCTGCCGCCCGGCTCCCGCGCACCCTGCCGCACCGCCGCCCGGGTGCACCCCGCCGCCCGGCTCCCGCGCACCCCGCCACGGTCTGACCGCCTTCGAGGGCACCGCCGAGTGCTATTGCCAGCCTCGCTAGGCCACCCTGCTTATACTTCGCGCTGAACTAATTAATCAAATGTTAATGATCCCTCAAAGGTGCAGCCGACCAGACAGCTATCAATCCTGCCTCCCCCTTTGCATGTCCCCCGCCTCCGCAATTAGATTCCGGCAGATTTTCCTCCTGCCTCGCTCTACGTTCCCTGTGGCCCGTTCTGGGGAAGGAAGGCACAGCAAGCATCCGTCAATCCCGTGCTCTCGTTAGCGACGCATAGCAAGCAGGCTTTGGCCAGGCACCGCGAGCGGCTCCAGCCCGGGAGCACGCACAGGCCAGGCGGCGAGCAGGCACAGGGGCTCGCATGCATCCGTTCCACGCTGAAATTGTTCTTAGGAACCAAGAAAAGAAGGAAAAAAAAAAAAAAGAGGAGAGAATAAGAGAAAGAGAGAGACAACCACCCCCCCCCCAAAAAAAAAGAAAAACACACCAAAAGATGCAGCCCAGGGAAGAGCTTCTACCTCCGCCATTCGCACGAGGCCGGAGGCGCAGCCCTCCGAGGGGAGGGGACGGGATGACGGGACGGGGCAGGACGCAGAGGCCGAGGCGCAGACCTGCTGCCGCCAGGCTGAAGCCCGCGGCGGAGCAGAAGCCCACGGCGGCGCTGCCCTCCTCGCGCGCATCCCGCTCACGCGGCTGGCGCTGTCCGGGGATCACCGGCACGGGATGGGGCAACTCTCCTCCTCCCCGGTGCAGTATGCGATTAATTAACCTTTGGGGCTTTGCACTCCCATTTCCTGATCAAAAATACAGGGAGGAGAAGAAAAGAGGGCAAAGCAAAAATACGAATCTTTATTATATGCAAAAATATTCCAAGACAATGCAAATGAAGCAATTTGAGTCTCACAGGCATTCCTCTGCGCACTGTTATTAGGAGTTCCCAGCCTGGAATTGCAGTTTCTAATCACAAGCAAAATCCAAAGGAGGTTGAGCAAGAGCCAGGGAAGATCTGGGAGCGCAGAGCGGGAGCAGCCAGCGAGGTGCCCGCTTGACGGACATTAATTATTGACAGCCGCTTACGAACAGGAGTATCAAGCGTCGGGCGCGAAGGCGCGAGCGCGCTGAGCACGGGGCAAGCACCCGAGGCGCTTCGGCGCAGAGCCGGGAGGCCCGGTCCCGGGACCGGCCCCACGAGCACCAATTAATCCGCGCCCCGTCTCGCCCGCCCCGCGCGCGGAGGCGCCGCGCCGTGCAGGAGGGCGAGCGCAGCGTGGACCAGGAGGAGCAGCGCGGGTGCGCGCGGGCTAATTAGTTAGCAGCTGTAAGGTATTCTGAAGAAGCATATGAAATACGTAATTATAATACAATATAATTACAATAATAGCAACTCTATGAGCAACGCGGCAGTGATGAATTCACTTCGGCAGTGGTGATACGACCTGACAGGCCTTATCACAGGGAACGTTATATCCAATTAGCAATTAACCGCGCCGCGGCCGCCGCGCTAACCGTCCCCGGTGCGGCGGTCGGCTCGCGCTGGAAGAGCCTCTGCCCCCCCCAGCCGCCCTCCGTGCCCGCTCGGGGGTCCCCGCGGAGGCTCCCCGGGACGGCCCGCAGCGGGACCCAGCCGCGGCGCATCCTCCGAGCGGGAGCCTCGGGAGCTGCTAAGTTCAGCCGGGGAGGGGCAGCAGCTCCACGCCACCCTCCTCCTCGCACGCTGACCCCTCTCGGCAGCCCTGCTCGGGGGGGGCCGCGCAGCGCCAGCCTAGCGCAGACACACACGGGGTGCTGCAGGCAGGAGGCCACCACCCCTCTCCTCCGCAGGGCCACCACAAGCACCTCTGACCGCAGACAGGCGCCCACAAGAAGGGAAGAAACTCCAGACAGCAAACACAAGCTCCAGAGAAAAGACAACACCAGGACATTTGGGTTCAGACCCTAGTGCAAGCACTCACCACTTGGGAGGCACCGGGCAACCTCCTTGACCCAAGTAATAGAAATAGAATGAAATTTAATAGCATAAAGCACCAAGTCTTACATTTGGAGACAAATAATGACAAAACACTTGCCTTCAACTGTGCACTCGTCAGCTAGAGGCACTAGGAGAAGAAAGCAGCCTGGTCGAGCCCAGAGCAGCTGTTGCTGGTGAGACACCTCTGCAGAGACAGCAAGGACAACCCAGCTCCCAGCAGGCCCACACCTGCTACCCTCCCCCTCCCTGTTATCTCCCAGCTGCTAATTAGTTTTTCCTAGTGCCTTTAAAGGAGCTACAGTTAGGGTGAATAGCTTCACCTGCTGAAGGTTTCCACCTGTGCCGAACGGAGAACCAGCATCTTCCTGATGCAGTGAACTTTCAGCCTGACGTCCATCTCTCCAGCGCCTCCCGGGCGCGTTGCCTTTCACGCCTTCGGCATTTGCTGTGCATACTTGGGCTGTACTTTTAAACTGATTCTTAACACCCAACCTAGTCTCTACTTTTTGTGCAGTTTTTTTCTGTATTTCAAAGCCATGTGTTGTGGTTCTTCTACTTAAGATAGCTTGTGTGCCATTAAAATTGTTTATTTAAGAAACTGTCTTATTTTTCATCTTATTTCCATCAGATTTGTTTCCAAGGGAACTGTACCCATTAATTTTCTAAATTTATTTTTAAAGCCCACCATTTTCGCTCTGCTTTTCTTTCTCTTCTCCCTCCTAGGAATTCTGAATTTTACTGTTTCATAGTCATTCCCGTTAGGGCAACCTGCTGCCTTCACACGCTCGACCAGATCCTTGCGTTGATTAGCATCACGTCTAGAAGAGCTTCCACCCCATTTCCATCATCTTATTTATTTTAAAAGCTGTGTGGCACAGAGGAATTCAACAGGCTGATGCAGAATAGTCTAAAGAGCAGGAACGACCGAGTAAGCGGAGGAGGAAGGATTCGCTCAGGCGAGAGCGAAGTCCGAGGGGAGACGCGGCCGGTCTGCAGAACGCCGCGGGCGCTGGACGCCGAGCAGGGCGCTCCTCCTGCTTAGACCTCGACTTTCTAACGGCATTAGCAAAACCAAATTAGACTTTCTAGTTGCATTAATAAAACCCCAAACTAGCTCCAGGTCACCAGTTTGATTGCACGCTTGGCCGGGACTGTCGCCCCGGTGGGAGGCGTCCCGCGCGTCCGCCTCCCGCCAGCCCCGCGCCGCGGGCTCGGAGAGGGCCGAGAGCCCCGGCGGGCCGAAACGCCCCCGGCGCGCTCGCCTGCGCTGCGCGGAAAAGCCGCCCCAACACCCGCGCGTTCGGCACGAGCCTCAGAGGAGGCTCGAAGAATCCCGGTGCCGGCTGCTTCCGCAGCAGCTGAGCTGTCTCGGGCCGTGCGGCAGCGTGCGCAGCTCAGAGGACAGCAGCTCAGCTGGCTGGACAGCGCTTCCAATTACCGGTGATGAAAACCTAATTATCGGCTTTAATGGGAGCTGAATTGGGCCTGAAGAATCCAAAAACAATTACTCTGGGTTCCCATTACATTAAATGGGAGCGGCAGGACAGACCCATTGCACTATCATGCAGAAATCAGAGGTGAATAAAAGCAGAATAAAACTTTGCCCATCAGATTTTTTTCTTCCAAGTGCAGGAAACAAGGCGACAGTGATCATTAGAGCTGAACTCGCCCCACAGTACTGGGAGCGCCTGCAGGGACGGCTGCATTACTACCGGGCCTTCTTCCCTGATTCTTTCTGAACTTTTATGATATTTAAATCAATAAAGAAGTGGAACTCAATAAAATGCTATTCACCTCAGCCACATTTGCCTGGTCGGAAAGGCAGCTCGGGACCAGAAGTGACGACTTGTAAAGTCTTCCCAAACAGGCTCAGGAAGTTTTAGAGCATTATTCAAATTAATATGGAAAATGCTCAGGTAAATTTTAAAAAATATGCATGTTTACATAAACAAACGCGAGACACCGTGCAGCTCGAAGTCGTGCTCAGAGGGGATGGCAGGTACCCGCGCGCGTTTCCCTCCGGGTCCATCGCTCACGCGGGCGTGGGAGAACGGAGCCCGTTCCTAAGGTGCGTATTATCCATCCGCTAGACTGCGACGGCTCTTTGCGAGCTGAAACGCTCTACCATATAAAAGCAGTATTTAGGATCTATTTTAAAATTCGTATTTTCTACCACATAGAACACAACGGCTCCTTGGGAGCCAATTTAATGATTATCAGATAGATATGTTGTTAGAGTTACTTTTTTTTAAGACACACATTTATTTAGAGACCATTTCAAAAACGTGCACACGCACCCGCCCGCCGGACGCTCCCTCGGAGGCCCCTCTCGGCCGCGCCAGCCCGTCGGCGGGGTGGCACTGCCCTGTTTCAGCGGGGCTCAGGGCCGCGGCCCGGTGCCGGCAGAGCGGCCGCCCCGCCGCGACGCGGACGGGCGTTTCGTGCGCCCTCGCGGCGCCGGGGACCGCCGGCAGCTCGGGACGCTCGAGCCCGCGCGGGGGTGCGCGGAGCAGAGGGGAAGGATTCGAGGTGCACCCACCCCGGCGCCTCACGCTCGTACCGCTCCTACCAGACCTCTGGGCGCTCGGTAGTACCTACGCACCTTCCCATCACTTATGCAACGGTCCTGGTAATTTGGACTAATTACATTGCTAGGTATTCTCATTTCATCGGAAGCTCTGAACACATCCCCGAAGTCTGAAGAAGGTTGGTCTCTCATCCAGCCCTCGAGTCAACCTTTGCTCGGAGAACAAGCTTTAACCTTGAGCGTGCTCTTAGCTACCGGCAACCCCAGGCCGGGCAGTGGATCCCAAACGGGACGCTCGCTACGAAGGGGGCCGTCTGAGACGACCACGTATTAACTTCCCTTCACTTTAGCAGGACAGAATTTGGAGCAGGGTTTTCCTGCATATTCCAGAGAAAAAAGCCCAAATTTCCTCAAGCCTGTGCTAGTTATCTCCACTTTTGCTGCAAGTCCCGGTGCTCCACTCTCTCTCTCTGTACCTAAAATACCATTTTAAACAGAGTCTCTTTTATGTATGAATTGTGTGATTAAAATTTGCCAGAGCACCTTGAAATAATGATCCCAGTTTGCTGGTCTAATCACTGCTATCTCTTCCCTTCTGGCATAGGAAGGTATTTGAAGCTGTGCTGGGTTTTTTCCACTTTCACATTAGAGTTTATTAAATTCTCATTCCAGTCTTAACATATTAGGTTCCTAATCCCATTACAGCCAATTAGCCTGCTCTGCGCACATCAGCAGAGCGGGTGGGCTCGCCGCCCGCAGCGGGGCCGGGGCTGTGCAGCCGGTTCGGCGTGCTGCGAGAGGCGGCACGCTGTCCCGCTGTCCCGCTGTCCCGCTGTCCCGCTGTCCCGCTGCGCGCCCGGAGCGAGCGGGCTCCTTGGCGCGCGCAGCCGCGACGCCAGGGCTGCCGTTCCCGGGACGCGCACAAGCAGCGTCCCCTTCCCAGCTGCAGGCGTTGCAGGCAACCTGCACCCTGCTCGTGCTGAAAATAGGGGGGAAATGGAAATGTTTAACCTTAAAGAAACTCTCAGAGAGGAGGTGGGTCCCAGGAAGAGCGGCCGGGCGGCCCCGGGGTGCCGGGGGCCCTGCGGGGTGCGGGGGTGACCCAGCGCCCGCGGAGGCAGCACCGCCGCGCCGGACGGACACGCTGCGGGAAACACGGGGAGGGGCAGGTTCACGGCAGAAACGCAGGCAAGCACATCGGAGGCCCGGCTTTAAAATAAAGGTAGAAAACCACTTCAGGGGGCAAAATTCTCCTTTGTTTATAGCAAAAGGCAGATTTATGGGTTAATAAACATCTACAATTAGCCTCTGAAAAAATATACTCAGGTAGACAGGAATTATTCATTCAAATTAACTATAAATTAAGATCAACCTAATTTATGTCCATTAAAATGGAAAAGCACATTATCTCCCATTCAAAGGAATTTGTATTTGATGCAAATAGAACAAATCCAGAAACTTTAGAAATGTTCTTTGATTGTTCATTTGCATCGTTAACCAATGCAGAATGGGACTATGATTTAAAAACGGGAGAACAGAAGGAACAATAATTAGTTATGTAAATAATGTGGCATTCTTGTTTATAATTAGTTCAAGAATAAAATAAAATTCACGCATGTCACAGGACTAATTTTCGTATGCAAATTAACAATCAAAATTATAAACGGTAATAATGCAGTTTGGGAGAATGTGGCATTTTTAATTTATTAGGCGAGGCATAAGCTAAAGCTGATTCCAGTTGACGTTGGGAGATTTCAAAGGTACCTCCGGGATGAGAAAAACCTGCAGAAGAGGAGGAAAAGCAGGGGGAACGCTGGCCCGCCTGCGCGCCGAGGCTCCAACCCAAAACGCGCAGGTTTGCCCAGAAAGCGGCGGGCGGGGGAAAGTTTTCGCTCCCCGGAGGAGCGCGCGCCGGGAGCGGGCGGCGCGGCGGAGGGCGGCTGGCGGCTCCGCGCCGCGCGGTGCACGGCGGGTCCTCCCCGGGCGCCCGGCGGCCCCGCGCGCAGCCCCGGCCGGGGTCCTCCCGGGCGAACGTGAGGGATGAGCGCGTATTAATTATTAATTACGGCTTCTCCTGCTTCGGCGTGTGGAACAGGAGTCGGATTCCGCATCGGGGAGGGCAGGACATCTCGGGGAACAGCAGTTCCTAGACTTCTCACTTAAAAAACGCTTTCCGCTTCAGCTCAACACTGGAGCTGAAATCCCTCAGTGGAGCAGTGCAGCCAAGACAGCATGTTTTATAATAAAAGCAAGTGCGGGAGCTTTAATTAAGGCTGCTCAGCCCGGCGCTCGCGAAGCCGCGCGCAAGGCGGCAGCGCCGGCGTGCCCGGGCGCGCGGAGGCCAGCCGGGCGCTCGGCAGGGCCGCGCGCTGCAGGGGCCGCGTGCTGCCGGCCCCGCCGCCGCCCGGCCCTCGAGCCCCCCGCCGCCGCCCGGGCCTCGAGCCCCCCGCCACCCGCCCGGCCCTCGAGCCCCCCGCCGCCGCCCGGCCCCGCACAGCCCCCCGGGAGGCGGCGCGCTTGGAGCGCGCGAAGCCGCGAGCTGAAATCCCGCCCCGGAGCCTCGCGCGCCGGCTGCTCGGGACCGAGCCGGGGAAGCTGTTTACTGTCGTCACTTAGGCCCTCGGTTGCCAAACCACTGACTGAACCTTTCTGTCAATCCGACACTTTTAGGGTAATTTAACTTAATAATACCTTTGTCTGCACGAGCATTTGTAGCTGAAGGGTTATTACCATAGAAGTTATTTTAGGTTGGTTAATGGTACGTAGCAGCTTCTGAATTGACAGCGCAGATACGCAGGCTGCTGCTCCAGTGTTTACTCTCAGCTCTCTTCCTCGCTTTACAAAGCTTGCCACCCTTCCCTAAAAGTGCCATCAAAATTATTAGCAATTTTCACTCAGGTTCTCATGCACAATTAATTCTTTGTTTAGGAAAAAAAAATCAAAGCGTGCGGGTCCTAGTTGTTACCACTTGGAGAAGGGTCGGGAATCGGTGCTGGGGCTGTTACCGCTGGCAGAAGTTTTGGCTCATTGTAGCTGGTGTTTAACTTGCTGCCTCGGGAGAAGTGGGGAGATGCGAAACGGGTCCTGATGTAGGAAAGAAAAATCCTGGAGGAAAAAACCCAAGAATCTGGCAAGCCAGCGAAGGAGCCCCGTCCTCCCGCCGGGTCCCCTCCCGGCCCTGCAGCTCCCTCCCTGCCGCGTTCCCGGCCGCGGCGGCCGGGCGAGACCTTTCGCGGGGCCGGGCGAGCGCGGGGCGCTCCGCTCTCCGGCTCCACGGCTGCCAGAAGATTAAATTCTGCTCCTGTCTGGGGAATTCGATGATAAAAAGTCCCTTCTAGACGGAATCTAGATAATGAACAGCTCCCTGGCTTCGCAGGGCGAGGAGAGAGCGTGGAGTTATTACTGCATTAAAAAATCTCCAAAGTCAACTAAATTCACCACAGAAGCCGAGAACCAAAATTCTTCTTCATTACAGCAAGGTAGTGCATTAAACGTTATAAATAACGCTATGCTAATTGCCAGATGGGCGGTATGGATAGCTGCGGGCTTGCAGTGGGTGCGCGGATGCTCGAGCAGAAGCTGTCTCCCACTCGCTCTTCCTCCCCCACCCTCTGCCGTCCATCACCTGCTCCGAGATAGCCGCAGAGTGATTTCTTCAGCAGGAAAACGCACTTCCAGTAAGCATCAAAAAGGCACGCTGCGGAGCGTTCGAGGGCCCGCGGCGCTGCCGGCTCACGCCCGACTCGGCGCGCAGCAGTGCGGGGACGGTACCGCGCCTGCACCCGAGCGGTGCCGCCGGCGCGGCGAGGGCGCGCGCTGCCCGGCGTGGCGGTGCCGCTGCCGAGCGGGAGGCAGAGGCCGTTTCACTGCCATCTTGCTCATCTCTTTCCCTGCTGACGTCTTCAGTTAAAAATTTAAAAAGGAGTTTGAGCAGCAGCAAAAACACGGTGGCGCCCGCGGCGCTCGCCGCGTGGCGTCTGCCCCGCCGCGCGGCGGCTGCACGCGCCAGGCGAGCCGCCAGCCGAACGCGCCCGCGCGCCGGCACGGGGCACGTGAGCAAACCCCCGGGCAGCCCCACCACGGGTAGCCAGCGCCGCGGCACGGATTTTCTGCAAAGAATTTGCCTATAATCTGCTTTTCTTCTTTTCTTATCTTACCTGCAACAAGACAATAAAAAAATAAGCCACCAGGCAGCTTGCTGAGCTCCGCCGCCGGGCTCTGCAGCAGAGCAGGGAGCGGGCAGAGCCAGCACGCGCACAGCAGAGCGAGACCAGCGCTGCTGCCCTGCTGCCGGGGGGCGACGGCGGCCGTGCCGGGCAGAGACCTGCTTCCTGCCTCCCTCGGAGGCTCCCTGGGGGTTGCTCTTCTGCAAAACATCCGCGTCCCCTCGGTACGCTGAGGTTTTACTGGAACTAAAGGGACCAAGTTCAGCAGCTTTAACTACAACGCCGATGGTGCATTAACGAAGCTGAGCAAAGGATATGGTCAGTGCTGTTAGGTATCCTGCTCGAGCGCGCGCTCCGGACCGGGACCGGGACCGGGGCCGTGCCCCTTGCCTTGCACCACCGTGAGGATGCCACCGGCAGGAGACGGACACCGGGCAGCAGCCACGGAGGGAACTCGGTGCCAGAGCTGCATTTCATAAATGCCCGACTCCGGCCCTGCATTTAAAACCTTATAATTATGCAGAGCAAAAGGAAAGGACAGGCCAAGATACAGAATAGCTGCAATAAACAACGCCGTGACACGTTTCTGGTATTAGTCATTGAGAAACAGGGAAGCTGAATATTTATCTGGGAAGGTATTCGGGTTATCAACTAATTAAAAAGGCTCCTGACTGCTGGAGGCTGTGCTATTTCATACAAAGTGTAGTCCCTCCGGACCGTGTTTAGGGCAGGAAAAGATTTACACCTTTGCAAAAAGTTATTCTTTTTACTAAGGCTGTGCTTAATAGGAAATTTTCAGAAGAGTTTGCTAAATAAAAAAGGAATTGAGTCTCTGATGGAAGTCTTTTGCTTTCCTATCTTGCTTTCATTTAGGTCAGGCCATGCCGTCCCTCTCGCAGACACAGCTCTCACTAACTTTCATTCGTCCTTTTCGTGTGTCACACAGCCAAACCCTCTGCAGCTCTAACATCACCACTGTCATTTCTGAACTCCAAGTTAAACCATTTGGACTTGGTCAATAGATTTTACGGTCTTTTCCCTGGTCCGAGGGGATTGTATAAAGCTAGCATCCTGCAGTGCTCCTCTGCTCTCTCTGATGAATTATTTTCTGGGAGATGGGAAAGATACAGGAAGATGCCTAGTGCTCTCATTGCCTTTCCTTGCCTTGATGGGAAGCAGCAAGGGCTATTTAGGGATGGCAGAAACTTGCAGCATAAAGACGCTTTCTGACCTTCAAAAACATCAACACAAAATTGCCAGAAAACAATCCAGCGGGCGAGCTGAGCCACATCAGGACTTCGAGGTTCACCCATCACCGTGCTCTGCAAAAAGACGTCTCTGACAGCGCCGAATAAAAGCAGAAATAGCAATTTCTCACCGAGGATCTCGCCTGACATCTCTCTGCCCTGTGAGCAGCAGGGACTCGCCGCGCTCAGGTACAGCCTGTTTGTTTGCCGCTGCTTCAGTTGACACTGCTGATTAGAGAAGACAGCGGCCGGCCGGCCGCAGCGCGGGGAAGCGGGCCCGGCCGGCGGCTGCGAGGCCTCGTCCTGACCCCGCGCCTCGGTGCTCCTGCCCTGCATCTGCAGCTAAATAAACGAAGTAAATCATCCTGGCAGATAGATAATTAAATAATTATCAGCCACTTAATAACAAGGAGTGGGTGTTCGGAATTAGCATATTAGACAGTGTCTTTAAGGGCTAATTGTTGCATTACATCAGAGTTACTCATTCATTATTCTTGTCATTTCGGGTGATAATTTGCACTTTAGGAGACAGAGACAATTTTAGCAGGCAATTAGAGACATGTCAGGCTTGGCCTAGTGAGTTACTGTCACAATCATTGCATTTTTTCCGGTGTCCTCATTTGCAGGAGTGTATTTAAGGGCAGTTTAGTAATTTCATGGTCAGGCAAAATAGGCGACGACACCAGGAGAGACAGTCTGGGTCGGGAGCAAAACCCGATTCCTGGCGCGCGGGCGGGAACGGATCGCTGCGCGCCGGCGCGGCCGGGCGGCTGTCCCCGCGGCGCGGTGCCGCCGGAGGGGCCGCGGGCTGCAGCGGTACCGACGCTGCACAGAACCTTCCCCCCGCAAGAAGAAAGAGGGAGGTGTGCTGAATTGCTAGCTGAGACGCCCTGGGTGCCGGGCGGTCCTTGCTCTCGGCGAGAGCAGGGGCGCACGGCTGGCGCTCACCGGGGTTTGGACGCGGCGTCCCCGGGCAAAACGCAGGCGCACGACAGCTCGTGGCAGAGCCGCGCTCCGGGAAACGCCGCCCGGCCATCGGCCTCCGCCTGCCAGAGAAGCTCCAGCAAACCGTCGCGGCCAAAATCCTCGCAGAAGCGGCGCGCGAAGAGGCGACCGAGCCGCCCCTTAGGAAGATGCTCGCCAGCAGCTCTCGGTTCGCTTCGCCCAGGCACCGCGCCGCCGCGACCCACGGCCGCGGCACCGCCGGCCGGCGCGAGCGGGGCAGCGTGCCCGGAGCGCAGCACGTCGGCCGGCCAGGCAGATGCAAACTGCATCGCTGCCTTATCAGTCAGGCTAAATACAACGATGTGCGCCGTGATTTTACAGACCCACTGAGCCTTAGAATTATGACAAGGATTAAATATTCCTTAACCTACAACTGAAGGGAAAAACTGGATACGCAACAGATGCACCTTGGGATACATGCATTATAAGGGCATATACAGTCAAATAGAGTTAATTAAGCTAAAACCACAGTAAATCTGTCAGCTCCATATTAACACTATAGTCAAAATTGTGGAAAATATAGTATTTTCTATAATAAATCCTCTTCTGCTACAGATTTATGTTGGCATCTGCATAGTTACCATAGTTTTACAATAATCATTGATCAATCAAAGTTTTATGACAAAACTATAATTTTACTGTGTTTCTTTCTTACTTAGTTTCCTAGTTTGCTTAATTTCCAGAATGCAATACAGTAAATCTTTTGATCTGAGATATTAAGTAGATAATAAGAATGCCATATAAGATTTGCTTATATTTTAAACTGTCTTTACAAATGATTTATAATTAGGACCAAATCTAAGACAAAACATTATTAAAGTCGAAACCCTCCATAAATTACTAGAGTTTGCTTATGCCTGTGATAATTTATTAGGGTTTTACTACAGTATTTTCTCTGGTGATATCCAAAGCTTTATATGTCATAAATGGAAAATATGAGTTTGTAAACTACACAGAAAACAAGAATGATCCCCAGTGACCTGAGATGACAGACTCATACTCTGACACAACATCAAAATCATTTTTCAGTGGAAATATTACAGTACCGATAATGTAATTGTGCCAGTCTCTAAATGCATTTATTGTGTTTAAAATTAAATCTTTATTTATACGGTTTTTTAAAAGTTGTCCCATTTATAAAAAGTACCTAACCTGTAAATAGACCGGCTGAAGAACTGCTCTGTCCGGCTCTCCCGACACCGCAGAGACTGCTCGCACGTGGAAAAGCCTCCGAGTCTGGTGGAGGTGTGCTCGGGAGCGGAGCTCGCCGCGGGGCCGCTCCCCGCTCCCGCACCCTCCGCTTCCCGCGCTCTGCTCAGTCCCCGATGCAGCTGCGCAGCGACGGCTCTTTTTATTCTAACTCCACATTTAGTTTTCCAGTGTGATCCTGCTGCAGCGTGACGGCAAGCTGCCCCAGCCCGGGGCACCGCACCCGGCCCTCCTGGCGCCGCGCGCGGCCCGGGGCACGGTCCGTCCGGCGTGCCGCACGTGGCCGGAGGCAGCACCGCGCACGGCGCCGAGCGGGGGAACGCCAGTCCGCCGCTCTGCTAAAATAGAGGAAAATAAAGTGGTAAAACCAGACACGACGACAGAAAAGACTGCTCGCCGAAGCCGCGGTAACCCACCGCTCCAGCAGCTCGCGCCGGCACCGTCGCAGTGCCGCCGGGAGCCCGACGGAGCCGCGGTTTGTTACCGGCCCCCCGCTCCGCATGCGCTGGCGCGGGCGGCGGCAACCTCCGCCCGGCCTGCCCCCTCCCCAGCGCCCCGGCGCGAGGCAAACCGCCCCGAAAACGCCCCGGCAGCCCCGCAAGCGTCCGAGCAGCAACCTCGGCAGGAAATTCTGCTCGTGCTGAGAGCGGCTCCACAAAAGATGCGTTTTTTCCTAAAAGGGATTTGTATTTCTGAGAAAAATCATTCATATCTTTTCTTATCGATGTCTGCAGTTTGTCAGCTGTACGTATAAATTAAAAGTCCCTGTGATAACACTGAACTAATCTACACGGCTTAGCTCCTAGGCTTCGTCACGATGTGGATACCCAGGAAAACAATCTGAATTAAACTACAGTACAAACTGAAAGTGGATTAGTTAACTTGCATTAAACTCATTTGTGGACACTCATTCAGAATTAAAATCCTGTTAATTTGGTTTAGTTCAATTTATGAGGCACTTTAATTCTAAATAAGACTTTCACTGCAGGAGGGGATTTAATGAGGTTTAGCTAATCCACTGTAAATTCACACCTTAAATTAATTCCAATTAAATTTCCTGAGCGTCGCTGGCAGCAGGACCCAGGGCGGCGGGTCCGTCGGAGCCGCCGGGGCCGGGAACGGGATTCGCGCTGCCTTGCTCCGCTCCCGGTCAGGGCAGCCGCGGCGAAGGGGGCCGGGGGCGCGCCGGGGCCGGGGCGCCGCGAGCCCTGCCGCCCGCCCGGCGCTGCACACGCGGCTCCGGTGCCCCCGCGCTGCGGCCGCGCCACCGACTCGGCTCTTCGGGCCCACGCGCTGCCGCTACGGAACGTGCGCCGAGGCTTCGGGGGGAAAACGGAGAATAATTGATCTGCGGCGGCGGCATGTGGGCAAGCGATCCATAAAGCAGGGATAACACACACAGTGTAACTGTTGGCCAAGCACTTGCAACTAATAAACAGATTCCCCGAGCACTTCTGCATTTTGTAATTATTACTTACCCATAAAAATCCCTTCTCCCTCCTGCCAACATTATCTTAGTAAACTTTATGAGTGCTCATGAGGTTAATGCAGAACCATAAATCTGCAACGGGTCGAACAAGTGAGAGGAGAGGAAGTGTTCGTAAATCTGTTGGAATTGCTTCAGTTTGTTTATTTAATAAAATACCATTTCATAAAACCACACGGAGGCTGCCGGCTGGGCTGCGCGGCGTCCGCGGCTGAGAGGGGCTCTGTGAGGCGAGCTCCGGGGCATGCAGCCGTCCTCCACCGCGTCCGTCCGTCCGTCCGGGGCGTCACGCAAGGGGCGAGCGCGGGCCGCTCCGCTCCGCCGCCCGCGTTTCCTCCGCACCCTCCGACGGCTCCGGTCGATGTTTTCAGCCGAGCTGCAGAGGCGGCTCGTCCGTGGGGCCGCCCGCAAGCGGCTCTCCGAGCCCGGCCCGCTCCCGCGGGAACCGCGCCCGTCTCGCCCCACCAAACCGGCCGAGAAGGGGGCCGCGGCGGGCCGGCCCGCGCCCCGTGGTGCGGTGCGGTGCAGTGCAGTGCGGCGCGGTGCGTGCGGCTGGTGCCGCCTGCGGCTCCTGCCCGCGGAGCGCTCAGCGCCATAAAACACGCTGCGCGCGCTTGGGTTCTGCGCTGAGATTTGAAATCCACGGTTACAAGGAAACATTTATTTTTCTTGCCCTTCAACGATCAAACAAGTGGCGCCAAGGCACGCGGAAGCGGCGTTTCCATTAGTAGAGCTGTTTTCTTTTCGCTGTAAAATATCAAATATTTTGACATTTCCATCAGACTTTTCTCTGTATCAAAGCTTTAATGGCAGAATAATCTCAAGGCTTTTAGACTTCGTAGGTGTTCACGTGCCTAAGCCCTGCCTGCTTTACGAGGGGCCGCTTGCGAAGGAGCCCGTCAGTCCTCTCCCGGGGCCGAAGGCAAGGCAGTACGCGCAGGCGCCTGGTGCAGCGCGGCGCCGGCCCCGCCGGACGGGCTCTCGGGGCCGGAGCCTCGCGCGGGTCCCAGGGGACGCAGAGCAGCGGCGGCTCCGCGCTCGGCCCGCGGCTCCCGGGGAGCGCGACGCCGTCCCGGGGCGCCGCGCGCGGAGACGGAGACGCTCGCTCTGGATTACCGCGGGGAGCGACCTTTCCGAACTGCCCGCGCGGCCCCGTCGCTGGAGCAGTCGAACTCCTCAGGCTCTTCGGGGAATACGAGCATCTTGTGGCAGGAAGGCAGAGCCAGTATCAGCATGACACAGCTGGAAAACTGAGGCATAAGAAGGCAGAGGGCCATGTTTTCAGAGAAAACGAAGTAGCCGAGGAACCCTAGGCCCATTTTCTAACAGACTTTGAAAAGGGTATTTCATTAAAACATGTTATGTTTTTCTATTTCAAGAGCGACAGATTCCTTGATACAAGCTTCCACAGAAACATGGGGCTTATAACAAAAAGTAAAATCCCTAGAAAGTTTGCCTAAGTCAAAAATCAAAGTAAGGAAAAGAAAAAGGAGGAAAGAATCTTTAAAAATCTCCAGTAGCCTCTTGGACAGGGGAGGGACGTCGTCCCGCATGCAGAGATCTGCACCAGCTGAATCAGTGTTTCACCATTTCCCCAGACGGGAACCTCTCCGCAGAAGCAGCGGCTCTGTGCCCACCTGGGCGAGGCTGCCACCAGCACGGAGGAGGAGTCAGGTCCTGCTCTGCGGCTGCTATTTGCTTTTCCAGGTGCATTCCTGCTGCTTTGTTAGCGAAGGTACTTTAAACACTTTGGTTTTGTTCTGATGCAGAACCTGATCCAAAAGACCTTTCAAACGGCAGGGTCAGACTAAGGCCCTGACTTCTGCTTTCCTGGCTTGCCCCGGGGAATGCGTGGCATGCAACAGCCTGTTATTACAGCCCACGTGCGCTGGGGAGGCGGCCAAGCCCGCGTCCCCATCAAACGCTTCCCTTCGGTCCCAAGGAGCCCGACACGGACCCCCAGGCAAGCGCTGAGCCCCTGGGCCCGCGGCCAGCTCGCTGGGTGCCTTGGCCTCCCCTCCGCACGCTGCCAAAGCGCAGGGGGCTGCGCTGGCAGGGCCAGGGCTCCCGGCAGCCACGGCCGGACGAGCCCCCGCGCCCTCGGGGAGGGCTGAACAGGCACCGTCCTGCTTCGGCCACCCCGCGAGGAGCCAGCGCGATCCGCAGCGGCGGCAGCGCTTCCGAGCGGGCAACGCCGGCAGCGCGTTGCAAGGCCGCCCTGGTGCACGGCCGCGCGCGCTCCCCGAGCGCGGAGCGGGGCGTTCGCCGGCCGCGCGGCTCGGCGCAGGCGACGCAGCCGCCCCAGCCCCGCACGGGGACCGGCCTCTGCTGGACCCAGCAGCAGGACGAGGCCCGCCTCGAGATTCCCTCTGGCACCACACGGCGAGCCCAAGTCAGAGACGGAAAACAGCGCTCCGAGGCCAGCCCACGAAACCCCCTCAGCCACCTTCCCCGCTCTAACCCTGTGAGAGGAAAACTTGCCCGGAGCCAGAGGCACGAAGAAGAGCCGCCTGCTCAGAGACGTGCCCCACCTCTGCGCCAGCCGCAGCCGCAGGGCCGCGGCACGGGGAGGTCCCCCTCCAAAAGCCTCGCGCCCTCCGGCCCAGCTGCACCTCCTCCCCTCGTGCCGGGACGCCCGCCCAGCAGCACCTGGCTCGCTGGGGCGCTCGCGGACCCAGCCCTCCCGCGGAAACCCCGGGGCCACGGTCTGCATCTCCCCCCGGCCCTGCCTCTTGCAGATTGCCTCTCGGCTCCCTTGCACGCTCGGCAGTGTGAATGAAACGAGCTGAACCATCCCCGGGTTGTCTGATACACTGTCCTGCGGCTACCCCTTCTCCGACACCGTGTAAAAGAGCTGGGACCGTCCCAGATCCATCCCAAAATGCTGCTTTTAATGCATGATTCACAGCTGGAAAAGCAATGCCCTCGGCTCCCCGGGACTGCGTCCAAGCTGGAGGTTGGCGCCGCGCTCCAAAGCAGCGCGCGGCCCAGCCGGGGCTGCCGCGGCCCCGTCCTCGCCCGGGGTGCGCGGGGGGCTACGCGCCTTGTACCGAGCCCATGCACAGCAACGAGCCGACTAGTTTAGAGCTTTTTTTCTCTAAAACAATTAGAATGAAAAATATCTCTGTGACCTAAACAAAAGTTTTAATTTAAAAACTTGATTTAGCCTAAAATGCCCCATTTCTTTCCAACGAAAAATGAGAAACCAGTCTTTTTCCAAGAAAGACTTTCAGTGTTTGATTACCATGTATGGGTTCTCCTTACAACTTTCTTTTAGTAGGAAAGAGAGCTTTTAGTTAGTTATTCTTGAGACTAACTTTCAAAAAGCCCGCAATCTGGAAAGTGGCTGTTTAACAAAAAAAACCTATTTACGTAAGATTTCAACAAACTGAACTGTTTCAAAATTTCCTCTGGAGTACTACCACTGCAGGCTGACTTTACTCTCCACATCTTACCTTGAAAGCACACGCGTGTTCCCCTAACTTTCTGCTTTGATCAATAAATGCCTATAACGCTGGGAGCATCAGCAATACTCCGCAGCGATAACCCCCGTGTGCGAGGCGCAGACCACGCGTGAGCTCCAGGGGCTGCAGGTCTGGGGGCTGCGGCGGGCACGCGACGCGCGGCTGGTTTTTCCCCGGTTTTCCCCTTCCCGCTTGTTCCAACAACGCCGCCCCTTGCCCCTCGCCCCACGGCGCGAGGCTGCTCGAGGACGCGGGGAACGGGAGGACTGCGGGCGCCGCGGGGACCGCCTCTTCGGAGAGAGTTCGCTGCCAAGGAACTGTTTGTCTCACTTCGAAAACAACCTGCTTAATGTCTTGTGTCACGGTAATTGCAGCGTAATTACCGTTTTTTAATAGCAGGCGTGGCAGCCGCTGCGGGGCTGCCCGGCCTCCTGCGGGGACCCGCCGCTGCTCCGCCGCCTCGCTCGCCCCCGCGCCGCACCTTCCTCCCGGCTCTTCCTCTCGCTCTTCGGGATCTTCCTCCTGCCTCTTTCTGAAGGCATCCCACCTTCCTTTTCCATTTGTTTTCTCTAACCATCAATTTTCCAAGCTGGACAGCAGGGGATAATTAATTAATGACTCACAGAAATACTGTGGCTATAATACATCATTAGAGGATGGTTCCTAGCCTGTTGCTGAGACAGTTATCAGTAATTTCACAGTAATTAAGAGATGTTTTTTAGCACATTTCTAAAGCCCTTAAAGAATCAAGTAGATGCACTAATCTATTTCTCTATAAAACTCAGGAAAACACCTCAGGGTATCACGCTGCCCGACAGCATCTTCCCTGTTCCCCGCGCCGCGCGGGTCTCCGCTCCCCCGCCGGCGCCCGGCGCCTCCCGTCCCGCGCGGCGGAGCCTGGGAGGGCAGCGGCGCGGCCCAGCGCTGCGCGCGGTGAGGCCTTCGCGTTTCACTGCAAGGTTCGTAGGTTTTTTCCCAACCTAGAGAGTGACAATTAACATAAATAAGGTGGCTGGTACATTTACGACCAGCTGACCCGTCTTCCCCCTCGCCGTTACGGGACGCGCACGAGCCAAGAGCAGCGCGGCTGCGTTCCCGCCGAGGGGCTGGCGCGCTTCCCCGCGCGCCCGCCAGCGACGCGCGGCCTCGCGCAGCGGGGACGGCGTCGCCCTCCCGCCCTCCCGCCGGGCCGCCGGCGGGGTGGCTGCCGCCGCCCTCCGGGCCGCCCACCGCAGGGACGAGGCCGCGGGAGGACCCGCAGGACGCCTTCGCTCAGCTCACAGCCAAGCTCTGCCCGGCAGCACCCTGCAGCGAAGCACAAAACGTGTTGCATGCAGTGCCTTTTTGACGCTTCCCGAGTGCGATACTCCAATAATTACAGAGAGATTAAACGACGACAGCTCTCAGCAGGGAGGAATTACGGGTAAGAACGATCCTGACGAGAAAACGACAATGAAGAGTGGCCCAAAGAGAGTTATTCGAGATTAATAACTTTGTTATTAGAGGCATTTTCTTCCTACGTAAGGGCGCGCATAAATACACTTGGAAGGTTCCAGATGGCCACTCCAAGAACCGTATTCATCACGCTGGTATTTGCTCTGTCGGCGCGTCGCCAAGCACGGCCGAGGCCAGGGGAACAGCTGCGGGCCCCGCCGGCCGGGGAAGGGCCCGCCGGGCCGGGTCGGACCGGGGAAGGGGCCCGCCGGCCGGGGAAGGCCAGGGAAGGGGCCCGCCGGCCGGGGAAGGCCAGGGAAGGGGCCCGCCGGCCGGGGAAGGGGCCCGCTGGCCGGGGAAGGCCGGGGAAGGCCAGGGAAGGGGCCCGCCGGCTGGGGAAGGGGCCCGCCGGCCGGGGAAGGCCAGGGAAGGGGCCCGCCGGCTGGGGAAGGGGCCCGCTGGCCGGGGAAGGCCAGGGAAGGGGCCCGCCGGCCGGGGAAGGGGCCTGCCGGGCGGGGAAGGGGCCCGCCGGCCAGGGAAGGCCAGGGAAGGGGCCCGCCGGCCGGGGAAGGCCAGGGAAGGGGCCCGCTGGCCGGGGAAGGGCCCCGCCAGGCCGGGGAAGGCCAGGGAAGGGGCCCGCCGGCCAGGGAAGGCCAGGGAAGGGGCCCGCTGGCCGGGGAAGGGCCCCGCCAGGCCGGGGAAGGCCAGGGAAGGGGCCCGCCGGCCGGGGAAGGGGCCCGCCGGCCGGGGAAGGGGCCTGCCGGGCGGGGAAGGCCAGGGAAGGGGCCCGCCGGCCGGGGAAGGGGCCTGCCGGCCGGGGAAGGGGCCCGCTGGCCGGGGAAGGCCAGGGAAGGGGCCCGCCGGCCGGGGAAGGGGCCTGCCGGCCGGGGAAGGGGCCCGCTGGCCGGGGAAGGCCGGGGAAGGGGCCCGCCGGCCAGGGAAGGCCGGGGAAGGGGCCCGCCGGCCGGGGAAGGCCAGGGAAGGGGCCCGCCGGCCAGGGAAGGGGCCCGCTGGCCGGGGAAGGGCCCCGCCAGGCCGGGGAAGGCCAGGGAAGGGGCCCGCCGGCCGGGGAAGGGGCCCGCCGGCCGGGCGCCGCCAGCCCGGCAGGAACCCGCAAGGTCTCCGCGCGCCTCTTGAGCCCCGCAGCCACCGGCCGTGGGGTCCCCCAGGCCAGCACCGGCCGGGGGCACCGCGGCCAGGCCGGGCTGGCACCGACAGGCCCAGCCCGAGCTCTTCTGCTCTCCGTCCCCCGCGGGCACGGACCCAGCCGTGAAACCCTTCCTCTTCTCCGGTCGCTAGACCAGCTGAACTGTTTTCCTCCTCACATCCTCCCCACCTACGGTGATTAGATTTTTTAAAATTTTTTTAGTACTGCAGGGTGTTAAAACCAGTCTTCCCATTAGGGGCCAGGCATATTCAGAGCCTTAATGATAGATTAAATACCAAATACCTTAACATTTGAAAAATGACATTTATTATACAGAGTTGTAAATAGAGAAAAAAATGACAATAGAACACAGTTTAGATCTTACATAAACTGCACCGGTTCTGTGTAATGACTATGATAATGTCAGTGCTAACAAGCAGATAATTGGCATCACTGAGATAATTTTTGGCACCTTACGCAGAGGGGAAACTGTTCTGCATAATTATTTTACCTAGGAATATTATTCATTTAACAGGTCTATTTGCATAACAGTTGGAACTTTTTAAGCTATAAAGGGTTTTTAATATGTTGATTTGTTTTATCCATGAAACAATTGTTTATTCATGAGAACTTGCACTTGAGGACTTTGGTAATTAAGCAACAATGACCCAGCTGGGGGCAACAGCCTCGTGCTGGATTTACAGGTCCGGGCAGAGGCAGGATTAGCAGACCACTCACAAACACCTAACAGGCTTTTATAGGCATTATAAAATGCAGTCATTCTCTGTAGTAAAACTTTATTTCTGTAACTTTTAAAAAGTCGATAACTTCAACATTTCACCATCGTGCACCTGTCTGGTGGCCGCCTGTGCCCCCCGCGCCCGGCGGGGGACGCGCAGCCCCCGGCGCCCGTGCCCTCTGCAGCGACTCCACGCAGCGCGGGTGGTCGCGGCCACAGGGAACCCGAGCGCTGCGATCCACCACCTCTGTGAGCCGGAGCAGCAGGTGCCAGGGCAGGGAGCCCCTGGGAGACACGGAGCGGGGTGGTCCCGCAGCTCAGGGAGAGCTGGCACGCGCCAGCGCTGCCCGGGGACCTGCCGCAGGCGTGTGCTAGCCCTGGGCCTGTCTGGGAGTGGCACTGCAACCCCGCTGAAAGCAGGGGTCAAACCAGCATGACTTGAGTAAGACTCAGGTGGAGAGATTCGCTTGCACACTAGAAGTCAGAATGAACGGTGTAACTGCAGGTGAGCCGCACTGCAGACTTCCTCACCTCTGCGGAGAGGGTGTGTACACAGCTTTATCACCCTCCGACACCTGAGTGCAGCAGAGAGTAGTCAGCTGGCAGCGAAGATCTTTGCCTCTTCAAATAAGAGGTTCATAACAAAAGTAAATTCTCTTTCAGTTCTTAAAGTCCAGTGTGTGCAAATTATGCACAACACCACATTGCAATTAAGCAGGGATATGTAATAAAATGGACGAGCAATGTGATTCATGTAAGTAATGTTTATGTAATATTTATAATTGGATCAACATACATTTAGTCAACATTATTAACACATTTCAGTGTAGAGATGAGTGCGTTTTTCAGCCCAAGCGTAGTCTTGACAGGTCAGGTTGATGAGCTTTTTCAGTGTCCAGGCAATGTCCCTACAAGCATGTGCCAAGCTGTCTGGAAACATAAAAGATGCTGGAAGCCAGCCTTGGATTCTCAACACAAGCACATACCTGGCCAAGGTCCAGGAGCTCAATGGTGCTTTCTCTATAAGGCTCTAAGCAACCCAGATCTGTCTTCCTTTGCTGCTCCTGACTCAGAGGTACCTCATCCTATCCTTGCCAGGCTCTGCACTATATATCAGACTGGTGTTTGTCCCCATTCAAAGTACATTTCCAAAACAAGGGATGATTTCTGGCTTAGACTGGATGTTCCATACCAAACCTCAGCATGTTCATCAACACAGTCATGATCAATGTGATTCATAGTAGCTCTAAAGCACAAAGTCTGCACTGGAAAAGTTCAAATTCCCCACGGGTTACATTTCGATGCTTACTTGGCTTCTCCATCTCCATTTCTGAATGTGCTGGCAAACAATTTCTCTAACTAGGAAAGCACCAAATATTCTCTGACAAACACTTTACATCCAGCAAAGCATTCTCGACACTTTGAGAGAAGGAAACATGAGAATCTACTATTGTCTGAAATTTCCAAGCAGACACTCAAAGCTCCTCAAGCCATACTCTTTTCATCCTTGTGCCTTGCGCAGCCATTACTTACAAAAACCCCCTCAGAGAACATGATTATGAGCAAGAACTTTGCCAGAAACCAGCATGTCAATAATGAAAACCTTTTAAACTCTTTATTTTATGAAAAACATATCTAATCTTTTAGGTCCCACATCAGCAAGGCCAAAAAGGATTGTTAGTAAATCATTGCTACAGCTTTGATTTTGCAAGGTCTCACATATCCCTAAAGTTTCAACCTGTGAGAACTCCTATTGACTAACAAATTAATCATGTGCTTAAGTACCTTGCTGAATAAGAGACCTAGAAATGATTTGCCAACACACTTATCATAAAGCAGCTCCACACTCCACCAAAGCAGAAGAACTAGATGAAGATGCACACAATACTTGGATTTAGAAATTTTAAACAAAAGCCCTGATCCTTCGTGTTTTACTCCAACACCTTGCTCACAGGATAGCTCTTCACCTAGTGAGGGTAACACCCCTGCCAGACAGGACTGGAATCTGAGCTCTGTGACAACACTTGCTGCCAAGTCCCTTACAATAAATCTTAGTTTATCAGCCAGGGAGGGGGGAAAGGCCTAAGTTTTGTTTTCTGAGCTATGATACTCCTCCTTAACTTAATTTGTTAGTTTTTCTGCTACCTGATCAACTAAATCGTGCTTGAGATGAGCAGCAAAATAATCAGCATGCTCTCACGGTGCATGTACAGTGTGTGCCCCAGACTCGCAGGGTTGGAGTCTTCTGAGTTCTTTGTACAGTGACACTGATTTCAAAACTAACACTTTCAGGGCCAGCTGAAATATGTGTTAATGTGAACAAGTTAGAGTGTTATCACCAATAATATAACTCAAGGAAAGTTCTGGCACATTATGCAGTATGTTTTACCGAACATGCATGCATCAAATCCAGCCTGTTATTGAACAGGAGACACTTTTTGGCTTCAAGTTGACCTTCGTGGTGGCAATTTCCATCAGAAAGAATCAATGTTCATACAGAAGGTCTGAATTTTGTCTGAATTTTTCCGGTGTCTCTGCCATGAGCCTGGTGCGTGGTACACGGTGGTCACAGCTCATGAGAGCTTCAGAATTAGAGCAGCAGCTGGTGCCCCCGACCAGGAGAAACTGTGGAACAAGAGGCGGATTTTGTGCTTTGTATCACAGGACACCTCACTTCACTTCCTGGCTTGGCCACAGATTCTCTGTGGGATCTTGGTCATGTCATTTAATTGATTTGCTTTCCAGGTCTCCATTCATAATGGTAAGACTTCCCTCCCTCGTGCAGCCTGGCTCTAACTGGTGGTACGAAAGGCCTCTCAAAGCACAGTGGGAGGCTCTGTTTGATATCACCTTCAAGGGTATAATCTGGAATACTTCGCCTGTGCAACTTACAGGTAACTGGCTCCTTCTTTGAAAAATGCTCTTCATGCAGCCTTTCATCTTGCCCACTTCAGGGAAAACCTTTAAATTTGCTAAAGAAGGTTACATACTCTCCAAACCTGTGGGCATGAATTTTCTTGTGAACTAAACTACCTGTGTAACTAACTAATTTTATCTCCACTTGCACATGTGCATGCATGTACGTGTTCGTGTGTCCATGCCTGTGTGCACAGGCATGGGCACAAGAACACGTACATGCACACACATGCATGCTCCTCTGCAAAGATCCGGGCCTGCAAATTTCAGCTCAGCCAATTTTTGTTAGATCAAAATCCATTTCTTCCCAAACAAGGCTCTTGGCTTTAGCAAAGAGAGGTCTGTAACATGTTTGGTTTGGGAGAGTTTACGTGAGACATTTAACTTCTGACTGTTTTGATGAGGTTTCCCTAACCTTCATTCTAGCATTGCTGCTGAAGGGAATAGCCTGCACCAAGGAGACGGACTCTTGAGTCAATACATCACATACTCATTCTTTCAGGGCCATCTCACTGGCCTCTAATGTTCTGCAAAATGTTGCACTCTCTGCTGTTTTATAAACTTTATGTAAAAGCCTGCAATTTTTCAGCTATCACCTGGATTTTCCAGAGCATCAAGTCCTCCTCACCTCCCCCTCGCCCTTGCTGGCATAGAGGCTCCTAGAAGCACGCCAGCATAAAGCTCAAACATTTCCAATAGGTGCAGTCCATCTGCTGCATTAAAAAAATCTTAGGTGCCTGCCTTAAATCACAGTCCTCGACTAGTTAGAGACAGGTGTCCAACCTTCTTAAGGATTAGTAGGTGATAGCTGGAAGCCACTCTGCTCTTACTCATTGAAGGATCGTAATTACTGCATCCTGTTCTGCCCGTAAGTTCTGTACCACATTTTTTTTACGACTCCACCAGGCCATCTGTCTCGAGTATGGAGACCACACTCACTCCTGTTTGATTTTTCTCCTTTTCAATTCCCAAGTCAGCTCTAGTTCAGCAAGTAGATTTATTACTACTTCTCTGTCCTCCCTGGCTTCATGCCACAGAAGGAAAAAAGCAGCTCTCACAATATTTTAAATAAAAGGAAGCATAGTCCTGTGCTAACAGTCATCTGCATCAAGCAGCGGTCCCCAAACTTAAGGTTATGGTCCCTGAGGAGTCCCGACATGTGGGTACAGGGTCCCAAGCCCAGCTGAGATTTCAGGGGGGCCTATCCACGGGACTGAAACTGCGTGCAGTCGTCAGAGATGCTCCAAGGCTCTGCACAGAGAGGGTTTGATTTTGCAGATGTTGATCAGAACTAAGTCTCTGCTCCCCACCTTTATGAGACTCTCAGGGGGTTGTCACAGCTCTGTCAAAATGAAGGAAGCTATACTTAAAATTTCCTTTTTTCCTCTGAGAATGACATAGCAGTATTTGTGTGCCTGGCTGTGTAAGAGATGCGAAACCAAAACTCAGCCTAGAACAGTGCCGTGGCAGAAGACGTACAGCACCTGGCACCAAGCCACGTGCCTCAGTGGGGTCTGTGGGACTGCCTGTAGCCACAACAGTAATAACAGCAATAAAGAAACGTGGTCCACAGCTTTAAAGGGTGCATCAGAGATAATACCCGATACTGATACGACAGTCCACATTTTGAATGCAGTATGCATCTTTGGTCTCCGTCTCAAGAGGAACACAGTGAGGTTCAAGGCGCAGGAAAGGGCACCAGCAAGGGGACCAACTTTACAAAATCATGTGGGCGACTGCATCTACTATGGCATGGAGAAAACTGCATAGGAAACCATGCTGCATGCAAGAGCAGAAGAGGCACAGGGGAAACCTTGTGGCAGGTTCTGCTAAGGAGAAGCATGGGGCCTAGCTGTTTTGCTTGTTTGGCTGATGGAGCCCATCTCGTTTCGAGATGCTGAGGACATTATTGATCTAAACAAGTTGTCAGTGAAGGAAAAGTTGTAATTGCTGCTGTAGTTCCATTGTAACATACCAGCCCCGAAGGGAAATTAAAGTTTGCAGCTAATAGGGTTGTATGATCCTTCAACCTTTGATGTATTGAATCTAGAGTAGCCTGTGGAATACTGATTTGATGCACAAAGGATCATTTTTAACAGCTGCTGTACCTCCAATCTCCTCAGATCTAATTCTCTTTTCGATCCCGACATGCAGTATGTGCAGTAGGAGACACCTCGGCAGTAAAGGAACGGCACACAGTGCTCTGGGCAGCATCAATCCATCCTAGCTAGGGATCCTCGCTCCTCTGCCCTTGAGTCTCTTGCTTGAACTCCCAACATTTCTGCGTGTCCCTGACTCTTACTGTATGAATAAAACAAGCATGAATGACAACCAGGATGAGCCAGTACTGCTTGCGTGTGTGTTCTGAGAATCAGACCGAAATTGCTCACCTATGCATGGCTCACTGCATGAAGAACTATTTCTTAGCTTTAGTCTGTAATAATTCTTCGAATGCCTCGGGGAGGACCGGATCAACTGGCTGCATAGCTGATAAACAAGGGGGAAATACAACCCCCATCTCTAAAAGAGAAAGTGTGTCCACGCCCTGTCAACAGCATGAGAGAGGAGCAGCGTGCTCGCTGCTCTGCCGGGGGGGGGGGGCACAGAAACGACCCACGGCTCCTCCAGCCCTTCAGCACACCCCTAAATTAAGTCAGCAAACAGGAAGAAAACTGGAAAAAGGAAAGAAAAGCCTTCAGCTGATGTGTTTGCACGTGTCCAGGTACACAGGGGTGGGTGCATATGCACATCCCCCGCACTCAGCCCTGCAGGTATCACACGGCTCGGTGCTCTGTCCTGCGCGTTGCACCGTCACCGTGCCGGAGAGGGGACACCCAGCTGCCTACAGGATCAGCACTGTATCCACAGTGGGTGTAAGCTGGCAAAGCTCCAGCCCCAACATGCATGTGAAATAGCTTATGCTGTGACTCCTCTAATTCGTAGTGTATCTGGTGCTGCCACGCTCATTCAGAGAATATGAATTTTGCAGCAGAAGCATCAGCTTCATGAATTCAGCTTTCAGTGTGTAATGTGTCATCTTCCTGCTTGGACACGATTTTCTTAAAGAAGCAATTACTGACCTTTTTAAGCACAATTGCCAGCTCTCCCATTAATCACTCGCAATTATAAAATAGGGCTCTGCTAAACAGTTGGTCCCAAAAGGCCACTAATCAGAGCAGTTAATAGTGCCCAAGTTTTTGTTTTGCTCTGGAAGCCTGTGGAGGTGAGGAGCTCTGGTCCTGGGGGATCCGAGCTCTCTGCTGGGTTTTGTACCCCCAGCGTGTCGCAGAGCAGAGGGGAGGGCTGTGGGTTCCCTGAAGATTGTCTGCTACCCCCAGCCCCTCTCACTGCATCTCGCAGTGTTTCTGTTTTCCAAGTGACCTCCCATTTGAGCAGGCAGCCCAGATGATATATCTTCCTATGTTTCCACAAAGACACTTTAATTCTGTGTTATGAAGACACTCTCTCTAATTACTTCAGTTAATTAGTGCTTCACAGCCACTACAGATTAAACAGAAGGAGAAGCCCACGAGGATGCTGCACTGTCCTTGCCCACCTACCATCAGCCATATTAATGACACCCTGTTAGCTGAGCCTCACGGTGCACGGAAGGGGAGCCCCGCTCCGCTCACTGCCCTAATGGGTCAGTTCAAACACCCCAGCTCCTAAATCCCTGCTGAGGACAGCAGGCAATTTAGACCTGAGTGCAGCAACTAATTAAATCAATATGAGATAATGAACAGCAATTAGAGGTCCAGCTAGGCACATCTTCTCTTGTAAATACTGTTTCTCTCCCAACGGGAAGCTCTTTTTTAATAATCTGTTTGTGTTTCATTTCCAGGAGCCGTAATTCCCCAAAGAAGCAATTTGGGAAAGTGATTTGTTTGTCTGTATAATTGCCAAAGCACTTAGTTAGACTTGTTTGTTTTTCTTAGCTCCTGCTACTCCCAGAAAGAAACAAAGCAGATAGTTCTTGTATTATTTTATCTTCTCTTTGATTTCCTTACGTCCTGGGGTTGGTGGTGTATGTGGGGGGAATCCCACTCACGTCCGTAAGCTCTGTGCTTGGCTCCTACCCAAAGCTGGGCATCACCACGCACCCCCTTGCCTTCTGCCTTAGGGCTCAGCTTACAGGCCAGCCAAGGAAGCAAAATAATCTCAGGGCCTAAAGTCGTGAGTGCTGAGCTTAGGAACTGGAACCCTGGACCTCACAAATCCAGGTGCCAGCAGCATCGATCCAACCAGTGCCTGGTCCATCAGTGGCCAGATATTTAGAGATCGTTGTCAGGAAAATCACTGCAAGAGACTTTTTCTTAAAGCTCAGCAGCTAGTAAATGCCTCGTGTCTGAGAACATGAAGCCTTCCTCTCTAATTTTATCATATCTAACCGAAGTGTGGTTTCCTGATGATCTGTATGCAAATCCAGTAGTGCTGAACTTTATGAACCTTTCTCTCTCCATAGCAAGCTGCAGCAGTAAGTTCCACAGTTTTGCATCACATGAAATACCATTTCCTTTCGTAGCTTTCAGTGTGTTGCCTTTCATGGAATTGCTGTTTTTTTCTTTTTTTTCCTTTTTTTTTTGCTTTTATACTGCACAAGTTATGCAGATGTTCTCCATCCAAAGTAGTCCTATCTCTTTTGTGGTGTTACACATTTCTGTTTTGTGTCATCCCAGTCTGGATCTTTTCACCATCTCCTTATGTGGAAGTTTTTCCAGACTTCTTATCTTGTGCACCCGTCATGCTATGATCCCTTCTGTTTCTGCTTGTTTTTCTCTGTGACGGTGTGATTGGAGCAGAACGCTCTGTGCTGGGGAGCGCACAGCATCGGCTTATGGTGGCGGTAGGATATTTTCAGTACTATTTCCTATTGTACTTTCCAAAGATCCTGACATATTGTTTCCCTTGTAATGACAGTTCACTGTGCAGAAGTTTTCCATGAGCTATCCACAGCCACGTCAGGTCTTTCTCTTGACTGCCTACAGCTCATTTATGGCTCTAATAAGGTGCACGAGTAGTTTAGATTATTCCTTCCATTATGCGTTACTATGAGCCAGTTAGTAATAAATTTCATCTGCAGTGGGTTGCCCAATTGCAGTTTTGTAGATCTTTTCAGAGTTTCTCACAGTCTTTCCTGCCTTTAAATCAACATTCCCTTTGGCAATTTAATTAAAAAAACAGACCTCAGCATTGGACAGCCACACCTTTCCCACAGCTAAAGGTTACCTGATTTCATACCCAGGAGCTGACAGGTGAATATTGCTTTTACTATCAGAGTTATTTGTACATAAGCTTGGAACTTGCCCTGTTACAAGGCTATACTCCTGGCCTATCCACCACTTACATTGACTAAATGGGATGTAAACAGGACATAAATGGTAGATAGGTTCTGGATGGGTGCTCTCACAGGGAGAGTGCCAATGAACTCCCTGTGACAGGGAATTGCTTCTCTTGTGCTACAAGACGGATGGGTGTGAACAGGCATCCCAAAAGCACAAATTACTTTGACTGAAATGATCTCAGAAAACTGAAGAATCCTGATTATGTCTGTGTTTCAGCAAAGGAATATGTTCCGCCTCTGCAAGGTGCATTTCTTGCAGCATTATTTTGGGAGAGCCAATACACCTGCCTGTCTACTGTTGGGAAGAGGCTTCCTGCAGAATTTCAGTGGCTGTAGATCCACATTGTAAAGAGTGTTTCTGGGGAACAGATCCTTACAACCTCTGCATCTGCAATCTGTTCATAATGCACTTTGAGGCGGATCAGTGTTCCTATGGCAAAGCACAGTCCCTGGGCAGGTGCCAAACTCTTTTCAGTACTTGCCCAGCCCTCAGTGCACTTTCTTTCCACGTTTGATGGCCAAATAAGCAACCATTTTCAAGTCCAGAGAGGACATAAGCAGTTTCTCACGCTATCTTTCTTCTCATGCCATTCCCCTGGGATTAAGGAAGCAGCACCAGTCCCAGCAAACTTCCACATTCCACCCTCACCTGTAGGACCACCGAAAAGCAAAACCCATCGTGATTAGGTCCAGCTTATGTGCCTGAGGGGTCTGTACTGACCCAAATGCCTTGGAAGCCGCACAGATTGCCTTCCTATGATAATGACATTAACAACTTGCCATGTGAACGCTCACTGCCATTGAGTCATATTAAATTGCAATAACCTTTCCAATTAAACCGAGCACCTTGTTTATTAGCAGTTAAATGCATCCCTGAGCCTTTGAGCTACAGCAGGACATAGGACACTTTGTATACAATCACATAATTGGATATCTATTGCTTGTTTAGTTTAGAGCCAATTAAATAGCAAACAGGTTATAGTCTGCATCCATATTAAATATGACTTTAAACACTTCCTGCAGGGATTAGTTATTATTTAATTCAGCTGCTGTACAAGCCATATGCTATGTCAGGCAGTGCTCTGAAAGATGCAGGACAGAAGAGGTCTGGGATCATTCCTGCATGGAAACAGATAAGGAAAAGCAGCCTCAGAGATGCACCGACACTGCCATGGGAAGCCCAAGCATCTGGCAAATTACAGGTCACTGGAGTTTTAGCAAGAGGAAGAGGATGGTTACAGTTTACATGGCATCCACAATTAGCCTTTTGCTACAGAAACAGGGTGCAGTTCTGTATGGCCTGCATATGCACTGAGATGCAATTTCAGTCAAACCCTAGGTATGAAATCTAGAACTGGATGGAAAAATGCATATTTTTAACAGAAAATTCACTTTTTTCATCATATCATTTCCAGATTATATTTAATTAATAACCTGAAACACTAAAAAAGATTGTTCTTTTGTACTGAAAATATTTCCCAGAGTCTAAGAGTATCTTCAAAGGCTCTTCAAGACCCCCACTCATACCCCGCTCTGTTATATCCTGGCCATGACCATCACGAAAGCAAGAAGAGCCACGGGACCACTGGGCAGCAAGAGGCGCGAGGTGACCAAGGGGTCTGAGCACGGAGCGGTGGGCACACATACATCACGGTCACGTTACGGAAGGGCGGGGAAAATCCGTCCCAGTCCAGCCAAAGCCCCACTCCGTGGCTTTCCTTCTGAATGACATCCTGGGTCCAATTCACTGCATCTTTCCTATGTCCCTACATTACCTTTTTGCCTTCCTCCCCTATACCCAGGCTTCCTGCTGAAGCTGCCCCTCCAAAGTCACAGGTGCTGCGCGTGAACACAGCAGCTGGAACAGCTGGGGAAAATATCACACATTTAGGGCAAAATGACAACACTGAGATTTTTCAGGACACTCCCACTCGCAGCAACCTCACGCAGAAACAGATAGCGTCACCATCTATTTTTCCTGCTGCCTCTGCAGGTCATTAGTCACATAACTAGCACAAGCACAGAAACAGGGCCACACGGACGCAGTCGGGCTTGAATTTCTGATCAAGTGATCAGAGAAAATCATCTGTGATAAATACAGTACAAGCAGAAATCAAACTCCTCTGCTTTCACTGCAATGTCCGTGAGTTTACAGTGGAGCAGTTATCTGCCACTTGCATTTATTTAAAACAAGTAAATAACCTTGGTTCTTTTACCCTTTTTCAGATTTAAGGGGAGCCGCCCCGGTGTGGAACATGACGGCTTCGTGTTTGGGGTCGGTCAGTCACACCGCCACCATCTCCGGCTTGGGCAGACCCAAACTTCAATTTTAGGCTACGCTTAGAGCTCCTTTGACGTGTTATTACGGACGTGCATGGTAGCCAAAGCGGGCATTATATGGTGGGGCAGCAAACGCAAAAGGCACTCCGGCTCGATTTGCAGCACGCTCCTGGGTGACACCTCGCGCTTCTGCCAGGGAAACGCTGAGTCTGGGCGGGAAACGGTGTTTGTGCTGCTGAGGAGTAGGAGCAAAAGGCTCCTGCGCAGGCTGCCCGGAGCCAGCGACCCTCCGCCCCGGGGTTTTACACTCCCCTATGCCTTGTAGCCGCCGGTCAGGCTCCACAAATAGGTAACCACTGCGCAGGAGGAAAGGAAGCGGAGAGGGCCGAACGGCACCGCGGCTCCCGCCCTCCCGTCCTTGGGCTCCCCAGCACCGCTCTCCCAGGGTCTCGCACGGCTCGAAGCACGGAAAATCGCCCGGCCAGAGACACGGCGAACCGCAGAACGCAACGGCTCGCCCTCCGAGGCTCGTCCCGCAGCAGCCACAGTGCGGACTACTTATCCAGCGCCAGGAGAAGTGGAAACGTTCTGTATTGCCAAAAATCACAAACTGTATTTTTCTTCTCTGTCTCTTGTACTGCTGAGATGACTCCTTCAGGGCAAATATTCATACTGTCTTTCTGTTTAACATCTCAAAACCTGAAGCTGTACAGTGTTTTCCTTACAGCTTTGAAAAGAGACAGGCATATTTTGACAAACTAAGATTATCTGAAATCATCTCTTTTAGAGTGAGCGGTTGGTGTATAGAACTTAATTATAAATTAATTAATAGCGGTAAATTTACAACCCAAACTACAGGGAGAAAGAGGAAGGAAAGATGATTTCAGAATGAATGCACTAAGTCTCTAACATACAAAGCCAAAATAAAAGTCACTCTGCTAGCAAAAACTCTCAAAACGCTGGCAAAGTGCCTGGCGGAGTGGATACAGCCTGCTTCTTTTATGATTTTACCACCGTCTTTGACCCAGTGCCCTGTCTCTGAAGCCAGGTGATTAGGAGATATTCTTCCACCGACCTATTTAAACATGTTTTTATAGCACATTTCTGACCTGCCTGAGCATGGAGACAAGCTGGGCAATGTGGCTAAATTACGTTTGGACAGCTCAAATGTCAGAAGAGAAGTAGTAGTTTTAAAATAATTATTTAAAGCCAGACCTGGGAATTTTGGAGCACCTGGGGCTGGAAGGCAGATTTGCGCCCCCAGGTGAACTAGCCAGGCAGGGATGCGCGGTCCCGGCAGCCCCTCCGTACGGCCGGGGCGGGCGGCGGACCGGGGCTCAGCTCTGGCGCGGGCTGGCCCGGGGCGCGAGCGCCCTTCCCACCACGGCAGGGCAGCCGCGATCGCAGCAGGCGTTTCTGAGGCAGGAAGCTCGGTTTCAGGTCAACGGTCGCTCCCGCAGCGCAGGGCAGAGCAGAGCGCGGCCCCCGGCTCCGGAGGGACCGGGGAGCCGGCGGCTCACAGCACGCTGCAGGGATGCGCAGCACGTCCGACCCGGCCGGTCTTACTAACGCCAGCCCTGAGCCCCGGGAAAAAAAACCACAGGCGCTGCAAAACGGGGCTGGCGTCAGCAAGGGCAGGCGCCAGCAGGTGCTGCTCCGCCAGCAGGGCAGGAGCAGCTAAATCCGCGACTGATGCTATAAAACATTTGAAATTCTGGGCAGGACAGTGAGAAGTGGCAAAACGCGCATTTGCTCAGATTAATCCTGGCCCCCAGGCTTGGCAGAGAGGCCCCCGACGTACCTCTGTCCCCTGCGCTCCGACAGCCGCCTCCAAGACGATCGCCCAGCGGAGCGGATCCCCGACTCCTCACCAGCCGCCGGCCGGAGCAGGTCAGGCCACGGTGTGATCGCACTCATTTTCATTATCTGTGAATGTATTTACAAGCGAAAGTGATTTATAATGAAAGCTACGGACAGGATTTAAGACATTTTAAGGTAAAACGTAAAGCGATTATTTCCATTCTTTCAAATTTTTAAAAACATGATTAATAAAGGGAAAATGCAGGATACACTCGTGGTAAGCTAAAGAGAAAAGCAAAATCATGAAGGGGTCAGAATATTTTTAAATTCCACTACTGAAAAATACACTCACTTTATAGAATTGTGACAAAGAGAGAGAGGGAAATCCTGATGTCCACCTCCGCTTTTCACCCCGCATCTCCCCAGCTCTGCCTACTACATTTACAGAGATCCCAGAGGAACACATTGCTTCCAGATTTCCAGCTCTAAGCTTCGGAAACGTTGAAGCGTGGTCTCTTTAGGTGTGTCCAGCTTCAGCTCTCCTGGAGCAGGCTGCTCTGAGCGAGCGAGGTCTTACTGCTCCAGGAAAGTCTCCCTCTGCTAAGCAGGGAGAAACAGAAGCAGCAAGTGATAATTTTGCCTAATCGGGCATCAGCCCAGAGAGACCTGTTTTATCCCTCCTGTGCATGGAAGAAACGTCTCTGGCTCAGCTACCAGGGAAGCAAACGCGGCAGCTCGGAGCAGCACGCTGCGTGCTAAACGCACCGGTGACTTCTGCCTGGGGCACGGCGAGGGTCCCCGCGGCCAGGCCGCCGCGCGCTCCTCCGCGGGGGCCCCCTGCGCGCAGCTCCGCTCCGCGGAGAGCAGGGTTTCGTTTCCAAGGGGGGGGCCTCTCCCCAGCTCTGCTCCTGGGGCAAGAGCCCCTAACCAGACCTGGGAGCACCACTATGCCCTTTCGACTGGTTCCTCTTCTCGATGCTAAATGAGGAAGATCTTGTCGTTCAGAGAAACGCCGAAGGGGCAGCCCTGCCGCTGGAGCCCTGCACCCCGTGGGTGGCGTGGCACGGCACGGCACGGCACGGCACGGCGCGGCACGGCGGCCCAGGCCAGCTCGCGGGGCAGGGAGCCTGTGAGAAGCGAGGGCCCACATGGCAGCGCAGCTGCTGGGCGCGAAGCCAGGACACTGCGACTGCCAGCCACTCGTGACGCCGCGCAGCACATCCGCGGCACGCGCGGGCAGAGCGGCGGCTCCGGCTGCTGCACGGAGCTCGGAGCTCTCTTGGAGGAGAGTCAGCCACGATGCAGGATGACTTCTGTTATTGCAGTGACAGAGAGGTCTGCATTTATGTCTGTCCTCGATAAACAAGGAATGAATTCTGATCAACGTGTACAACCCATATATTTTAAAAGCAGTTGCTTTCTTGTCAAAACTTTCACAGTAGCTGTGTGGCAAAGAATTTTATTTTTGCTTACAAAACAGCGCTGCAATTTCTCTAGGGAGGCAATGGATTCTGAATTTGTAAAGCTGCTTTCACCAGCACTGAAGACTGAAAGAAGAGTTGAGATAAACATTTGCATTTTTATTTTCCTGCTACAGTTCTCTAACGGAGCTTCACAAGCAAGAGGATGGCCCCCTTTGCGTGCCCTGGGCGGGTGCTGCTGGGGCGCGCGTCAATCATCCACGCAACGCGACGCACCATTTCAAACCATCCCCGAACGCAGACGCGTTAACGTCACGTGGGGCGAAGCCAACCCCCTACTCCCGCCGCAAGGAAAGGCGCCCGTTCCCCGGGGCAGGAGCGCCGATCCAGCCCCTCGGGCTCGAGCCCAGGTGGCTCCTGCCTCCCTCTTCCCAGCGAATCTCCCGGGAAAATCAGCTAGCGCAGGTTTGGTCCCGGACCCGCCTATGCGGCTGAATTTGGGCACAAGGAGGCGTCCGCAGCCGAGGTGGGAAATCGCCCCCACCCCGCGGCGCCGGCGGCTCCGTCGCACCCCCGGCCCCGGCCCCCGCGGACCTCCCGCGGCCCCGCTGGGGAAGCACCCACACCAAAACGTTCCACGGGGACTTTCACATCTGGAGGGGTTTTTCAATGAAATAATCCGAGATCAAAACCGATCCATTTTGACTTTCTTCGCTCTCTTAAATATTTCAAAGATAGTAATGAATTATAGTGTATTTCTTTTCTGTTATTTTTTTTGCATTTCATTATAATATTTTAACGTCTGTCAAATTGTGTCATTCAAATAAGATTGTTTCACTGTTTATGAATTAGAACATTTCTCCAGAATTTCCATTCTGTGAAACAGAGATTTCCATTTTTATGAACCAATTCAGGATGAAAGAAAAAAGAATTTGAAATATAGAAATTCCCTTTGGGAAGGCATTTTGTTTTCCAGATTGGTTAGTTACCAGCAACATCTCCACTGCCTGGAAGTTAAAATGTTACCAGATTCCACCCCAATGTCACGCTCCATTTACTGAATATTCATTAAAAAAAAAAGGAGGGGGGGGGGGGAGAAAACCCTCTCTTAATTAAGACCTATCTTTTAATATGTGATATATTTGCCTAAATGCAAAGATAAAAAATACTCAGTTTCCACAGAGTAGTTACATTCTGGACTCTCCACATTTTCTGGAGAGAATGCCCAAGTTTGGTAGAGTTTTTAAAATTCTTGTTGTAATTTTGTTACAGAACATCATAAATTAGCTGTCACCATTTTTTAAAGGTTACTGAACGTGTAAAATAACGTTTGCCCGATTCAGGAATGCAGTAGTTTGTGCAATTATAAAATAGCACATCAGAAAGAGCCAGCCTTTCCCTCGCTACTTGCATAATTCATCACTCACTCTGCTGTCACGGCCGAGACCTTTCTTATCTTTCAGGCAACAAAAAATTAAGTTTATATTCTCCTCCCTAATTAAAAACCTAGCAGTCTAAAAGAAGAGCGTTGGCAAACTGCGCGGCCGCTAAGGGGCCGCGGAGGGGCCCGGGGGGCGCGCGGGGGCACGGCGGCCCCGCCGAGGGGCCCGGGGGGCGCGCGGGGGCACGGCGGCCCCGCCGAGGGGCCGGGGGGCGCGCGGGGGCACGGCGGCCCCGCCGAGGGGCCCGGGGGGCGCGCGGGGGCACGGCGGCCCCGCCGAGGGGCCCGGGGGGCGCGCGGGGGCACGGCGGCCCCGTCGAGGGGCCCGGGGGGCGCGCGGGGGCACGGCGGCCCCGCCGAGGGGCCCGGGGGGCGCGCGGGGGCACGGCGGCCCCGCCGAGGGGCCCGGGGGGCGCGCGGGGGCACGGCGGCCCCGCCGAGGGGCCCGGGGGGCGCGCGGGGGCACGGCGGCCCCGCCGAGGGGCCCGGGGGGCGCGCGGGGGCACGGCGGCCCCGCCGAGGGGCCGGGGGGCGCGCGGGGGCACGGCGGCCCCGCCGAGGGGCCCGGGGGGCGCGCGGGGGCACGGCGGCCCCGCCGAGGGGCCCGGGGGGCGCGCGGGGGCACGGCGGCCCCGCCGAGGGGCCCGGGGGGCGCGCGGGGGCACGGCGGCCCCGCCGAGGGGCCCGGGGGGCGCGCGGGGGCACGGCGGCCCCGCCGAGGGGCCCGGGGGGCGCGCAGGGGCACGGCGGCCCCGCCGAGGGGCCCGGGGGGCGCGCGGGGACACGGCGGCCCCGCCGAGGGGCCCGGGGGGCGCGCGGGGGCACGGCGGCCCCGCCGAGGGGCCCGGGGGGCGCGCGGGGGCACGGCGGCCCCGCCGAGGGCCCGGGGGGCGCGCGGGGGCACAGCGGCCCCGCCGAGGGGCCGGGGGGCGCGCGGGGGCACAGCGGCCCCGCCGAGGGCCCGGGGGGCGCGCGGGGGCACGGCGGCCCCGCCGAGGGGCCCGGGGGGCGCGCGGGGGCACGGCGGCCCCGCCGAGGGGCCCGGGGGGCGCGCGGGGGCACAGCGGCCCCGCCGAGGGGCCGGGCGCCGCCCCGGCACAGGCTGCAGCCTGCGGGATCGGCGAGCCCGCGCGCGCCGGCCCCGCGCCGAGCCCTGAGCACACGTGCCGGAAACGAACGCGGCTTTGCCGTCGTTCAGCCGCCTTTGTGCTGCAAAAACCGACACCGAAGGGGGGATGCGCAGCCAGGCCGCCCCGCAGCGCTGGCAGGCACGCGTCGCCCGAGGCGGCCGTGCCAACGCATCGCCAGCGGCTCGCCAGGCGCGGACGGAGTGCCCGGGCTCGGCGCGGGGGCAGCGGGCAGGCGAGGCCCCCGCCGCCGCACGAGCCGCCGGCGAGGAGGGCGCGGGAGCCGGCAGCGCGCCGCGGGACGGAGCAGGGCGGCCGCGCGGGAGCCTGGCGCCGCCGGGCAGCCGCGCCACGGGCAGGATCGGCGGAGACGCCGGGGGAATTTCACAGCTGCTGACGAGAACGAGAAGAAACTGCTGAGACAAAGCCAACAGAGCAAATACAGGTGGTAACGAACACCCATAATATGTTTTATGTGAAAACACACTCATAAATCAGGCTGAAATATTGGCGTGCTGGAATTGAGGACGCGGAATGGCGCTGGTTCCCCCTGCTCCGCCCGGAGGTAAGAAATCACCTCGGCTCCCGCCGCTGCTCTCGCTGTCACCCCGAGGTCCCCGCTCCGCGCCCCGCGGCCTGGGCTCTAGCGCGCTCTCAATGACGCCAGGCGACGAAATCTGCATTAAGCGAACCAACAAGGCCGTCTCCGAAGAGGCCAAGTAGGAAATAGCAGGCCCCACTGCCTAATGGGACTTATCAATTATTATCTCCGACCATATTTCTTTGAGGGGTGATTGTTTCACAGAGCCTGACATCTCATATAGCTTTAAATTACTCACAACCGGGACGCCTTACAAGATAGCAGTAAAATCAGGAGAGGATTGGGCAATGTAATTATAGTATGGAAATGATGTTGATCGCTCAAGCAGTGCACAGACCTTGAATCGAAAAATCCCCTCCCCACTCCCCCTTGCTCCTCACTGCAGCCACGGCACCCGCGGAGGCTGCAGACGCGAGAGCAGTTAAGCCTCCCGGTGAAAATCTGCAAATGAGCACGCAGGAATGGCGGGTGCCAGCGAAGTAAACCTCCGGCGCGGCAGGGCCGGAGCCTGATGCAAGGAAGGACCAGAGGAGAAACTGGCCGGTCAGTCGGGACCAGGCAAACGGATGGAGACCTCTCGGGATCAGAGGGAGCCACACAGAGCACAGGAGAAAGGAAAATGAGGGCCTCGAAGATTAGAAACCAAGCTCAGTTACACAGGTGCAACCTGCCCCTAGGTCAAGGCCAGGATCATCAAAACGCTGCGTGCGGTTCCATCGAGGCAAGACCTAGGGAGAGACACTGCTTAGTGCCTTCGGCAAGGGACAGCAAAATCTAGACAAGCTCTGACACAGCTTCTGGCACTGAGATGTCAGCCAAAAACCTCAGAAACAACATCCCATGAGCGAATCAGACAACCACACAGGGACGATCGGGAGATGCGGTAGCACGGGGATGTGTTTAGGTAAGATGCAAAGGGACGATCTGGTGGTTCTGTGGGTATCGGGGCCAAGGAGCTCTGCCACGCCAGGGGATGCACCTTTGCCAAAGCCGGCACTGAAATGGGAAGAGTTAACTGAAAAGTGCCTGCGTTCCTTAAAAATGCACTTACTTTGCTTTGGAAACCTGCGAAGATTTTGTTCGGAAAACGGACTTACTAGAAAAATTTCCAGCTGTGTTCAGCTGGACATTTTCTTATTTCAAGTCTGGGAAGACTTTTTTTAAAAAAATTAAGAAGTGTTTTCATAGACAGTTTCAGCTGGTATGTCTCCCCCCAACACATTTATCATACAAAGCTAAGTTACGTCTCACAATATAAGACTGGAGGCATTAGAGGCATTATGGAAGCAGACAAGACCAAAATGAACTGGCCAGAAGACAGAGTATTACCCTGAGAGCTGGATTTCAGCACAAGACACAAGACAGCTAGGGAGTTTTCTAATTTTCTTATTTATTTTTTTTTGCAGGGATGAAAGTTACTGATGCAGCCATGATGTGTTGGATTAGGTATATGTACACAGCTTAAGAATTGCACAGCACCAAGAAATACTTCTAACATACCCATCTGCCAGGGCTCCTGGAGCCAGGGGCACAGCCGGAGTCCTGCACTCATTGCACAAATACACACTGAGTCATTGACTGAAGTTCAAATGTTTCAGCAAAAATAGTCGGAGATGCAAATTAAATTTAAACCCCTCTAAAGCTGGTACCATCCAGCAGAAATTACTTACCAAATTTATATGCACCATTGTGATGGATATACGTTTCCTAGTCAAGCCCTGACTGCACTAGCTCTAAAATATAGTGCTGAGAAAGAAATGGGTAGTACAGCAGGACCTTTAGAAAGGCCAAATTTCCTTTCTTGGACTTGTATGTTATAAAAAGCACAGACACAAAAGTAGCACTTCCATTTCATGGAGATTTCCAAGGCATTGAAACTTGATTTTGCTCTTAATTATAATTAATTTTTTTACGTTCTAAACACATTTTTAAAACATTACACTTCAGTTTTACAGCTTCATTTCTCTGACTGCATTGTATTTCAGAAGTCAAAAGGAAAAGACAAAGGAAGTGATAAAATCAAAACGAAATGTTCTTATTAAAATTAAACAACAATTTCCCATCAAAATGCAAAGAAATTGGTAAATTCCATCAGACATTGGTTTCACACTCTCCCTCTTCCATTTTGGGAAAACGGGTCCAGCAGAATATTTTCAGCTACCAAGAGGTGAACAAAGACCCTCTAACAGCAGCACAGCAGACGAGGATCTGGATGAGGGTTGCGGGGCATCACGCACCGATTTAAGAACAAGGTTCTGCTGAGAAAACACTGTCGCAGGACGGGCGGGCAGGAGCGCAGCCCGGCACGCAGCCCGGCACGCAGCCCTCTGCTCGCCCACCCGTGCGCGAGCCGGGGACTGCAAGCAGGCCCGGCTCGGCGGTGAGGACGGCGAGGCCCCGAGCAGAGCCCGGCGGTGCCGGCGGCCGAGCGCGGAGCAGGCGGGGCGCTCGCCGGGAGCGCGGCGCTGCCGGGCGCCGTCCCGCGAGCAAGGCTGCGCCCGGGTGCCCCGCGCCGGGGCCAGGACGCGGCGCGCAGCCACCCGCCCTGCCGCCCCCCAAGCGCCCCCCCCGCGTCCGTGCGAGGGCTCGTGCTCCCCCTCTCGCGTCGCCGCTGCGAACAGCAAGCTGCAAACCTCCGCCGGTGCCTGCCGGCGTCCTCTCCCCGCCTGAGCCAGCGATGTTAGGGAGGCAGAAACCTCCGAGAAAGAAGCAAACGAGATTTCACACCTGCATTGAAATATAATGCACAGCTTCATAAACGAAAGCAGCTTGAAGCACGCAGGCCATCAGTGCCGGGGAAGCACCGGGCAGCCCAGGGCACGCCGGCCGGCCTCCCAGCCCTGCGCTCCCAGCACCTCCATCCCAGCTCGCAAAGCACGAGCAAGGGGGATTTCTGAGCTGTTTCCAAGTGGTGTTGACAACATTCCTCAAACACCTTAAGGATTTTCAAAGGTAATGGAATTGAAATGGAGAAATCTTCCTCTGCAAAAGCTCCTTCATGAGCTTATTCAGAAATGAAACCAAAGGGACTAGTACTAGCTTGGCACGTATGTCAGGAGAAGGGGCTGATCCTGGGACAGGTGCTCCAGCATCAGTCTAGGCTGCACATGCCAGGAAAAGCGGGGTTCAGCGGGGCCGGGGCTAATCACTGGTGGGCTTGGGGCTGGGAGACTCCTGGTGCAGGGCTGTGCCGCCTGGCAGTAACCTCTACTGTGTCGGCTGGACACACTGACAAATACAGAGGCAATGAAGAACAAGATGGATTGAGGAGACTTTAGGAACTAAGGAAGTCAGTGACTATGGATGTTTGTGCCTTTTTCATTCTCTTTCTAGATTATAATGAGGGCAACAGAGAGGAACCCATGTTTTACTGCTACAGGTCATAAGTACCTTCACCCGAAACAACGCTCCTGATTATCACTTAGCCTCTTTGAAGAGGGAGCAAGCTCAACAGCAATAAAAACTTCTCCACATACCTGTCAAAAATCACAGGTAGAGAATGAAAAGAGTTGCTTAACATTTTGCATAAATTGCAAAGTCTCCAGAGCTTGCCTACGAATCACAAAGAACGCTTCCCGGTCTGATCATACGCCTTTTGGGAATGAACCTCTGCTATCAGGATCTGGTATCGGTATCAATATTTTCCAGGATGCTGCTGAGAACAAGTGGACAATATGAGCCTGGCTGGATATTTACTGGTGACAACCAACAAGTCTGCAGGAAAGAAAATGCATGTCCCTGCGGACACTCACACAGCAGCGCTCTCGCCTTCAAAGGCAGAGTCCTGGTGGGAGGGCTGGGGCGCGGAGCAGTAGCCTATGGGCACAGATGACAGGGCTATCAATTTGATGTTTTTAAATGCTTGAGCAGGAATGCTGTTTCCAGAAGGACTGAACAGGAGAAGCAGAAATCATGACTTGCCTTTTTTTTTCCCCTTTTTTTAATTAAAAGCCCTGCTTTCTCTGAATCCTTAAAAGTTGATGTTCTGTCAGGCTTAACAAGCCGCTGTCAATCCAGTTCCCAGCCGTGCCTGGTGCAGGGGGAGGAAAAGAGGAGCAAGGAGACTGGGCACGCATACGTTTAGGGCTCCCAACCAAGCAGCCAGCTCTATTTCAGGGAAGAGCACAGTCCTGCCAGTCAAGAGAGAGACGCAGAAGCAGGGCTCTGCGCGGAGCTCAGCGAGCGCCCGGGCGCTGCAGAGCTGCAGCACCCTCCCGCGAGGACGCAGCCCCGCGGCTGCCGGCGGAGGACGTGCTCGGCGGCCTCTCCCCGCCCCGGCGTCCCTCCGGGGGAGCAGCTCTGGGACGCGTCCGTCGGGCGAGGGGCCCGGGTTGACCTGCCCGCCGCCGCGCAACCCCCCCGGCCCGGCGCAGAGCACCCCGCAGCCGCCCTGTTCGCGGCCGCGCTGCCCTGAAGGCAGGGCTGGACACGCAGGGGCAAATACCCGCACGGCTCCCGCTGACAGCGCCGGCCAGCCGCAAACCTGCCTCTGCGGGATGCTGCTGTCACGCACCGGCCTCACGCGACGGCGCAGGTCCCGGCGGGGAGCTCCGCGTGCGGGGCGGCAGCGGTGGGCGAACGGCAGCTGCAGGCGCCGAGGAAGGGTCGGCACGGCCACCTCCGCGCCAGGGAGCCTGCCCTGGGGGAGAAACCCTCCCGCTCCGCCATCCTCCTGCCCAGCCCGCGAGCAGGGGAGCTCCCCGGCCGGGCAGCTCCTGCCCAGAGGCTCCTGATCGCCCAGACCCCATCCTCATCAGCCTCGTGTCCGACTACAGGCTCGGCCGCGGTAACATCCTGTCTCTGTGGGTGCTGCAGTGATCCCAGATAATGAGGTTAATTAACATGTTCCTCTAAGCCCGGAGGAGCTGGGAAAGATTTGAATCAGCTTGTTCCCACCGGCTGTAAGAGGTGCACCCAAGAGCAGGTATTGTCCAAAGGTTACACAGCGCAGATGTGCTTCAGGCCATGCCAGGAGATAATAAATCATTGTTTATTAAAAGCCTTTTAAGAACGGTGCAGAATAAAAGGAGGTTTGTGACCTTCCCCCCAGCTTCTCTCCTCTTTCAATTCATGCCCAGTGTTAGGAACCACGCTGGTGCTGTTCAGAGTCCCAGAAGCACCTTAAAAAGCTCAGGAATGCTGGACTTCGGGGCCAGGCTGGACGGAAGCCAGTAGCCAAAGAGGCAGCTAAGAAGGATGGTCAGCAGAGCAGGGAGACAGGCAATAACGCTGATGGGCCTAATACGCCAGCCACAGCGAAGTTCTGATTTTGAAACGGATCCAAAACAAGCATCGCATTCGGTCTAAAATGATGTCACTGCTGATCATTAGTGTGGTAATTACAGTGAAAGCCTTTTGCAATTGTATCCTCTGAAGGGTCATTAATGCAACCCAACCGCACCAGTAAATGTCTCATTAGTCTTATTTCAGACTTATGTATTTTTCAGAGCTACAGAATCCTAATAGTCTTTTCCTTCCAATAACATTAATATCTACTCCATACTCCAGAGTCTCTGACAACAGGCCCTTCTCCTTCAGGCTTTCAGGCACTCTGCTCTGAAAGATGCATTTAGCAGTGAGGAAGAGGCACCGAGCGCCAAGGTTTGAGAGGTCGTGGACTGGATCCTGGCCTCTGATCACCAGCAAGCGCTCCTCCATCAGAATTAGGTCCTGCTCCTTGCCCATGAGCAAACATCCTCTGGGTGAAAGTCCAGAGGAGGTGGAAAGTCAGCTAAACACATGTACACAGGATCAGTCACCCGAAAAGATCCTTGTGTTAAATGTCAGCAGTGCACGAGATCCCTCGGATGTCTGCCGGGGAGAGGTGGGTCAGATGCTGTTCCATGTTTCTACTAACCCTATTTTGGGGGAAAGGGAGAATGCAAGCTAAATTTGCAGAAGACTTATGGCTGTCCAGGAATATGAGACCACTGGGAGGATATTAGAACTCAAAACTATGTTGACAAATTGGAGAGCCTGTTCTAAGAAAAAAAAAAAAAAGAAAAAAAAGAAAAAACAACCCAAGATGAAATTCAGCAGAGACAACTATAAGCTGCACAGCTGTACCGCTCAGCAGGAACAGCCAGCTGCACAAACACAGGCTGGGAACGGCCGGGTAGGCAGCGGCGCTGCTGAGAAGGGGATCTGCATTGGAGGGGGTCAAAAGCTGAATGTGGACCAGGGAAAGGCGAATCTCAGACTCCAGTATAAACAAGCGTACAGTCGGCAGGGTACCTGAAGGAACTCACCCACCCTCGGCACTGACTGCACCTCTTTCAGATGGGGCACATGCCCTGTGCATGAAAATAGCTAGTTACAGAGATCAGCAACTGGTTTGAGTCAGGGTGAGGCTCAGATGGGCATCCTGTCACATCTGAATGTTCAGAAGAGACTTTGGAGAGGAAAAGTAGAAAACTGCTGGGTGAGGGATGGGTCAGACAACAAGGGGAGAGAGAAACTAATAGCAGGAGATGAAAGCCAAGCCCAGCTCAGCTCACTGTAGTGAGCTGGCCTGGGTGCCCCTGTCCCCAAGGCCAGAGAGAGGCACCTTCCCCACAAGCTCGTTCTCTTTCCAGCACAGAGGGAGATGCAGCTTCTCCTTAACTGCCTTACACCCCTCTCATGGACTTCTTGGAGTTTCTGCCTTGGTCTGTCAATGTGGGACTGTGTACATGCTAAATGAAAAAACTTGGGAAAACACATTTTGCTCCCTGTGGAACAAAGCCAACTCACCACAGACACCCAAAGTCACCCAAGGGTTCCCCTTTCAGATGCTCCTTTTGGAGCCTCCTTGGCCAGAGAACGCAACGTGCTGTAGAGCCAGGAGCCCAGGCCCAAGAGAGGATCTAGCCCATGTCGCATCATAAGGGACCTGAAAGGTTCAGCATGGCCCACAGCCTGCCCCACAGCAGGAAACACAGCACTCAAAGGAGATCCTTTTCTCGGAGCCAGACAAGGGGGAAGTGAGTGGAGACAGAGGTGGTGGGTGAAACTACCCTTCAACAAACTGCAAGCCAAAGAGCATCATCACTACAGTGTCACAGACCTCAGACAGTGCAGGGCTCACCCCAGCAAGACGGTTGTTACCATCCAGGCAACGACAGCAAGGGGCTGACCTTGAGGGAAGCACTGTTCAGGCAGCTGCGCTGGGTTCCTGGCACCACGGTGACACTCTGGGCAGGAATTCACAAAAAGCAAGCCATTGCCTACAAAACAGCCTGGCTGAGTCCTCAAACCCTGCAGACAGGAGCTGCTCCCTGGGATGTGTCTCAGCTCCCCCACCCCCAACACATCATGGGTAGCTGTTCCTAGCACAGCCAATTCCTTTAATCAGAGAAGAAAAACTCTCACAAGATTCAAATCCACCAGGAAAGGTGACAGATTTTCCTATTCTTCAAAGAGGCTCTTTAAATATTAAAAATAGCATTGTTGTTTTAGCAACATTAATTTAAATGATGCACACATGACACATTTAATCGCCTGTGTGTGCTCCAGACACAGAGTTTCTCTGAGGTGACAGAACCAAGGTAGGAGCTCTTCTTTTCTGGTTTGGCTTATGACAGAAAAGAGGAGTACAACTGCCACACTGAGGAGGGGGCTTATCCCAGCCCACCAGCCTGCATGCACACAGTGTGTGATGAGATGTAACCAGGCAGCAACCTGTGGTATGGAATCACAGACCCTGAAAGCTTGTCCTCCCTTTCTAAAGCCGGGCTCCCAGATCAGCTTAGGTAAAAACTCATTCCCATAAAATAGGATTTAAGTAGGTCAAACACAAAGATACACCCTGAACTTTTCCATGTTCTCCCTACATCTCCTCAACTCACTCTAAATTCCTGCCTCAATAGCTCCTTTCCTAGTTCTCCTGTTCTTCTAACTTTGGTAGTTTGATGATGCCTTTGGCTCCTACTTTCAGGTCTTGCTAGTGGATAAAAAGAAACCAATATATTCCAATAAATCTGTGAGTTAGCAATATCTTGGGAGTTGACTGCCACCATCATCTCCATCTTTGCCCTCCAAATGTAATGAACCAAGTGAAAAAGAGTAACTTGGGTACTGTAAGCTGAAGCTAAACACACTGGTGGGGAGCTAGACAGGTTACCGTTATTGTTTAAGAGAAGTTGCATGTGGAAAGGGCTTTATAAGAAGATAGATAATCTTCTTTCACCACAGGTTCCCTGCAGGCTCTTTCTTTCAAGATCCTGAACAGTTTTTCCTTGCTCCATGCTTCAAAGGGTCTTTGCAGAACCAGGAGGTTTAGGCAAGTCTGCCCACGCATCAATAGAATTTATTTTCATCAGCCTCTGAAGAGATAAAGCGCCAAATATGACGCCTGGTGCTTGACCACTGTTTACTCTAGCAAGTGCATTGAACATCCTCTCTAGTCAGCTAGAAAAGATATACATAAGAGAGGGCTCTCACCTTCTTTTGAAGACTGAACTGAGGGTAGAGGATGTGAGAGGGAAGTATATGATTGTAAGATGATGGAAATCATCTGTGACTTGACCTTCACTAATGATGGATGGCCTATTTGTAAAGATCATCAGCAGAAAGCCTTCATTCTGATGCATCACCTGCAGCTGCAACGAATTGAGGGCAAAACTTGAAGTCCTTCCTCAAATCTCTGCAGCTTGTGCATGATACATAAGGGAACAGTCTGGTTTCTGGTGAGTTAGATACTTAAATTTACCTACACAAAGGAATCTGAATTGCCTTTGGTATCTGGACTACACATGAGTCAAGTGCAGTAGTTAGGCTGTGGCTCATGTTTTCATACCCAGGTGTCCCAACATGAAGTCAGTATGTCTCATTACAGCTCATTCCCAAACAGATCTTCCCGAAGAGCTGAGCAAAGCTGCAAGTAATATAACTCTCAGCACTGGCTGCTTGCCTCACTGTGAGACACATGTTACTGAATGAATTGTCTTAATCTGCAAGTTATTTTCCTATACTTTCTGGTGAAATAAAACTATCCCAAATTACTATCAGACTAGAACTGGATATGCCAGGAGCTACCTTGTGGACAGTTCTCTCTCTGTTCTTGGTGACAATGTATAATAGCTTCTTGTATTAAAGTGTGATGTATTAGTGCCTTGTGCTTGCATGGTGCTTTCCAACTCAGGATCTCAACACATCCACAGGATTTTTTTTTTTTTTAATGATCATTATAATGTGAACTTATTGCCAAAGGAAACAAGACAAGGAAGGCAAAAGTAGAGAAATAAAGTGGGATGGAAAGACATGGGTTAGCGGTTTCTGCATGTTTGGACTCAGAATAACAGGAAAGCTGCTGTCCATCTTTACAAAAAAGGACTAGAACTGCAGATGCGGAAGCTAGAAACCCTCTCTAGTCCCTGACTCCTGCTGGTTTTCAGCATCTGTCTCTTACAGTCTTGGACCAAGTCCAGGTTGTTCAAAGAGACTGTACCTTCTTCAAGCCAAATTTACATGTGATGAAATGTCACAGAAAGAGGTTCTTCAGAGTGCTGAGACCAGACTGGGTCTCAGCACTGTAACTGTAGTTCTCAGGCTCTGGAAAATGGTTCTTCCTTTGAATACAGCCTTTGAGGCTTCTGTCATTGTTGTGATACTACGGAGGGGAGCAAAGAGTTCAAACATTACTGAGTCTGCAGGAGAAAGAGAGGAGCAGACAGAGAAAAGGAAGAAAACAAGAGCTTAAAGAAAGCTCCTTGTACTTCCAGACAGCTTACTTAGAGCTGGTAATTAAAGAAGTAAAGGTATGCAGTGCATTATCCCAACTCCTGCCTCTTAAATGAAGGAAGATTTGGATTATGCATTCTGACGTGTAACAAGGTCCATTGGTTTGGAACAAGAAGTCTGCCAAAAAGTACAGTGTTAGAAAGAAGAGCTGAATAGAAGTCTGAAATTGCCTTGGTGCTATTTCTGCAAGTGCAAAGAATATTAACACTATTCCATGGGAAAAAGCAGCCATCTTCAACAGAGGTTGTGGAGAATGCAAAGCATACTCCCCAATATTTCCTTGGATCTCATTTTCCTTTGCCAGATACACTTCCTGATTGCCTGTCTCTGGAAAAGAAAAGCTGAGCGTAGTAATGACGGTTCCTGAGTCAGTAGCCCCTTTCTTTAGTAAGATCTCAGAAGCACATTAGAAAGGTATAAGCTTTCTATAAGCTATAGTATAGAAAGGTATAAGCTGTTTTCATTAACGCTGTCTCCTGCTGCAGAGGTACGTAACCGTACCACCGCACTGAATCTGATGTCTGCCTAACATCTTCAGACACAGAGCATGATGGCATGGTGCAGAAGGCACGGAAAACTGGGCCAAGTGCACAAGGAGGCTCGGCACTGATGCAAAGCTGCCATTAGTGTCCACATCTCCAGTGCTATGCACTTAAACACAAGCAGGCCCACTTCTCCCATTCGAGAACAGCCTTTTCTAACTGTGTGTGAAGAAATATGCAGGGATGCCTCTGCCAGTGGAGTCTGGAGATGATAAACTCATTACAATATCACAGAGAAATAAACTTAATGGTTTCCAGTCTGCCAGTGGCTGTGCACAAGTTTAGCTCTGATGAAGTGAGCACCTAGAGGTTTCAGCTCAGCAGGAGCTTAAAGTTAAGCATATGCTTGAGGCTTTTATGAGTGACATAGAGAAGGAACAGATCTGCTACAAGGATGCAAATTTAGTTCTGAAAAGGTGGTTCTGTTGAATGAGGACTCATCTTACAGACTGATGAGCTGCAAACTGGGATAGTTGAGTACAAATCTCTTATATACCCTCTGGACTCCGGATCTATGCTAGCTTTTCTTATGTGCATGTAGAATGGGACAGATAATGATATTCAGTGGAACGATTTGATTTTGCTTGCTTGCTTGCTTGTTTTTTAATCCTAGAATGTATCCTGTGATTTCAGAAATAATATTTTGTGCTGGGTACTAAAAACTCTACTTAAGACGACCATGGTCTTTGGTGTGTATGTAAGTTCTGTAACCTCTTTGCTGTTGCATGTGTAAATGCCTGAAGGTGTGTTTATGCAGAGCTAAGCAAACAGATGAAAACATTTCTGTGTATATAAATTCATTCAAACACCAATTTCAGTGTAACTGTTTCTGCAGCCTTTTATGATTTTCTTTGCACCTGTGCTCAAGTGGGGCAGCTTGCCTGATCATGAAAGCAGATATTGTGCTCAAATACATCCTACAAGTTTCAGTCTACACTTGACTGCAATATTCAGAATACATAATTTTGTCTGGGGTTGGTTTAGTCCTCTGTCTTCAAGAATAAAGTGAAGCAACAATTTTTGCCTTCATCCCCTCTTGCTGCCAGAGTCTAAAGTATCTCTGTTATTCATGGAGAAGCAATGGATGAAATTCACATTCGTTATCAGCGCGTCATTCATAGTCCATGCATGCATGGTACCCTGCCCTTCCCTCTCACACCGCCACTGCTCCAGCACACTGAGGATGGGATCGCGCCTAATGACATGGTTTGCTCTCATCTAACCTGCAATCCATGTCAACCTTCACGGCTGCTCTTGCATAAGATCAGCAGCTGAGCTCTGCAAGAGCGCTGTAGCACCTGTAGTGAGAAGAACACCCATGGCCGGGCATATGCTTGAGAACAGCAAAGCCATCCGCAAGAGCCGAACACAGATGAGCTATTCTGTGTATTTGATCCGTAACTCGATATTGAGCTGAAAAGCACAGCAAATCTACGTCTTCCAGCTTTAACCGAGCGCTTGCTACCAGCTTAGTGAACCGGGCTGTAACAGGAAAGCCATAGCATGTCATGGAGCCCAGCTGGGAGGCCACACAGCAAGGCAGGTCAATCTGAGACATGAAATGTTCAAAACACCGCCAAGCTAGAAAAGCACTGAATGCTGTTTGCACTGCTCTGCGAAGTCATGTCTGTCTCTGTTCCGAAATGTCCATATATCTGCTTTTTACTTGAGAAAACTTAGGGGAGAGCCCAAAAGTTTGGCCTAATTTTGCCACAAACTCCTGCTGGAAGCGCAGTATTTGTTACTTTCTGGCAACTTATGAGATTTCGAGCTCTCCAATTTAAGAGCAGGAACTCGACGTGCAAGTTCAGCGCCTATCCTCCACCTGATGCCATGAGAGTAAACAGCGAAAGTCAAGTGCTACCCAGCAGATAGTCAGCAGAGAGCCACTCACTCTGCCCAGCAGAGCCAGTCACCGAGCACCAGGCTCAGGAGGACAGTGTCTCTCGCCAGCCTTCTCCAGCGACTGCTGCCCCTAACATCTTCCTCCACTCTAGCAACTCCTTGAAACAGAGGCAGCACCACAGCTGTTCGCTTGGTGCTCAGACTCAGACCTCGCTCCCCGTCACCCTCCTTGGCAGCCTGCAATGTGCTTGCTGGGCACGGACCCCTGCCTTGCCCATCTGCTCCAGCGGGGAGCTTTCCGGGAGCTGGGACAGACCCCATCACCCTCCCACGACTCCCATTAGAGCCGTCACCCAGCTGCCTTGCATTCACACACCTTCCCTTCACAATACAGCGCTTTTCTTCCACAGGCCATATGTTTCTAGCTTTACAGAGGTGGAAAAAAAAAAATCCGTACAAACATTTGAACTACTGCAAACAGCAAACCACTCCATCCTAGACCTACTGCTGTTAAATATCCCAGAGACCTGCAGCTCCTGGCTGCACACCTATACCATCGCCTGTCCTGCCGTTAATACTCCTCACATGCTTTCGTGTAAGTGATGGAGAAAAGTGTCAGGCTGGGGAAAAGACAGATCACGAGTATTTCTGGCCCTGACATTTTCCTCCAGATATCTGGATTTCCATATATTTGAAAACCTAATATAAACAACAGAGAGAAAATTTGCATTTCGGGCAGTGAGGAATGAAAAATGGAGGCGGCGTAATGTATTGCTGCTCAAAGAAGAGGAATGACAGTGGTAAAGTCGAGCACACACGACAGCACCCAATCGGCTTGTGGCAAACTCATTTCCTGGCAGAATATAGGGTTTCATCTGCTGGAACATTTAATAGGCATCAAAGAAAGATCACTTCCCTCCTCTCAGTGCAGATTGAGAGCCTTCGCTCTTGCTTTATTTTTTGCTATTTTATTAAACCCTTTATATAGTTTTAATACAATATGTATGATCCTCCTGAAAATAAATAAATTCTTAGGCGCTTCCCAGATTCTAAGGATTTCTAATGTTTACGTATGTTTTATTTAATATCTCTGAAAATATAAATATGTGACATGTAAAAAATATGCAACAACAGCAAAAACAATCAGCTCTAATTTATTGCTATGTATGCAATAATGTTATGTAGTTAATTCCCTGATCTGGGGAGAGCCAGCCCAGCCTGCAGCCAGCTCAGCAGGGGGCTAAGCACACTTCCACAGCACCCAGACTTTTATTACTTTAATTGAAAAGAATAAAGGTGCCAACTCCCAGCCAGGCAGTCTGAGGAACTCTTAATCTTCACTCAACTGGGTGCAGGGATTTTGCTGGGGGTACTCTCAGCTGAGTTGTAAGGAGAGAGCTGGGAAGCAATGGGAAGGTTTTTAACTTGTTACATTACCTATAATTGCTTCATAGCCGCCCACTACCTTCCGTGTCTTGCTACAAAGGAGGGTTTATGCCAGGAAACCAAGAGCACAGCCAGGATGCTGCACCAGGAGCTTTGGACCTCAGTACCAGCACACAGCTGTGGCAGGAGCGGGGTGCTTGTGGCTGAAGGAGCAGGCAAGGAGTGGAACCTGTTTCGCAGGTACCACTGGTGCTGGCTGCCTTTCTTCACCCCTGCACTGATCAGCAGATCCTGCCAGCTCTGATGGTACTCTCCTGCAGATCCCCGATACACCCAGTAAGCCTTTCCCCTCCCCTTGTCGTCCTCCTCAGGGGAGGAACTTCCGCCGCACTGCATGCGGACACACATACACATGGACACATGCACATGGACATGTACATTGACATGCTCTCCAAGGATGTCCACCGAACAGAAAGGATTAACAAATCCTCTTCTGGGCTGCAAGTGCCCAATTAGCCCAGAGCAGCAATGCTTATTAAGTCAGAGCTAGGTGCCCCAGTTCCTCATACAAATTTTAATGCCACATGAGCTAAATGTCTTAACCAACTAAATGCACTCCACATCTGGCTATAGTCAGCACCTGCTGAGTTGAAAGCATTCCTCCTACTATGCAAAAAGCAATATATGCAGAAGCACTGCAAATCCCAAACTCCCGTTTGATTCACCTTAGGTGGCACAGACAAGCTTGTCATGGCCACAACCACACATGTGCCAAGGAGACCAAGCAGACAAAAGTTCTCAGGAAAAGGGCTTTCAGTAATGCAAGGCACAAAGGAAGCTTACATGCAAGGCCAATCAGGTGATGGAGCACCCTGGGTTGACTTTAACTGTGCTTTTGGGTACCTTTTGAACCTCATTTCACAGTTATCTATGGCTTTCTAAAGTCAGCAAGCCTGTGTGAGGAATGGAGGAGGAAGAGGGAATACAGTACTATTTTTGATGGCAATATTCTGCAGAGTTGGAAGTCAATGTTTGGTAAACTTTAGTTATGGCTTGAAGATGCATTTTGCTTTGAGATTCCCTTACTTAGGAATAAAAGAAATGTATCAGAAAGTTTTCCAAGGCTCAACAATTCTGATCAGATTCAGTCTGGACACAGGATCTCTCCAGCTCCAGCATATCCTTGAGCAGGTAGTGTCTATCTGCTAGATCTCTACACACACACACACACACGTGTGTGCAGGCCTCCACTCTGTTTATGTAGTGATGCCTGCACTATTGCAGAAGGCTAACTTAGTGTTAAAGAACATAACACCGTGCACATTAAGCCTGCTTCATGTGGTGCATTGGTCTTCTGGCTACTCATCTGCAGAGGGATGTTGCATTTTGTTGCTATTAGCATCACGGTATGGAAGGCGTCCTTCCAGAGCCTACCACCACACTCCTTGGTTCTTCCCAATCTGAAGCCTGAATCCTGTTTGTGACATTATATTTATTCCGCAGCACTCAACTGCGATTATCACAAAAAGAAGACTCTGGCTAGGCAACGATCAGAGATGACTCAAAGCATTCAGAGCAGACAAGGTCTTGTCATGGAAATAACTTCACAGTTAAAAGATACATAGACAAGGAGAAGCAAGTATGTGTGTGTTTCTCCAGGAGGCATTAGAAAGCCCTTAATGCCACTGCAGTGTGTGTTGAGGCTGCAAATGCTCATTAAAGAAGCACTAATTGCATATTAAGGATCCATAATACCGGCTACACAGTAAACATCCTCCCACAGAGAAATCAGGGACACATGAGACTTTTACAGCCTTGCTGTCTCAGGCACTTCACAGTTATTTTTAATACCATCTGAATAAGAAGACATTCGGAAATCCCATGAAAATCCCTCCTGAGGAGGCAGGGCGCTGGTGCTGTTGTCTCTCGCACTTTTGGATGCCATAGCACAATTCACAACCCTCACACACGCACTGCCTTCCTGACATACAGCTTATACTGAATACATTATTTTTGGTCTTCTGAGCACAGTGATGTGAAGTGACCTACTGGTTAAGTGTAACCTATGTTAACAGAGCCATAGTCATGTTGATTCAAAATATCTTTCATGTGTGTCCTTTAGAAAAGGGTATTAGGAGACACCACCACCAGAGCTGGAGCTGCAGGTGCCTCCTAATACAAGTGTGTGTTGCACGCTGTACTTCTTGCAAGTCACCAATCCAGACACAAAAGTAGGCAAATACAAGGGAATGCTACATTAGCCTCGAAAATCTTGGCCCTCTCATACAACGGTCAGGTCGAGGTGGCAGTGCTGGCTATACGCACGCGCAGACTCTTACCGAATCCCTTCCACATCTCCCATGAGGGAGCTCAGACACGTACCAGAGAAAGGGCAGATTCCATATGCAGAAGAACTCCTGGAGCCAGGGGCCAGAGCTGAGCTGTACCAGCGACCGAACCCACCGGTCGCTGGCCAAAACAAAACACAGTGAGAAAAGACAGCTTTCTAGTTATCTCAAAACAAAAATGAAATGAAAATGAAAAGGCAACTGAAGTAATTCAATTTTTCCTAAATTGACGCTTCACTTCATTTACAGGCTTATCCCTTTAAATATGTATCTGCATTTTTAAAATGGAAAAAAACACTAATAAAGAAATACTTCTAAAGAATTATAAAAAAATCTTCAAATAAATTTTTTTGAAACATATCTTCCAATTTGTTTATTGATTAAATAATTTTCAAAGTTCATTAGAATACCTTTAGCCACCCCCAAACTTATGTGAGGAGCAAGCAACAACCACCCCCAATTTGATCAATGCTACCAAGACTGTGCTTGTTTTGCATTTTTCTCTCATCTGAATCTTCCGAGTTTGCCAGGCTGGTCTCAAAGACTAGGACTGCTACTTCTAGAGCCCAGTGGCAGCTTCTCACTATCCCTCGTGGCACACAGCAGCTTCCAGACAAGCTCACAGCCCACAGCGGAAGGAAAGATGGAAAAGCCAAGACAAAGGGGAAGCTGAGTAAAGGTTTTGCAAGTTTTTTTTTAGATGGCTTAAATCTAGAGAAAGAGGCAGGGAAGTTAACATCACTCACTATTCAAGACCTGGAAGTAATTTTAGACTAAAGCTCTGAATATGCAAACTCCGTTTCTTCAAACCGGCTGGTAAACAGATGGGGAGATGGCAGGATTCTCAGCCGCTTCTGGCTGTTGGCCATTCAGCACGGGAAGGAGGGGGCCACCGTGCACCCAGTTCTCAGCTGGATTCGCTTTCTCTAATAAGCGACTGGACACGGTGTGTTTTTGACCAGGACCCCTTGGCAGTAACAAAACCCCTGGCCTTCTGCTCTCCTGCAGTGATGTCCAGCACTCCAGGGAAGCTTCTGCAAACTTTTAATTCTGACTGATCCAGAAAGCTGGAGAAGAAATGAGCAGCAAGTAGCTCCAGGGGCACCCAATTCCATACACCCCAATAACGGGCTCAATACCTCAATGCTGAGCTGCAGCTGGCAGCAGGGCACAGCACAGGGACAGCCCAGCTGCCTTGAGAAGTGGAGTCATTCCCCCACAGCAGGTTCTGGGCTTCGGTGCTCTTCACAGGCACGTCTGCAAAGCTCATCGCACTGCAGAGCTTGCTCCGACCCAGCCTGCCTGGGACCCAGCAGCACACAGTTCCCACTCTCTTTAACAAGATGCCAACATTGCCAAAGACCAGCCACAAACATGCAAAAATCTGTGCATTGGCACACTGGTCAGGCACACAAGGTGACTTTGTCCATGCTCTGCACACAGTAGAAAGTGCTATTCCCTCTGCCACAGGTGTCCATCTGAGCAAATCCAGGCATCTACTGCTCACAAAGACCGCCAACGTTCGTTCTCTGAGTAGCTTGGGCAGCAAACACTCAAACCGCCAGCTCAGAGGTAGGCACTGCAGCATCTATTAGATAAAGAATCAGCAGGAAACCCAGCTCACGCTGTAATCAAAATGAAGTGATACCACAGGGCTTAATAGTTACTTCAGAACCCTTAATCGCATCCCACCAGCAAAGCCGTCCTCTTCCCTGCCTGCAGTACACCACCCAGCCCCACAGCCCCGGCCAGGCACTCACCCCCTCGCAGGCTCTGCGCCTGGGCAGGCTCAGCTCGCTCACCACCCTGGCTCCAGCACGCTGCCTTAGTCCTGGTTGATCCCACTGCGCCCACACCTGCTACGTGACAGGTTCTGGTAGCTCAGGGCTACCTCCCCCTTGAGCAAGCCTTGCAGAGCTCTACCCCCACAGGGCTCTTCATGCTCTTTGCTCAGCACCAGGATGAAGGCAGGACAGGAGCTGGGCTCAGGGAGCTTGTAGCAGTCCTGGGGGCTCAGGGTTTGATAGGACACAGCTGCGCTGTAGCTGTTTATCTGGGCACCTGCTCAGTGCCATGCAAAAACGCTGGCCTGATTCACAGGCTCCCATATTCCCAGGCCTTTCTGGCAGGTGAATGCTGCTACTTGCTTGTTATTAAAAATAATCGCTGTCAATTGATTTTTTCCCCCCTGAATTTTCCATTTGGTTCTAATAGTGGCAACAAGCAGACTAGGCTCTCCCTGCACACAGAAGTGACACGAGAGACTGCAAGGCCTGGCCAGAGGCTGACGCTGCTCCAGTAAGGGTCTCCAGCAGCTCTAGCGATCCCTAGAAGATGGACCCTTAGTTCTCCTTGTCCTACGATCTTAGGCCTATTGCTGGGAAAAAAAAACACCCTCGTCTCTAAAGAGATTCTTGGTTATGCTGTCTTTACAACCCTCCTCTCTCTAATGAGATCCAGGAAGCAATACTGAAATAGAGGTATCTTTTTCTTTTTTGGTACCGTTTCTTCACAGACCAGTGCAAACAAGTCAGGGATAGGACATGACACCAACAGAGTATGGATAAAAGAGGACATAATTCCAGCAAGCCAAGAATATATGCAAGAAATAACTGTTATTTCCACTAACAGAAGTGTTTGTTACTACAAGGATGTTTCAGCTCTTCAGTTAGGAAACTTCCCAATGTTCCTCAGAGAGCTCCAATCCATTCATGCCTCTCCTCATACGTATTTCAACAGTTTCCCCCTAGAAAACCACCAGTTTGGAAGGCACTTCCCTGTTCCCTGGGAAAGCTGGAGCATCTGCCAGGGCAGTCCTTGGAGACTGACGCCAGAGAGCTCCGCGTGGGACTGCGGGACCCCGGGCTGGAGCTCAGCTCATAACCCGCCTCCAATACTGCACGTTTCAGTCCGCTACCTCTGAATACGGCACTTGCTGAGACTCAGCAAGGCAGCAGAGCTACCAAGCAGTGTTTAGCTTTCCAGGTTTGTAGTTGGAATGATGATTCTCATCACCACTTGAATTTAATTTAAATGGTTTGCTTCTGCTTTCATTTTATTGGCACCCATTATATCCCCCTTGTACCTCTGGCATTTCCTTAATAGTCTTTTGACTCATCTGCTCTCAGGAGGAGAAACATTTTTTACAAGAACAATATGAAGTAACAGTTATAAAATCTGTAGCCTGGTGATAAATGTTAAGGACTCATATTCTTTTATTGGAAATTGCTGTCTTTCAAATGTTTAACAGATTTGTAAAAATAATTTCTCCAAAAGGTTACGGTTCTATTGAACTCCATTAGAGAGAGGCTGTGCTCTAAATCACGCATCACATCCAGGAGACTGCAGAAGGGGACACACCAAAGTCATAACTTTCTCCCTTCATACACAACATTACTTGGCTCCTCTCCAGCATTATTCTATTTCCAGGACACTTTCCTTGACCCTCGGGTCCTTCAGCCACAACAGAGGGGCGCGCCTGCCTGAATCGAGGCGTGAAATTATGAAAGAACGGGCCTGCGGTAGCTCCAGTTGTGCTAAGACCTCAGATGTGAAATCGCCACTTTTTTTTCCCCTTCTCCTCATACTGGCCTGTCGCATGCCGGGCGGAAAAGATTGTATTTATCACCTGTCAGGGTTTGGCAGAGCTGAGTTACGTGGAGCAGGACAGCATAAAATTATCATACACAAGCATGAAATTACAAAATCGCTCGGAACTGAACAACAAAATTATTTCATTTCTGAGGGAGGCCATTCCATTTTTTAGTCGTGACACCTCAACTGCCAAACTTTGAATTGAAATTGAGTGTGAGGTGCATGGAATATAGACAGCAATAACAAGCAAAGGCATGTAAACTAGCCATGCAAATACACTACATTAATGGCCCCAGAAACCTCCCACAGGAGATATGTAACTAAATAAATGTCACATGTCCCAATAACTCAACTTTTCTTATACATTGTGAAATGAATTATGCTGCAATCGGAGCACAGGCTGCTCCTGGCAATGGGATTCCCGTTTGCTTGGCATTCTCCTGGACTGCATACGTTTCCTGCTTTTCCTCTCCCAGCAATTATTATTGGAGTTGCGTAAACACTGCAAACATTTGATCATCAGCTGGATCTGAAGCTGCAAGAAGCATACAGCAAAGTAGAATGCAGCTTCTTAAACTAGAATTTTGTGAAAATATATCCATTCTTTTTAACAAACTTCCCTGCAGTTGTTAATATGTGTAAGGCAGCACGGAATTCTGTTATCACATCTCATCCAAACTAAAAAATCCACCATACCTGTGGAGAGGAGCTAACATTTCTATACTACTATTGCAGGCTGGTCTCAGGGCCATTCTGTATCCACCAAAATGTCTTGCAGAATTATGCAGGGCTTACTAGACCACTTACGAAAGCCAGACATCACACAGGCAGGCAAAATCACTGCTCTTTCAAGTTAGCTTTCTCATCAGAGAAAGCTCAGTTCAACAACTCTCACTCTCTCAAGGAGCAAACATTGGCAGTAATTGCACTGAGGAGTAAAAGAACCGTTCCATTTTATTGCAACTAGTAGCATCTTGATGACTGTAGGCAAGACAGTCCCAGAGGAGCAATATATTATAAACACTATTTGTGTCAAAGCTTATTGTGTGTTTGTCTGACTTTCCTGGGGGATAGGAGCCCATGGTGTAAATAACATGGCACCTTCCCAGCCCTGGCTGATGCGTGGCTCCAGGTGCCTCGCACAGTGCTGATGCAAGCACACTACCTGCACGAGCATCTCCCTTCATCAGACTGTGGTCTGCAGCAAACTGACTCCGGAGAGCAGGAAGGAGCTTCCGGACAGAGCCGGCGGTTCAATAACCGGTTCCACTCGGAAGGAGGCACCGCAATCCATCACGAAGGGAATGGATTTGTCAGCTCCTTCTGCAGTACTGATGGGCTGTGCAGGGTCTGAGCAGAGCAAACCAAATGAGATGTTAAATAAAATTAAAGACAGAGTGAAATAGCAGTCTGGGATTAGGAGAGACACCAAGCTGCCTCCCGCCAGCCCAGATCAACCAGCCCCAGAGGCACTGGAGACTCCTGCCATTCTTTCTGCTGTTTGCATCCCAGCCTGGCCTGCTGCAGCACATGCACTGGGGGCCAGGATTCACAGCGAGGCAGCTGGAGAAGCCCTGAAGGTGCCTGAGGCACTTGGGCCACCCTTAAGTGCCAAGGGCATTGCAGTGTGGCTTGCTGGGATCCAAGGAAGGTACGCGCTGAAGCCCTTGCTGCTGGGTTCACTGCAAAGCAGACAAGAGGACAGTCACTGAGCCCAAAGTAGGCCTGGCACAGGAGGCACCAGGGACTCCAGAGAGGCTAAATCAGCTGCTGAAGGGATTCCAGCCAGGAAAGCTTGTCCATCTTTCCCTTTGCATACAAACCTTGACCTTGTCACATCCTCAGACCTTGGCCACAATGGCACTATTGCTCTACTTCAAAAAGTCTTGCAGAAGATGTAACCCTCATGGCATCTCCCTGTTTTAGTGGCCTGGTGGCACCGTGCTCTTTCAAGCTGCCGTAGGGCAAGGTCAAGGCTTGCTGTACAGTGAACTGCAACTCGTTCCCTATACACTCTTGCAATTTTTAATACCAGCTAGATACATCTTTCCGCAATCCTGGAAATGTCCCGGTGTGCTTTTTCCCATATGTGCCAGCAGTGAGGACTGGGAGCAGGAGAATTTGTTCCTGCTGTTGAAGACAATAAATGAAGACAATAAAAAATCTATCAGACTGAGAGACAAACACAATTAACAAGGCCCGAGATTAGAAATGTTAAATTTTCAAGTCCTAAGTGGACAGAAGCTTTCCCCAGGATAGTCTCTCCCAACAGGAGAAATATCAGTGTCTGCAGCCTTGCCCGCTCTCAGTTGGAGGCTGACCCTGAACTGAAGCAGAGAAGTGGCTGCAAGTCAATCTGCCAGCAATTCCTGTGGTCCAGGCACAGCTGCACTGGTCCCATCCAAGGAACAGCAGCTTGAGTATTTCAACTTGCAACAGAAGAAACCTGAAAGGCATCCTTCAGGATATGAACAAGATGGCCCTGTCCCACCTTCCTTTCGCTATTCAAGTAGTAAGGCCTGCAGTCAGATAGAGCTTTCACCAGGCTGAATGTCTCTGATCCCTTTAGAGAATATTTTGGTCTTAGTGCACTGATATTTACTAACCACTGTTCTTCTGCTCGACTTGTTTTAAAATATGAAGAGAGATTTTGTAACGATCAGAATTTCAAATCTGAACCCAAACAGCATTTGGAAAGCGGTGTTATGCAATGGAGATTTTTCAAGAGAAAAGATATTCCTAGTGATTTATGATGAAGGAAGCAACCTGGCCTTTGCTTCTCTCAGGCAAGCCTTTGATGCGGCCCCTTTAATCCTTAGCCACCTGGTACTAATTATAACTGTAAGATAGTCTTTATATTTAATTAAAAACAAGGAAATGCTTTTCCATATAATGAGACGCCTCAGGCAATAGACCCTGTGTTCTCTCCCCCACCAAGTTACACTCTGATATCCATCCCCTCTAGTTTCCATTTAAACTATAGCAGTGCCTCATCTGTTGAGAAACCAAACTGTACCTCCTCAGAAGAGAGCCCCAGTCCACCTGCACTGAGCACAACGTCCACCCCACATTCTCCAGGGCATTTCCACAGGTTCTTATCAAAAGGTCACGAACAGGAAGCAAGGAGCATTTTTCATGAGAGACATGCTGAATTACAAGGTGCAGGGCTGGCTAATAATTTCCACAACAGGCTGCCTGGAAGCGGCTATGATTCTGATCTGTGGATTTACCTGCTAGGAGTCACCTGGAAACCTCTTGAGAGCACTTTTGCTGGGGTCTGTTAAACCTAAAACAGGGGAAAAGTGCAGCCCTGTAGGTGGAGGCAAAATGAAAAATCCAATACACAAAGTGAGGTACAGCTAGGAGCAGACACAAGGGTAACAGCATCTCACTGCTCTGTAACAGGAGGAAGACCAAGGAAGAGAGCAGTCTGCTACGTAACAAAAAGGGAAAGAAATCGATGGGTAGTGTGGAAAAGCAAGCACTATTGCCGTTTAAAAAAAAAAGGTCAGCTGTGATCAGATGGCTGGCACAATTAGTACAAGGCATTGCAAACACGGAGCTGAAATCTCAGAGTTGTTCCGGGTTGTCTTTGAGGACTTGCGCAGGATGCATGCAGTATGAGACGATTCAGAACAGCAAACATGGTGCCTGTTTTTGAAAAGAGGAAAGAAGAGCCAGGAAATTATAATCAGTTTAAGTCAGTTTAACTTCAGTTCCCAGAAAAATATTGGAACAAATGATCAAACAAACTATTTATAAGCACCAAGAAGATAACAGGATGAGTAGCAGCCAACATGGGTTTGTCAAGAACAAATCGTGGCAAACCGATCTAATTTTCATCTGCGACAGGGTAATAGGCCTTCCAGATAGAAAAGAAGCAGTAAGTGTCATATCTTGACTTTAATAAGATTTTTGACACCGTCTTATATGACATTCTCACAAGCAAGCTGAGGAATCGTAGTCTAGACAAAAATACTGTTTGGTGAGTGTAAAACCAGTTGATAAACTTCAGTCAGTGACTAGTCATCAATGGTTTTCTGTTGAGGTGAAAGACTGTAAAAAATAGGGTTTTATAAGATCTACTCTATATCCAGAGCTATTTAGTATTTTAGTTACTGACCTATATGATAGAAAAGACTACAATTATTACATTTGCAAGACTACGATTACTAAATTTGCAAGCTTAGAATGTATTAGAGGACAGAATTAGAATGCCAAAGGTCTTGAGAAATGCTACAAATGATTTGAAAAAAAATAGGAATTTATCCTACGGACAGAAACGCAGAGTATAGCCCCTGAAGTTCAGTGTAATTGGGGAATCACTGGTGGTACAGGAGAAAAGAACCCATGAGATATTCGAGATCAGGAGTTGATCTTAGGTCAACAATATTGTGATGCTCAAGGAAAAGCAGACAATTTCCAGGAACTTATGAACAGGAACATATTCTATGTGAGGCATAGGACATAATTGTTCTGACCAACTCAGCTGTGATTAAAAAAGCAGCTGAAAGACTCTTTCAGGTTTGGTGAACTTGGGCCTATAGGATAAAGTCAACAAGAAAGAAAAGAGAAGGAGTAGAGATTTGGACAGGTGTGGATACAGGTTTGCAGAACCCGAGTCTTCCAATCTGCATCCACCATGAAAAAGGGACACTATCAAACTGAATAATAAAGCACTTCAAAGAACCTGGACAGCAAGAATAGCAGAGGAACAGACAACAACTTTTGTATGCAGTGAATTTGAAAAGATCAGGATCACTGCCATAAAGAGGAGTCAAATGAAGTGTACAGAAGTCGCCAAAAGAAATGGTACAAAAAAGAGGCCCTGAGTGACTGTTCTTTCTTCTGACTCAGGACCAGAAGGGCTTTCATTTCAGATAAATAGATGGGGCAGATGCCCTGCCTATCCACCATGTCCTGGACAGGAAAGGACTAGGGCCAGCTGAAGTTTCAGAAAATATTAGTTGAAACATTCACTTTGTTTTTGTTGTTTGGAAGGTCCTTTCTATATCAAATTCTGACTTTGCTAGGCTTCTGTTCTGCCCTAGAAAGAAAACTCTTTTGAAATAGTGTAACCGCTCATGAAATGGAACTTGTCTTATTCAGCCAGCGCTGAAGGGACTTAGGCTCAACGCTGGACATAGCCGCCCACAAAGCATTGGGCTTCTCCATCACCTGTCTCCACCAAGATCCCCAAAGGACACATAGAGAACTTGCACAGTAGCCTGGTAACTGCAAAAGGATTCACTGCTCTTCTTGGCCTCGGTTAATAGCCTGAAGCCCTTACTGATGCATCTGTCACTGAACATCCTCACAAAGCAATAGAGGCAAAATGATACTCAACTAAAGTGAACAATAGGAAAACCTGTCACAAATGCCTGAGCCTGTGGTGCTTATTTCATCCAATAGACCCACACAGCACTGAATAGGTGTGGATCTTCATGTCCTTCCTCCTTCTGTTAAACCTGCTCCTTCACAGAGCTAGGAAAGACCACTAGGCTCATACCATGAAAGAGACCTTATCCTGCATCCCTTTGTTTCACCTATAGTACTTCTTCCAGTACAGCAGGTCTGGATTAGAAAGTGAGCAGTTAGAGACACTGTGACATCTCCTGGTCAGTTGGTCTAATATGTAATCACTTTTCCTGCTGCTTTAATCTGGATTTCACAAGCTTCTGCTCCTTCTCTTGGTACCCCTTTCTCTAATTGTTCCAAAACATTGCTACTTGTACCGCGTATCTGGCAGGCAGATACTCAGAATGCCTTAGACTGGGGCGGAAAGGCTGAGAGTCAGCTCTGTGTCACAGACAGTCCCAGTTTTTGGACTGATGCACACAGTAACTCTGTGCCAGACTGCACAGAGCTTTGCTGCATGTTACTTTATTGCAAGACTCCTGGGATAGTACTCACCCTCCAGAGAGTGCTCCCTAGACAGATGTTGCGATCCCCATGATGCAGACATAATTACTGCAGACCACAGTGAACCAAGTGTTTCTCCCACTTTCTCCATCCAGAGGTCCTAAGCTTGTCTAGAGACATCAAAGAACAGAGAAGACCTTTGCAAGCAAGAAGAACCAGTCATTGTCAGCCTCCCTCTCTCATAAGCACCATTCACCACTGTAGGGCTCTGGCACTTCTGCTTTCTTAAATAGCCAGTCCAAAGAAAATTCAAATGAGTGACAGCAAAAAGCCTGTCTCATCATGACATGGAGAAACCAGAGGTCTTTGGGCCAGCAGCCTCCTCTAGACATGCAGCTAATGGCCTCTAGGCACCAAACCTTTATCACTACCTTTTGCGACAAGGCAGAAACTAATACAGAGCTTCACATGCACACATCAAGGAGAAGGGAAAAAAACACAACAAGCAAAAGGCTGGCAGGCCGTTTGGTCTCTCTCCTTCAATCAGACACTAATCCAGTGGAAAGGAGCAGCCAGTGCTGAAGCTGAAGGGACAGAAAAAAGGTCAGTAGGTAAAACAACTTCAGAAAAGAAAAGGGTTTGTTTGCAGTGGAACGCCTTTTCTCTTTGTGCTGCAGATCCCAGACCTGCAGCTACTGGGCACATCTGGCAGGCAGAGGCACATGCAAAAAAATTCTGATGTAATCAGACCACAGACCCTCTTCCCCCCACCAAAATCGCCGTCTCTAATAATCCCAGCCAATGCAAGTACTCTGTATTTAGCTGCTGCTAAGGCTCAGTGCAGATGTGCCAAGGAGAGAGTGTCCACAAAGAGTTAAAACCCTGCTTCACCAGACTGTGAATTCTCAGCGAGTCTCCCACATGCAGCCAAACAACAGCTTGACATTTTCCATCCTTCACGAGAAAGACAAAGGCGTGAAGATATTCCCATGATTCCTTTCTGCATGCCTAACTATGAGCTCAGGTGCAGCAGCATTTGCCCTGGACCGGCCTCATCAACATGAAGGGCGAACTCATCGTTTCTGCATCTTTCCTCGCCACTGCTTGATTAATTGGCTCACAACGATGCTGGCTGAATACCTAATGCTTCTCCTGTCCCTGTTCTTTCTTCACAGCCTTTTGCTGCATTTACATATACTTTATATTCCATAATTTTCACACACACAAAAAAAAAATGGGAGCACATCTCAGTAATTTGATGTAATGACGGCATGTCACCAAAAAGAGGAATTAGAAAAATCTGTAGGTATTTAATTTATTCTTGTTTTTTTCAAGTAGATCTCTCTGAGAAAGGCATTAATATTCATGTGCATGAAAAAAAGTACTCTCGAAAGGAAATTTCCAGCATTTTAGTTTAAATTAAATACATTTTTAAAGAAACAATATTTAACTAATAATGCTTAAAGGCAAAATTAACAAATGTAGTAATTTTTATCTGCAAAAGCAAGGTTGTGTCACAAAGGTTTCCAGTAAAACTGTCCTAACAGGAAAATAGCATACTGTTTTTCTGAGGAAGAATTCAATGAGTACAAGACGGAGCGCATGGACAAATGAAAGGGCTTTTACATTACCTTGTCTGTAATTTTTGTTTAACAGTATTCCAATAATTCATCATATTTGAGAGTTTTCAGCGCAGTTCTAAGCTGCCCAGTCCCTGCGAGCTCACCCTCAGATGCAGAGCGTGCATTTCATCAGGACCCGAATGCAAAGCCTACGGATGCTGGATTTGGAGGGTTTCTCTTAGTTACACAGGAGAAAGTGACAAATAGAAATCAGATAATTTTGTAGAAACAAGCCAGCACAAACTCTCCAGCAACAGATAGAGAACAACTATTACACACAGTAATTCCCCCCAGTTCATTCCTCAAATTCTGTTTATCAGGACCACGTTAAGTAGAAAAATTTTAAATATAAAACAATAAATGTAACTTTTCTTCCCGGATTTCACAGAGAAAGACAGTGCCGATTAGCAGAGAATAGCAAAGATATTTTAAGGTATTAAATTGATTTTGAAGGAAGATAAAGGAAATAAACTACGACAGGGAAGTTTGCAACAGCTGTCGGGTGCTGCTAGCCCAGAGCCGCGCTTCCCCGCAGTCCTGCTTACGCCGGGCCTTGGCGGCTGCATTTGTAGTCTAGAGGGGTGTCAACAGACCTGTCCTGAAGGAAACCTAGCAGCAGTAAGGACTCGCAGGGAGGGTGTCAAAGACAACCACCTTCAGCGGTAACACCCGGGTGGGTCGACAGCGCGGGTCTGAGCAGCCCGGCCCGGGCACGCTTGCCCCGAGACTCAAACGCAGCTCGGCAGGATGTGAGCGCACGTCCCCAGGCAGCTCCTCAGCACTCCGCTCAGCGGGCTGCGGTGGCCGTCGGCTGCGGCGAGAGCAGCCGGTCGGGGCCCCGGGCAGCCTGCCCCACGCTGCGGCCCGCCGGCCCGCCTTGCTCCTTGGGGGCCTACACCGATCCACCGGGAAAAGAGGCTTCAGGGATGCCCATCCTTGAAAAGGAAAAAATAACCTTCAGAGTAGGAACAGCCTGTAAATTCCTCCTCGCTGAGGGCGCAGGAGCTCGGGGGGAGCCGGGCGAGGGCCGCCCCGAGGCTGGCGAACCCGCCGTCGAGACGATGCCGACTTGCTTTCTGGGAACGCTTTCGTCCTCCTATCTGCCAGCGCAAAACTGTCTTAATCCGGTCTTCAGGAAATAAAACTTCCCACCCTCGTCCTGGCCCATTACAAAAAGATTATCCCCCGGATTAAATAAAATCATAGGTTTTATTTCTCGAGAGTGAGAGCCTCAGCCTGCCGGAGCGCCAGCGGCAGGGGCTGGATAAACGACGGGAAAGGTCCCCCGCCGGTGAGAGACACCCCCGGAGCGCCTCCCCGTTCGGCAGGGCTGCTCAGGCCGGCAGGAGCTTCGGCAAGGTTTTAAATTGGTCTCCTGATAGTTTATGAAATAACTTTTTTTTTCCTAAAGTACTTCTTGATATTTTTATGTTTATATATTTTAACTTAGGATCGGACTCATAAAAAATACATGAGGAGTAAGTGGTTTCTGCAAATGTTTTATACATGATTTGGGAACAGACACTATTCAAAGAGAGAAAAAACCCTCCTTTTTATGCCAGCCTTGACTAGGATGTGGCAGAGTTTAGGTCAGCTGTCAGACCGACACACAGGAATTGAAGGCAGAGAGGGAAGGCGAGCGCCTTGCACACGGATAATAGGGTCCAGGAAGCGCGGCACTGCTCCGTCGCCGCTCGGTGCTGTCGGACGGCCGACGTCGCGCGTGCCGAGATTTACGCCAAGATCTCCAGCACGCGGTGCCTGCCGTGCGCCGCGAGCACGCTGCTAGGAGCGGCGCGAGCCGAGAGAGCACCGAGGCCAGCGGCCGCGGCGCTCCCAGGACCAGCACTGACATGCTGCTTCCGTACCCGTAGAGGAGCGCAGGAAAGGGGGGGCCCAGGGAACGCGCCCCGGCCACGGGGACAGACCCACGTCCTCACGCCGCAGCCACTCCTCCCGCCCCCTCCCAGAGACGGGCTTTCCCCGACGCCCTGCAGACCTTCCAGCCACAACACGAGCTGCAGGAAGAGCAGCGCGCTTGCTCCTGTGAAAAGCGACCCAGAGAAACAGTATCCAAGTCAAGGGCAGAAACCACATGCAAAGGCAGAGGCAAGCAAGACCTGTCAAAAGGACCTCATGAACCGGTCTTCTAATGCTGATGAGGAACACTGCAGCAAAACCTACTTGTGGGAACTGAAGGGTTAAAGCAGTATTTCATTTGCTTCCACTGCTGTAGCATATATTATCCTTTTTGATGGTGTAATATGATGCAAAGTTTTTTAAATGATACAATTGTATTCTATTATATTCCACTCTTCAGGGAGATTTTAGGCTCATCTTTTGCATGAATGATACTCGCTCGATGCATTTCAATACTGACACAGATAGCACTGTAGGCACACACAGCAGATAGGGTTGTATCAAGTGCATAGATAAATGCAAAAAATATGGCAACATGAGGAAACTCTACATTTTTTGCTATATAGAAGCAGAACACATGTTCCCAGATACAGTGTGCAGGATCTGAAAGATGGAGCTACTGTCTCCTTCAGATGGATTTTTATAGGATTTACTTAAAATAAAATCTAAGCAGGGATTCTGTGCAAATTTTCCCCTTTAGAGAACTGAATTGTGAATCAAATTTTGCCTGATCCACAGATGAAAATCAGTTTGGGGGTTTCTTCTCTGGGTCTCTGATGAGCATTTGTCCAGCTTAACTGAACTTAGCATAATCTCCACTGAAATGAGGCCCAAGGGTGGCAAAACAGGGCACGCCGCAGGTCAGGAGTGAGAAGCACTGGCAGGGTGCTTGGTGTCCAGGAGGCCCAGGCAAGCGCGGCCACAGGAGCAGAACTGCAAAAACAGCGCACAGCACCAAAGCAAGAAGCACAGGTGTGCTCGCCAGGACGGAGACGGGAGGGGTGACGCAGGTAGCAGCTCCAGGGCTGGCATCCACGCTTAGGGCCAGGGCTGGAGAAGCACAGTGTGCCAGGAGCGGGGGCAAGGCCACAGGGAGGCCAAGCGTATCACGCTCTTCTCTCTTCCGCCCTGCTACCTGCCAAGGGGTCTCGGGGGCAAGCAGAGCCTCCTCCGTCCACGGCTGAGCCTGGGGAGCGCGCAGACCTCCGCAGCAGGCAGCCCAGCACCGCGCGGCGCCCGCTCAGCCCAGGGGTGCCAGCTGGCAGCCCGCGCTGAGCCAGCCTGCCAGCCTCGCTGCCAGCTGCGTGCCCAAGAGGAGTCAGCTCGCCAAGCCACCAGTGCCAGCCCCACGTCCATGGGAAGCCATCTCGCCCGCCCAGAGGTGCCAGACGCCAGCCCAGGTATGCCAGCTGGCAGTCTGGGAGAAGACACCCCGCCAGACAGCCCATCTGCTCCGGGCACCCGGAGCACGGCCACAGCCCCAGGCAGGTGGGGTAGCCCCAACCACCCACGAGGGGCGGGCGGCCGGACCCCCTCCCCACAGTACGGCCAGGGCACCAGGAGAGGCCAGCTAGCCCCCCGAGGTGACCTAGTCCCACCCCAACGCCAGCACATCAGCCCACCAGGCAGGAGGTACCCAAGAAAGGGATGCTGAGGCGCTGCTCCCAGTTCCCAGACCCCCAAGGAGGGCAGGCTCCTGTCCAGGCAGAGGATCCAGAAGAAGGGCAGGATCCTCAGGGCAGAGGCAGCGCCTCGCACAGCCCGGGACAGGGCAGCCAAGCTGCCCAGCGTGAAAAGCACGCATGAAAGGATGCAGCTGGGAAGGGCCCTTCATTTAAACATCCTGCTCTCTGGTTAACGCACTCGTGGGGCTGCAGTCAACCCTGGACAGACCCACAGGCACGGCAGAGGCCAGCCGAGCTGACACCGCACTGCTGGCCGCTTCCCAGCCCACCAACGGCCTGCCCAGACCCTGCACGCAACGCCTGAGCGCCAGCGCCAACAAGGTGCGCCGAGGCGAGAGCAGGTTTCCCGTGGCAGGCAGCACATTCCTGAGCAGAGGCCAAAGTCCATGTGGGAAAGTTTTCCCCAGGAGGAAGTGGATTGTTTGGCTGCTATTGACATCTTGGAACAAGCCGGAAAAAAAAAAAAAAAAAAAAAAAAAGAAAAAGAAAAGCTGAGAAGGGAGAAAAACCATGCGTCCCCTTGGCCTTTTGGGGCATTTCTTTTCATTCCTCCCCCTTTTCTCTCCTGCCTCTTTCAGACCCTGCCATGGAGGGAGTGTGGCCGCCAGGACATTCATGGGGCTGGAAGCGGAGCTCGCTGCCCCGTGTGCCGGCAGCTCCCCGGCAGCTGCCCGCTGCCCACCCGGGAAGGCAGGTCGCTCACGGCCCCTCACCTGGCCCACGCTGCTCCTGCGGCTGGTTCACGTCCCTCTCAAAGAGGTGAAGAGCTCACGCCCCTCTGCAGGAGGGCTAGGCTCCCTCACACTCACCCTCCCGGAGAACACCCTTCTCCCGCAGGAGGCAGGACGGCAACGAGCCTCCGCCGAGCCAGGACCGCCACCCTGCCACCGCGGCGTCCGGGCAGAGGGGCTCCCTGCGGCGGGGTCTCTGCCCTGCAGCGCTCCGCGTGCGGCGAGAAGGAAGGACGTTGTGAAGGCTGCTTGCTGCCTGCGAAGGTCTTAAAAGAAATTATAGCCTGCATAAAAATATTCACTCCAGCCAAGGGCCTTAAAACATTCCCCTGAGCATTGAACAGTGACTGAAAGTATATTACTGTGCACTTAAGGTTACTGTAGTAACCCAAGGTCAAATAGCAGAGTGTTATATCCAGATGACTCTGGGACGGATTTGCTTTAGTGCTAGATGGTAACAACAGGAAAGGCAGAGGAGGTTTCACCAGCCGTTGGAACCTAACTCTGGATTTATTTTTGATAGAGTACAATTCTCGTTTATAATCCCGTGTTATTGCCAGAACTGCAGTTTGATTAGATGCTGACAGACACCAGCCAAGTGCACGCCTAAAGCCGACTCGCTCACGAGGGCCGCGCATCGCCCGGAAGCGCCGGGCGCGGAGGGGAGCTGGGCCGCGGCGCCCCGACCCGCACCTCGCCGCGCTCTCGGGAGCGGCCGCCTGGCTTCGCGCCCGCCGCACCTCGCGCTGCGCCCAGAGCCGGGGGAGCAGCCCGCCGCCTGCCCCGCGCAGCGCAGGCGGCCGGAGCGGCACCGCAGGCTTCAGCTGTGCCTCATCCACGGACAGCCCGAAGTCTTTTCTTGGCAGCACCCTCTGCGTGGGAGGGAGGGCTCTGGCTGCAGTTCTGAGCACCTCACAACCAGATGCAGGAACCTCCATCCCCACCGCAACAATCTGAGATGCGGGCAAAATTCTGGCCCTTCTCCGGTGCTACGTGATGGAGGGGAGAGCAGGGGATGCCGTTTCCAAGGCCTCCCGCTGCGAGTACTGGCAAGCGCCGGCCTCCTGCAGTGTTTGCTCTGGATGTCCCCCCACGCCAGCACGGTGAGCCATGCAAGCACGCGGGGCCCAAGGGAAGCATCTGGGAAGGGACATCCTTCCCAGGATGATGAACACTGCTCCGGGAGTGTCAGGAGCATCAGGAGATGAACACTGGAGGGGCATCCTCACCCTTTCAGCAGGGGCTGGCAGCAGGACGCGCTGACCCCAGGCCCGGGAGAAATGCAGCCACTCAGAGAGCCACCAGACCAAACTGCACACTACGGGACCCTACCAGCACAACAAACCCGAGCTCCAAATCATTTTCTTCCTCCTCAAAGCATGCCTCTCCTGGCGCATGGCTTGACGTTTAGAGATGATACAGAGGGGTGGAAGAGATGTAATATTTCTCTCTCTCAACTTCAAGTTCCCATGAATTTAGAATTCTTTTCTCTGAGGGGCTAATTATATAATTTCAATGTTTACTCTGTACAGACGGATCTCTTAAGATGGTGCCCTAGGGACTCGAGAGCTGGATTTAAACCCTAGCAAGGTAGCACTCACCGGATAGCTTTATGGCACGACTCACATCACAACCAACGCTCATTCATTTGTTTTGGCAGGGTATCTGCTGGGGTTTTTTTTTGTTTGTTTGTTTTCTTCCCCTCTGCTTTGAAGAAATCAATGAGGAAATGAAGCATCAATGACCAATAATCAAAGACAAACAAACTACTCTGTGCTCATCTGTGCTGTACCAGCCATCAACACAAAGCTCCTCATCCCCAGGAGGTTCAGCCACCTAAGCCAAACCGTGTCATTCCTGGCATCTCCAGGTGCGCTTGTAGCACTGACCCTCGGCAGCTCCAACCTCACAGCTGTGGTTGCTGCTGTTCCTAGGAGAACCCATCAGTGCCAACGGGCACTCAGGCCCAAGAGCCCTTCTGTGATCTGGCCAGACACAGGATACCTCTGGGGTCTTGAGTTCACATTTCAGCTCACAGGACACTGCCCAGCCCCTTGATTTGGGCTCTGCCCACAGCCAAATCCTTTCTCCAGGCCTGGAGACATGTGCTCCCCAAGCAAGGCTCTGTCGTGAGGAGCTGCCCTGCCCCACCTTCCCCGAAGCCCGGGGGAAGGATGGACTGAGACTGATGGCTGCTGACAGAAGAGGATGATTTCTCTGATGGGCAAAGGCTCCTGAAGAAGGCACGCACAGCTTCGACCTTGGACTGCCAGGGACATCCTTCCTGGGGGCCGCCCTGGCCCTGGCGACCCCAAGGAACCACCGGTGCATCGGCAGCCCTGGCCCCCGCAGAAAGCTCCGAGGAGGAAGGGGCTCGGCCCGGGGCACGCGCGCACACGGCCCCAGGCGCTCGCACACCGCCACACGCGGGCACAGCTCCTGCCCGCCACGGGAGCCAGCCTGGGAGCACGGTGCTGCCCTGAGACCTCTGCTGCAGCCCCCCCCCCCACCACTGACCAGCAACAAACCACCCGCAGCGCAGAGCAGGGAGGGAGAACAGTTCACACTCCTGCCTAAAATACACAGTGTTAGGAACATGTCATTAGACTTCATCCTTCTTCTCTTTTCCCCTCGGGAATACGTTTCCCATAATTACAGGACTGGATAAGCTGTTTTTGCCTCTCACTGTTCACAGCTATTTATATTTAACATATTTAGACTCCCTGGGTCAGAAATGGAAATTATTCTGCACCTAGCTCAACCTTAAAGTTACAATCCTTCTTAGTAACGAGAGGCTTAATACAACAGGGAAAGCTTTCAAACCTGCACAATTAATTTAACAAAACAAAAAAAGTACAGTATGGGGGAAACTTTGTTTCATTTTTCCCGTGAAAACAGGAGTGAGAGCAAAGGCATCAAGATTTTTCATTTACCAAGTTCAGAATTCTCACAGCTGTGAGCTGTCCCTTTAACCACTGCTAAATTGTTTTCTGACAGCCCTTGCTGCAATTTTATCCCTTGACATTTGATTTACATATGATCTTTAAGCACTAGCACCGCTGTAATAGCTATTTGGTTAATATTCAAATCACTCTGTGATGTCACATACCTTGATAGGTCATTTCACTCCTGCTTGGCAAAATGCATGTAAAAATAAATGTATAACTAATGAAATAAACTGATTAAGGAGAGAAATCAATCGTTTTACTGCTGTAGTGAAGATCTAGCAGTTAATTTAGCATGGATCTGCAAGGGTGCACGTTAATAGAACAGGCTCTCATCTAATTGGTGCCACAGTAAATGAAATACAGTAATATTCCATGATGCATTGGAAGAGTTCACTTCATTTTCTCTGCTCTTTCCTGATAACTGTTTACAGCACAACGGATTTTTATTTATTTATTTCTCCCTCCCAGCAACAGAAACTTGCAGGTTCCAGTGAGCTAGGTTAATCTACCACAATTAGCAAGTCTAAATCCTCCTTAGAATAACTTCTTTAATCAAGTTCTGCAGGGCACGGGAGCTATTTTTATTTGTTCAAAGCTTTTAAGGATTCCTCCGGGTCGCCGGGAGCTGCTGTTGCGCAGGCGGCGAGAGCCGGCCTTGGCGGAGGTCCCAAGCCCCGAGCCGCCCCGAGCCCGCGCAGCGGCCAGCCGAGCCGCCCCGGCCCAGCCCGCGGCGCCCCCCGCCCGGCGGCGCGGCCCCGCCGGGAAGGGGGGCAAAGCGCCCGCCTTGGGACACCCGCGCTGCCTCCTCCTCCTCGCCAGTCCCACGCACTCTCCCCGCAGCTGCCCCGGCTCCCTTAGGCGGCTAAAGACCGCTTGGCTCTTCACTTCAATTCACTTTGCCAGCCTAGTTCAACACCCTGCGCTTCGCTCCTGAGCTTTCGGGCGCCTGCGGTCTCATTTCTCCATTTGCCCTACTTAAGGGTCCGCTGCTTTCGGCCCAGCCTCTAACACCAGGGAAGGATCTGATGCTCCCAGAGCAGAGACCGGGGCTCTACGACCTACGGAGGGTCGGGGCAAAACCCCTCCGGCGTGCAGAAGGATGCCCCTTCCCTGCGCCCGGGCCCGGCTGCCGCAGCCCCGCACCCCGCCGGGCACGAGAGCTGCCGGTCGGCTCCCGACTGCCCCGGCACCGCGGGCACGGCCCCAGCACCGCGGGCACGCGCGGTGCCTCCCGCCCTCCGAGCGCCGCTTGGGCAAACTTTACAGGGACTTCCAACCGCTCCAGTAAATAACGAAGCTCCAGAGGCTTGTGTTAATTTCCCAGACATTTAATCAATACGATGCTGCCCTGTTCATTACAGCTGTCAAAAATATGCAAAAAGTCCCATCTGGTCCTACCAGGTAGAGTCTGAAATCTCTGATCTAGAATAATCAGCTGACTGACTAATTACCACACCCCATTTCTCTTAATTTAGGGTCATCACATTAAGAATGAGTTACCACCTCAAGTACAATATAAAATATCTGAGGAATGCCATCTTGGAACAACCTGCATTGACTAGCAGTTGCTAGTCCATGTTGAATAGAGAAGAAAAATAACAGCAACTGGTTAGTCTGAGGGCCAGAGATTATCTGTCAGGCTCTCTCGCCACTCTACAAGAGTCTCCCTCCGCCCCTAAAATATTTAGCTCTATTAAAAAAAATAGGGAAAAATGATCTATACAAAAGCTTTGCATAAAAAAGTGATCAATGCAAATTCCTCTGAGAAAATTGCACCAGCAGATGGAATCAACCCATTTCCAGCAAATGCCTCTGGCTGTGCAGATGGTAATTATAGAATGTATGTAAATATGCAAGCTCTAGGAAGCATAGCAAAATGCACTGCTGAATTTAGGCATTGTAGGGGGATGTCTACTTTGGCCCTTCCCGGGGCCCTTTGGCAAGAGGCGTATTGGAACTTGGAAAGGTTTTCTACTACATCTGTACAGCCTAAACCAACTGCCAGCATCCAAACACTTACAGTTTTTGCCCTCCAAATTTCTTTTACGGAAACTTTTAAAACCAAATCTATGTCATACCCTAGTTCTAAGATCTGACACTACCCCCAGAAAAACAATTATTTAGGTGGTTGATGTCTAGTTTCTGTCTGCAAGGAGGTACCTTACTTGGTTATTTTCAAGTCATAAGTGGGTTCATCCCTCCCTTGCTGTCCCAGGAGCTGAGATCACTCCAGTGTGCTGCACTTTAACTGGTGGGAAGAGGTCATGATCACTAATGCAGACTCGTTATGGTAAAGCATCAACAACTGCCCCAGAGAGTCCATGTAAATGCATGGTAAAGCACACAGGGAACCTGCCTCACTTTTAGCTGCAATTACAGTGGTAGCACACATGACGATGGCAAACCCCTCCTCCAGGAGACCCCCTGTACTAGGGACAAGGAAACTGGGTAGCAAAGGCTCACTCTGCAAGCTGCTCTAGCTTGTTGCCCTGTGCAGTTCACAACAAAGGTTCTTAGCTCAACTTCTGTACACAACTGGAAACATTAGCAGCCTTACACCACGAAGGAAAACGTTTGCACAGCAGGAAGCTCTCCTCCAACCTGCAGCTGTACAGGAACAGTCATTCCCTGAACACTGCAGCATTGCACAAGGAGAAAGGGAGGAGAATTAGAGCAGACCCAGCTGCACATTCCCGTCTCAGGAGATGATGACACTTTGCATGTTACCGTATGGCCACGTACCCAAGATCTGCTACCCCTCACCAAACAGCTCTGGCCGGCTGTGCAAATAACCCATACTCAGCCTGGGAAGCCGAAATGCCACGTCACACCACTGGCAGAGGGAAAGGAGGTTCTGGAGGGGAGTTCTGCTCTCTCACCAGATTGCTCTGCCACCTTAGCGTGCACTACTATTCCTGCAAAACAGCCGTCCTGCTGGCTCAGATAAAATGCATTATTTTGAGATCTCAGCTGGTACAACACCAGCTCAGCTTCGGGAGAAACTCTGCACTGCTGACACCAAGGGGATGTCCCTGCAAGTGACTGACCAGTGTCTGCAGCCCTTCTCCTGGGAATCCACATTGTTACTGGGAGTCTCCAGCACACTGCCTCGCTGCAAGAAAACCCTTCATGTTTATGGACCTTCTCTTTCCCCATAGGAGAAGCATTTCAAGTAAGAGCTACCTAGAGCCTCAAGATCTTGCACCCTACATCTCTCCTCACGGCTGGCTGAGATCATTCAACTGGTGTCACAGGCACAGACACACGAAGAAAATCCCTGACTTCGTGTACGGAGTTCTTGTCTACCGTATTTCCGTAAACAATTTTAGCAAGTAAGGCTTGTTCTAGTAGCAGGCTTTCAGGCTTCACAAGTAGGCAGTTTGGTTAGAGAAAAGGTTTTTTTTAAAAAACGGGGGAGGGGCTTGACAAAAATCTCTGGTAACTCCCCGCAAAGTCAGCTTATCTGATGGCCAAAGGCAGCCTGTGCTTTTACAGCGCTACCTCCCCAAGCAGGGAGGTAACCAGCCCCGCAGCACAAGGCTGGCGCCTGCCCCAGAGGATCAGAGCTAAAAGCAGGGTTCACCTTGGCATCAGGTGGCCCCACACGGGAAGTGCTCTTTTCCCTCAGAGGAAGCATCCCATTTCTTTTCTCCTGAACTGCAATATTTCCCTCCTTCGATGCTGTTCCCGCTGTTGTGATAAGTTTCTATGTTTATACTCTTTTGCCAAAGATGCAATTTTATGGCACGTGCTGTTTCCTGTACTGACATAACTGTTACATTATTTTTACTATTACATTATTAGTTATATATATGTACTAAATCTTTCATTTTTTTCACCCCCCTGATATTTTCCAAACAGTAGACCAAGCCAGCTGACGTCATGCTGATATGTAAAGGTTTGTAAGGAGAAACATTACAGAAACATGTCATTCACTTGCAGGACTTTGGAACTAAGCATGCTGATGGGGAAGGGAGGCATCTCTGCCCACTCCTATCTCCAAAGACAGAGGCCACCAGAACTGCAACTCCTCAGCCTGTACTGATTTCAGCACGCTCAAATGACCAGTGGTCATTTGGGTTCTTCCAGCTTGATTAACTCCTCTTCCTTTCTGCATGGGCCGTCTTCTCCGCCCTCTGTGCAAAGACAATCCCCTCCAGGATCACTGGCGCATCATACTGTTTTCTTATTTTTCCAGTTTGGTGTCTATTTGGTGTCTATACAGGCTACTGTATTTTTATTTTATGTTGCTGTTGACACTTCTTTTCCTTCCAAGAGAAGTGCTTGAAGAAGAAGTCTGTGGTAAAATGTTAATTGGAGCCAAGTAATTAGACAAAGATAGTTAGTGATCTCTCCAAAGCAATAAGCTTTTGGTGCTTTGTTTTAGTGCTATAATAATTACTATCATTCCACAAAGTGCTTCGGCATTTGACAAGAAGAATCCACGTGTGACTGAATGCTTCCCCCAGGACTGTTTGCACAAGGAGGGGCTTGCAACTCCAAGAGCACTTCACCCACTGCATAGCAAGCGTCCTTCTCTGACTCCTGCAAGCAGCAGCGGCACTTTCCCGCAGCCCTGCTGAGCTCGCCCCCGACGGTCACAGGCTCCCCTTCAGCTCACGGCTAGACTCCACAGACACCTATTCCTTTGGCCTCTTCCTAGGCTCTGGGGCCTTGTCCTGCTTTTCCTATATGGCAGTACACATTCAGATTAGCTTGCTAAATCCAGTCTCTCTGTGTTTACACTAGCATAACTAGATTCAGATTTATTGCTACTTCCCCACCACTCCCCTTTAAGTCAAGGCTTGTCGTTTCTTCCAGCTCCTCTAGCTCCAAGGATGATGAACTCCACGGGCTAGACAAAAGCCAGACAGAGCCTTTGGGTTGCTTGTTTATGCAGTGCGCACATAGCGTAAGAATATGCCTCCGTACCAGTCACTGCACATTCTTTATGTTTACAGAAGTCCCTTCAGAACCAGACTAGCCCTGCTCATCCAAGAGCAGGCTGGTAGCAAGAGGCTTACATAGCATCTTAGCTAAGTGAAATACCCCTTTGTTTGGCTTCAGAATTTTCAGCATGTTTAAGCTATTTTTTCATTATTTAAAATACAGTATTGCAGCCAGAATGACCTGTTGCTTGAAACTGTCTTAGCCTTTATCAAGAAAATAATCCTGCTCCATTTCTCTCCTCCCTGTTATCAATAGGTACTGATCAGCAACAGCAACACAGAAAATCCAACCAGCAGTGTCATTGAGAATTAATTTTCCTAACAGAAAATCATCAGGAGTTATCTTTCTGCAAATGTAAACACTGATATAATTGCCTTCACTGTGTCTTTACACTGTGATTCTGAAGGAGAGGGAACTCCCTACAGCCTCATTATGCAAACAGAACAAGCCCTATACAAGCTGCATATAGAATATGCAAATCAGGGTCTGCAGAAGATGGATGAATGGAGAAGATTCCCAGAGCTGGGATCTGATTTCCTAGAAGACTAGCTTCATTTTTGGTAGCTTAAGCAGCACTTCAGAACATTCCTGCTGGAATCACTACTTCAATCTTATAAAAAAGTATACTTACATGCTGAGGGTGTTTTATGATTTGCAGCAAACCCAGGCTCCCAGATACATGCCAGGCTTTCTCAGCTGCTGCAAACAGGCTCCAGGTTAATGGAGGTAACCCAGCCACACTTAAAATAAATGCTTTCCTTATGATATGGTGTTGGAAGAGATCGGGAAACAGGAGAGCGCTTCTAACCCCCTGCTCCAGCCCAGCCTCCATCAACATCTGCGTGAGCACTGAGCCGGCCAGGGCACGCCGCCCAGCCTCCCAGGGAGCTGACCGGCCCATCCACGGGCACTTCCCCACGAGGTGGAGGACCACTCCTCCCAACACAGCCCACTCAGCAAACCACTCCGGACTCCCTGGGAGCCTTCCCTGGAGGCATCAGCTCCCTGCTGGCCTCATTCAAGCAGGAACAAGCAGTCCAAGGGCAATGACCGCCTCCAGGAGGGACCCGCGGTTCAGGCCATCTCCCCCGGGCGGATTTCAGCACGGCTTGGCAGCCAGGCGGTGCGGAGCACTCTCATGCCTGGCAGTTTCCTTTGCTGCAGCAATAAGCGGCTGCTGAACTCCAGCCCAGCCCAGAGCCTCCCTGCACCCCAGCTCGTGAAACAGGAATAGCGACCTGGTCTGGCCTTGCAGGCTAGCCAGGCAAACAGGGGTGGCCGTGAAGGCTGTGCCAGACCCTTTGCAGGTGAGCTGCATGGCCAAGGCCAGCTATAAAACCAAATCACAGCCTAGGTGAAGGTCTCAGGGCCAGCCCACGGCAGAGTGGATCAGCCCACACCTCCTGACCCCCCCCACAGCACCACCAGCACCAGAGACTGGGATCCCTGACACAGGATCCTGGATGCCGTGACAGTACAACTCCCTCTCCTATAATATTACATTTATTTAAAACACACGCACACCACCCAACAACTTATTAAGCAAACTCCATCCAATAGATCTTACCAAATGAATACATGGGACACCGTTGTGCCTGAAACCTGTTAGTATCGCAGCACCAAAGTGTTGTACAAGAGAAACACAAAGGGAATTGCACTCATACATGCCTCCCTTGTGTTTAATACATTAGCTTTCTATCTTTTCATCAGCAATCGCAAACAGATTTTCTCAGCATGAGAACTGCCATGGAAATTGAAAAATTGTATAGCAAACATTTTTTTCCTTGATGCCCTGTCTAATTGTGCTGTCTTTGATTTTATTAATCTGTTTTTATTAATATCCTGAAGGCAAGAGGAAAAAAATAAAAAGAAGAGCTTTTACTATCTGAAATGGCTGGTGATGCTTCTACTTTGTGTCTTATTTAATAAGAAAGTTATATTAGTATCTAGGACTTTTGGCACCTGTCCTTCTGGAAGAACAAGGAAAAGCCTTTTTAAGTGTCCTCTTATTGCTTGGATATGGGGCCAAGTACCAGCCTTGCAGATTTTCTGCAATTTCTCTAGAGCCATCTGTTGCCTGATAGCAGGAGAAGATGCTGAAAAAAAATAAAAAAACAAAAAGAAAAAAGAAAGAAAGAAAGAAAGAAAGGCACCCCGGGCCTGTCTCAGCTGCAGCAGATTTTCCTATGTACATCCCTGCCTGCCTAGACTGACTGTCTTCTCACACTGTACTTATCATCCCACCATTTTTAAGTATCTAAAAAATAGAAGCTTCATGAAGTTTGTACAGAAGCTAATAGGTTTTACCTACACGTGACTATGCAAGCAAATGACGTACCAGCATGTATCAAGAGCTGCTTTTCAAACACCAGTGAACTCCCGGCAGATCTCAGACACGACTGTGTGAAAGTCTCGCCAAGTGGCCAGTTTGAAGGAAACCACTCCCCCTGCCACCCAGTATCTAGACGACCTCTTCTGAGGTCAGCCTGGCATTAATAGCAATGCTATCGTCACTGCTCTGTAATCCGCACAGAGTCATGCCAAGAAACCTCACCTAAAGTTGGGTGTTGTTAAATTGTATGTAAACCTGTAACAGAGACTGCCAAGCAGCTTACACTCCCGAAGAGGAAAGGCCGACAAAGCTCGATGGAAAGGAAGGCTATAACCCACTTTACAAAAACGACGCCAAAGCGTTCAACGCCAGCACCTTACGTAATGTAATCCCTAGGAGAAGCTGGAGCCCTCCCGCAGCAGCGGGCTGGGCCCGTCACACCTCGTGACGGGCACACGCCGTGGGCGCAGCACCTCCACGCGGGACGGCTGGCAGAGCGCCGCCGCTACGGGCTCCGCCGTCCCCGCAGCACGCTGCCGTTCTGCCGCACCGCGCTGGCCACGTCTCCCGTTCAGCATCACGGCTGACCTCAAATCATTTTCTATTTCACCATCCAGCAAGGAGTAGACCAGTGTCTCGGTATTAGAGCTAGCCGATGTCCCTATCAACAGCTACCATGTGGCTGTTCTCAACAGACTGCTACTCCTTTATGCTTCTGAGATAGATGCTAATACTGACGCCATCAGCACAAACAGATTGCACCAACACAAACCACTCTACCTCAAAGCCAACTGCCCACCTTCAAATATTTATCACATAAAGCACGGCTTTTGTTTACATGTAAATATATTAAAAGAAACACAAACTTTAACTTGCAGAAGTGCATTTTCAATTTCAACTTTCTGGCCTCATAGACTAGCAAAAACTGTTCCATCCCAGCAAGAAATTCAGCATACTGGAAAACACAATGGAAAGTTCTCTAAAGGTGACCACAACCTACGGACCACCACAGCCTACAGAACTGTAATCCAGATTTTAGACTACTGAATATCTGAAATTGGAAAGGTTTTTTAGGGTCATTTCTAACGTATCATTTCTCATTGTTCAAGATCAGCGATGCTTCGTAGGCACAGCACAGAGCTCTAGGGCGCACGTTACTCCCCAGCTCTCATTCCATCACCCACAGAATCCTGCCGGGCCCGTGCTGGGGTGGGCACAGTGGGGACAGCCCTCTCCCTCACGTCCTGGGAGGTACTGGGCTGGCAACGACAGGAAAAACAATAAACCGGGCTTTCAGCTGCTGAGCAGGATCTTTATTTTAATGGCGAGATGTGTGTAGTAATAGCACATGTGGGATTATTGACATTCACTTTGTACTTGCCTGTAAAATGCACTGACACAGTATATTGCACGGTCAATAGGTCTTTAGGGTTTTTCCAGCAGTATTAAATATCATTTTATACGACATGCCCATGTACCTTATTAGCTGTTCTCATGCAGAAGATCAAGATGATGCACTGGAAACATCAGAGGCCAGCCCGGGAGCAGCCATAGCTGGAGCGGGGTCTGTTCGGGGAGAAACAAAGAGGAAGATGGGGTTTTTCTGGAAATTGCCTGCTCACAGCATTGAGCACTTGGAATGGAAGTACACAAAGATAACACACTCTACCAGGGCCAGCACTGGCCAAGTCCTGCCCATGCCACAGAGCAGACATTTGCTGCCCTGCAAGCTGCAGGGCCAGCTGCCTGGACCCCTCCACCTTCTGCCCTGGTACAAAAGGGCAACACCTCACCAGTCCCTCTAAGACACTTGCAAGCCAAAAGCTACAAAGCCTGGGGGCTCAGCAGCTCTCACTTCCATCTTCCTTCTCCCTCTCAGTCTCCCCACACTTTTCCCTCTGTCTTTCTCCTCTCCACCTCTCTTCCGCTCTCTAGTCCCCTGTGTATAGTGGCAGGGACATCATCCCTGCCAGAAAGTGCCAGGCTCCACAGCAGGCTGTTTCCCACCCCAGGAGGACCTGCACAACACATAGGATAGGCATCCCTGCAGCAGGCCCAGGTACCAGCAACTAGACTCTGAGCTACAGAAAATGAGGGCAACTGTGTGGTGACAGCAAAAGATTCCTATCCAAGAGCTTGCTGCAGTACTCAGGCAAGAGCTGAAAGAGTCTTCTCCTTCTGTCACCCTATTAGGACATTCTTCCAGCCATCTCTTGCAAAGTTTGGGAGGCTGTGAGGTATGTTTGATTATCTGATTTGAAATACAGCCCTCCAAAGAACTCTCTCTATTGAAGAAGCCATAAAAAGAAAATCTTTCCTAATGTCACTCTTTCCTCCCTGTTCTTTAGGAGCCTGTGAACGCTGCCATTCATCACCTGTGTGACATTTTTATAATGTAGTCCTAGATAATGGCACACCTTCCAACTTTCCAGAATTGGCTGTCAGTGAAATCGAAGGAGACAAGTGTGAGATACTGGAACAAGGCTCCTTGGCGGATACAAGAGCTGCAGAAACGCAAACCCCTGCTCAGCTCAGTTTTGCTCGTGAGCAGGCAGGCGGTTTTCCCTCGAGGCGCAGAGCCAGCCACTGGCAGAGAGGGGACATACAGCTACAGGAGTGTGTGTGGGCACGGAGGGTGCTTAAAGCACTTGCAACACAGGATGTTCATAACCCCAGCAAGCCTGGCAGCAGTGACAGGTCCAGCCATGCTGCCCCCCTCACCCCCACGGGATCAGGCCAGAAGTAGCTTTACTCTTGCAGAGGCAGCCAGTGCTTTATGGCAGAGCAGAATTAATCTGCTGCACCTAGTGCTGTTTGGAAAGAAATTCAGAAGTCCAGAATAAAGTAAGGGGTTTTGTTTCTGCAGAGGACCTGCAATCCAGTGCCAAGCCCCACCCGCGCTGCGGACACGGTCTCCACGGAAGGGCCTTTCCCCACTGCTGAACCTGGCTGTGCTCCAGCGAAGCGCAAGGAGACCGAGCCGGCTGCAGAGCTGTCGCCCAGGGAACCGTGCCAGCAGTGCCTTGGCCCGGGAGCAGCCCTGCCACACAAGGACGGGGACGGGCTGGCGGGCAGAGAGCCTCTGGGAAGCCCAAATACATCCTGCCACAGAGGAGAAGGTGGCCACGGTCTTTTTGTGCCTTTGGTCCCACCTGCGAAGCGAAGGTAATTGCCCTGATCTATCTCCAGCAGTCTGGAGAATTAGCACGATTAAGCCCGCAAGACCCTCGGCCCACGGCCAAGAGCAGTCCCGCCCAGCCCACCCGGGCACCGGCGGGGCAGGTGTCAGATGCTGCCATCCCACAGGCGCGGCTCGTGCCCTCTCCACCCTTCCAAGCCCCTTCTTCCCCACACTCCCACCACTTCTCACAAGGCCCATTCCCGGCGCGCGCGCACTCTCCCCGTATAACACCTCTCCGACACACAGCCCTATCCGCATTCCTGCACTTCTACCATCTCTCTGCCTACTTCACTGCTTGGGTGGATCCAGGAAGGCTTCACATCCCACGCATTCCTTGTAACAGCTCTGCAAAGAAACAACCCCGTATCTGCAGCCCTGCCCCTTCCCTCTTATATTCTGTAATTCTTTTCCTGTCAGTGCCAAGGTAATTGAAGCCTCCCTGATCAATGTTCCAGGTTCTCCTCTTTTTTGCTTTTTTGATACTTCCTCTCCAGGTGTGCATAAGCACTTTCTGACTTGTCAGCTCATCTTGCCTTGGGGGCTCCTAATAGTTTATTCTACTTTTTTTTTTTTTTTTTTTTTAGCCTTTTCAAGTAAAACTGAGTGCATGATATTAAAATTATTGCAGCCAAATTGTGCACAAAAATATGCGTCTCCAAGTAACAAGATCTTCCAAACTTATTTCGTGGTTGTTGCAAAGAGCCCTTTTCTCTGCCCGGCCGCTGATACATCTGCCTTTGCACACACTACCTGGGCATAAGGTCAGCAAGTCTACTATGGGGCTCAAGCCCCAATAACAAAATCTACTTCGATATAAATCAGTATTACTTCCCCCAAACCTCCAGCATGCCAACCCATGAAGTCAAAGCCTAACAAGGCCTGTTGAATTGGGAAACACTTTAAAATACTTATCTTTGAATATTCTGTGCTTTTTCTTTATGCACATTTTCCCTGGTCTTGCCATGCCTCTACATGTGTATATATCCTTGGCAAAAGCATGAAACCAAACAAAATAAAATTATCTTAAGGGGCTGAAAATGCAACTTAAAGCATTTTTCCCTTTACTATAACCTCTTAGGTACCCTTACAGCAAAGCCAATGTTATTAACACCTTACCCACAGTGACATTCACTGTTCATAGACACAGAGTCTGATAATCAGGATTTTTAGATGCTAACCCTTTCTCCTATCAAATCCTCCACTCTTAAAAAAGCCTTAAAACAACTTAAAACATTCCACTTAAGTATTAGTTGAAGAAGGTACTAGGGGCACACCACTCACCTAAGAATCCAGTCTTCCTTCCTCTCTGAAAATTGTTCTCTCTTTTCTTCAAACCCCTTGAAGACCCATCCCTGAGCAGGGCTGAAGTCAGCGGTCTTTGGCACACTGTCTTTCAAACAAACTGGATCAACGCTCTCCTGAGCTAAATATACACCTGTGGCCCTAATGCCTTATTCACCCCTGATGCTTTTAATTAAGGGAACAGGCCAGGCTGAAAGAGTCGCCTTCCAGCCGCTATGTGAGATCGAAGAGGCTCCACGAGGAGAAGGGGCACAAGAAAGCTGCTGAAGACGACGCGGCGGAGCGGCGCTCTCGCAGGCTCCGCGGCACCTGCTGCCAGCCGAACGCGAGCAGGGCGCGCTCGGAGCCGCGGACGAGGCACACGCTAGCGCTAAAACAAGCGCATCCCGCTCCTGCGCCACGAACAGCAGCAAACGCAACCAAAGCCAAAGCAGCACTCCTCCAGCCGCTAACGGAGAGCGGGCCTGAAACCGCCCCGGCGCGCTCCTCCTTTCCCCAAGCGTTCGCTGAAGGACAGGAACGGCAGTCAGCAGCTTGCACGTTTCCAGACCGTTTGTACTTTCCTGGGCACAACACACTCAGATGAGAAAGGAGAGTGAACACTGTCAGCTGGGTGCCTTTTCTTTGTCTTTAAATAAATATGATTTTTTTCATGTTTTTGAAAAATAACATAGCACGTTATTTTTCCTAAGTCTGACTGATATTTCCATTTCCCGTGGTTCAACTTAGGCCGTAAACATGACCCTGCTTGAGTGATTTCACCTTCCCCATTGAGCAGAGAACCTCAGCAGCACTCAGACCAAGGTCCTGACTGATTATTGACAAATTAAAAATATAAGCTATTGACCAGACACTGAGATAGAGTCCCTGAGCTAGTGTCCAGAATCTAAATGAGGTTATTGAAGTTGTACCAATCAATACTGCAGTTATAACACAGGGAGCAGGCAGATCACTGCATACATAATGCAAAGGGAAGCATGCTGGATGCTTAAGTAAATAGTTGCTCAAATTAACAAGGATGCTCCAAGATGCATTCCTCCACTTACAGCATAATGACTTTCTAAAGTCAGAAAAACAATAAAGCAAGTCAGTAAACAGCATGCATAGAGCAAAGTGTTCTCCTTCTGAGCCTCTGCTTGAGAAGCCAATGCATGAGGTACAGGGCTCCTGATGGTCCCAATGCTGGTGCACACTTGGGGCCATGTCGATTTCAGTGATATCAACAAAAAGACAAAAAGCCCCTTCCAGGGTGCCCCTCTCCAGCCCCTCTCCAAGAAATGCAAAATGTTTTGGTGAGTAGGGTGGCAATTGCCCACTATGCCTATACCTCCTAGCACGAGGCTTTTCTCGGTAAAAGTACTCGTTCCATGAAAATTCTTTGCCAGTGCAAAGTTAGGCAGATGTCCAGGCAATTTTGGCTCCACCTGGCATCCAGGAGCCCAGGATTGGCCGATGTGCTCAGTAACAGACCTGTTACCCCAGTATGTTTCCTTGGGGTAAAACACAAGAGTTGCCTACCCCAAGTTCCCCCCTTTTCTCACCTGTGCAGGGCAGAGCCCGCCCTGGGCTGCGGGGCGTGTGCGGTCGGAGAGGGCCGCCCTGGGCTCTCTCTGCCTGCCTCAGGAGGGACGAGGGGCTGTCCGTCTGCTCTGGCCCTACTTTGCTGGCTAGTGCCTTTTCTTGCCATCGATCTCCCTGCCCGGCTGCTTCAGTCCCTCCACCCCCCCAGAGCCTCTCTCCCTGACAAGCAGGAAAGGCAGACTGTTTGGGGCACAATCAGATGGGCACAGATGGTACCATCTGCTGCAAGCACTCGTTAGCTCGGCAGTGAGAGCGCTCCGTGCCCCCAGGCCAGGCTGCCAGTGTTGCCACCAATGCTGCTCGGTAGCAGGGCTGGCTTTGCAGCTCGGGCAGTCAGCGCACTTCCAGGCACTGCTCTGGGAGGCCTCCTCCCACAGGGCTGCCCCAGGGGTCCCCAGACAGGATTTAAGAGGGGACAGACCATGCACCTGGGCTTTCACCTGGAGAAGCTATCACTCTGTTCCCAGGGTTTGGGCTACTCACGCTCCTGCACCTTCACCTGCTGGAAATCTCCCTGCCTTCTAGAGAAACACAGCCACCCAAGGGCATCTCCAGCAATGCTAAGGTGCAATGCAGTTTCACCTTCTCTATTTGTTGTGTTTTGAAGTGAGGAAATAGGAAAACCCTACTGCTTGCAGCCTCAGCAGGGCCAGCCACCACTCCATGAGGATGAACTACAGGTGCTGACATCCCACAGATGATGGGGATTTTGGGGGGGAGATCTGAAGGTGAGAGCAAGGCATGAACCATTTTACAGGGAGCACTGTAGGGGAAACTATGTATCCAGCAATGGGGAGAGTCATGAGTCTGAAATGAGACTCAAAGAGCAAGGTGATTATCTTGGTCTCCACTCCATATGGTAGCAAATTCTGCTGAGCTGCGAAAGAAGCAGAAATCACTTGCAGGCAATGACCAGGGAGCTCACAACAGTCAAACGTGCATGGCTTCCCCACACTCAGTTTCAGAGCTCACTCTGCTCCTTGCTGTTGCATAGATGCAGACATCCTTTGTTTGCTAGTTAAGTGATTTCTTGGCTCTCCTGCTAATGCTTGGTGACATTTATATTGCTTTAATCAATATTAATTATCTTTTGTCCCAAGTCAACAAAAAGCATTTTTTTTATTTCCTTCTCATTGGTTTGGTATCATACAGGATTCGTGCCTCCTTCTACCCTAGATGGTCAGACCATCAGGAAGTCTTCTACTGACGTTCTCTTCTCCAGCTCTGTCTTCCTTTACTTCCAAGGTTTCCCCTTCCCTAGCAGCTCTCCCGGGCACCACGATGCTCTGAGCTGAAAATCGCAGGTACAGCACCGAGGGCCCTCGCTGAGCCTGGCTGCTGTGCTTCAAGAGTTAAATACTCTGCTTGGAAGCAGCATCATTTACTGGCAAAACCCAGCTTACAGTGTGAGCACTGAGGCCCCAGAGCCCTGTCCTCTGGGGAAACCACTGATCAGATAGCTGCCTGCATGTTTGAAAATATTTATGTCACCTAGCAGGCTGCAAGCAGGCTCGGTGGGTTTCCTGGTACTTCCTGATCGACAGGGTCAGATCCCAGCAGCTGTTTTGAAGGTAGAAGCTAGTTCAACAGCTGTGTGTAGTGATATAAACTGCCAATGATTGTGCCATCCAGCATTATCACAGAACTCCTTCTTGACCCCTGGTTTTCAGAGGAATGCTTGCACGCCCAACATCCCACTTGTGCCAACACCTTGTGAAGGGGAAGCAATGTTTGCTGCATTTGCCACTGACTGCAGACACTCCACACAAGGAGCAGGAGGTGAAGAGTCCTGGAAGAAGTAAGACAAAAGCTGCTCCAGCATGGCTGGAGCTTTGAGTGAAGCCCAGGGAGGGATTTACCCACTGTTTTTGGCTGACACAAGACGTCCTGCTGGATCCTAACTAAGCACAAAGGTGGACTACTTGGAAAGCAGCAGAGCTGAGGCACTTGTGCGCTGTCCTGATTTCTCAGCAGAGCCTAATGGCTCCAGCAGGGTTGGCCCTTGCCTGTTAGAAACCACAGTGACCCGACAGCAAAAGCGGAGCTCCAGGACAGCTGCGCCCCAGCCTTCCTGCCTGCTCCCTTCTCTCTCCAGCACCAGGGCTCTGACTGAGACTCCCCCCCCCCGCAGCCGCTTGGCACAGGCGCTGCTGGGCAATGCCCCTGCTCCGCGGCAGCCTCTCCTGGCTCCTCTAGCTCAGTCAGAAGCCTGAGCTGAATCCATGGGAGCAGTCGAGGAACCCATGGGAGCAGTCGAGCTCCTTGTTCTGCATCTTCCTAGCCAGAATCTGGACTCCCCCTCCCTCAGTAAACCCTTCCTTCAGCTGTCACTGTTGTTGAAGCCATTGGGCCAGCAATGCTGTGCCCACTCCGGCTCCGAGCCCAAGGCCTACTCCAGAGCCCTCACGCCATGCCATTGAGGAGGGCCAGGCTGAGGGACTGTGCAAACTTCCTCATCTAAAGGCACCAAATGCTCCAACTGCTTTGTGGCAGTTCCCTCTTTTCACTAGTACAAGCCCATGAATGTAAAAGCAGCAACAAAAGCCGGAGGATCAGCTAATGAGCCTCTGCAGAGACTGCCACTCTTCCTGCCTGCAGAACCAGGGCTTGGCACCCACCAGGAGCCAGGCAGAGACCCTGTTCAGCAAACACCAGAGCCTACAGCTATTGCAGACAGGAGCAAACAAGCACGAGAAGCAGAGGAGAGGCTGGAGAGTCCCGCAGAGAGGCCATAAGCTGTTTGGGAAGCATACATGGGGCACGCACTGAGCTGCAGCTTGACTCGGCTCTTCAACGTGGCAACAGTGGGTGCTCGTCAGGAATACCATCTGGGTACCCTGCATTTCCCATTGGTCCTGGTAAGCACCACCACATCTCCAAACACTCCCGGGCAGATGGAGCGCTTCCTCTATGCCCTGGAGATGTCTGCTGTTCACTGCTGGTCTTGGCTGCCAGGTCCCATGACTTTATCACAGGCGGGATGTTCTTGCAGCTCCAGACTCTGGACTCTTGTGAATCTCAGTTTACACTTTCGCTTGAGAGTATGTTTCCAGCCCTTTTACTGTACAGAAATGTGAGAAAAAAATCAACTAACAAAAATTCCATAAAAATAAAAACAAAAGAGCTTTTTTGTTTTTAACTTCACTATCTTTGAAGCAGTCTTGTGCTTGCAGGGCCTGACTCCCAGCCATCTACTGCTTGGAGTTGGCACTAATTTTACACAGAAGCATGAGGACAAAAATAAGGAGTACACAGATACCTGTATGTCATGTTTTGTAAAAGGTTTCAGTTCAAGACTGGCATTTAGTTTCTCTTACAGTTACGCGCAGCTCACTCAGCTGATCACTTTCTTCTTAATGCATTCAGTAATGATGTAGAATTATGCAGCAGGTAGCTAATCACAGAGATACTATTTGGAAGTGAGGGTAAGTCTTAGCAGCGTTCTCCGTTTAATGAAAAGCCATGCTGCAGTTCCAGCACTGAGGAAAGGTTTAAGCAGGGAGCAGCTACTAACAGATTCATTAAACTTGCTCCAGAGCAACTATAAAAAATCAATTTAGTTCACCAGGCTGCTTGAACTAGTGCCAGTGGCAGGGAGCACCTCCCAGCTGAGAGTGCTCCAGCTCTGAAGTGCCGCTATGATATTAGCGGGATTGGAGTACAACAATATTCGATTATATAAAATCATACTCCGCGCAGGGAAGCAGAGCACTGGGGCTGCAGGTCTCTTCTAAGGGTGAAGTTATCAGCCCACGAATTGATCCCCAGATAGCATCCAGACCCAGAGAAGCTGTCTCAGTGAAACGCTTGCTTTAAAGGCAAAACATTTCCAGAGCTGCAGCTGACTCAGGAGGGTGATTTGCTCCTGTGCTGAGCTGCTGAGACAGTTTGCTAAGTGCTGGCTAGTATCTACCTGCCCTCCTGCAATTCATACTTGTATTGACCAGTTTCCTGTCCCCTCTAGCTCCCTGTGGATTAGGAGCTCTCTGTTTGCAGGTAACAGATGCAGTGAAAATATTTTCAGTGACCTTTCTACTGCTGGTGTCCAGTGCTTTATTGGAAGGTCAGTCCAACCTTTACCATACTCATTTTATAATGAACATTTTATCTTTTGTCATGTATTTCAGAGCCCCGAGGAAATCCGAGGAGTTATTATCAGTCTAGAAATATAAGTCCTGGAAGAATAATCTCTGCCCTCCCATATAAATAGCCATTTAAAGCTGTGTCTCCATCTAGCCTAGCAGACAGCAATGTAGTCGATGCTAAGGTCTTGCCAGGCCGACTGGCCATTACTGTATGAGCAATTACAGTATTTGCTGCTTTTCTTTTTCAGCAAGCAGAACCCACCCAGGCTTGCTGTGACATTCCTATGTACAAAAACAAACATCAAAAGTGCTGAGGCCTCCACTCCAGTGTTAGTGAAAAGGTCTGGTGTTGCTACATGAAATATTCATTACGCCCCCTTTCCTGCTTCCTCATTGCTATTACCCTGTTGTCTGATGCTGGCACAGGTGCCACTGACAGCAGACAGGAGCAGAGAACGATCTGAGGGGATGTCTGCACTTCTAGAAAATATAAGTGCAAAGAAATACACATAAATATTCCTTTCTCTTCCCACAAGGTTCATTAGAAGAGCTACCACATAGGATTTTGTTTCTGGAGGACTGGACTGGCAGACACCTGTCTGAAGGAATCTCTTAAAATCCTAATCAGAACTTATTATGGGGACTGGCCAGAGGAAAGGGGCAGTGATGCCAAGGGAAGGGCACTGGAGAGCATCTTCTTGCACCTCACAGCTGCTGGCACTTGTCAGCTGTAAAAGAAAAAGAGTGCTTTGATATCAGAGGGGCAAACAGTAGCACACTCTGCTGAGGGAGATTATTTCGGCTCTACATCACCCAGCAAATACGTTGCAGGAAAGTCTGGTCCTTGCTTTGCCTTCAAGAAGCCTCAGCAGGGGTTGTCAGACTCTGTAATTTTCATTTACATCTCTCCAAGCATTTCACTGCATTAGCAGAGTCCCACAGATCCTTTCTCCCGCCATGAGATAGGCACTGCATCCCTGCTCTGGGGAGGACATCCACGTGGGGAGGTGGGCAGAGGTGTGGAGCCCCGAACCCCAGCTGTCCGCAGCCACTAGCAACCATGATATTGCCAGGGTATAAGAACAATGTTGAACATAAACCATCACAGCTTCCATTAAAATGACTCATAATGACCACTTTATTACAAAGAAGGGGAAAACCAAATCTAGGAAGAAAAAAGGCAGGAGGAGGGAAGGAGAATACTCCCAGTCATTTCACTGTGGGATGGCGATGGGGATAATGTGGAGCTTCTTCACTCTGCAAAGCCCGTGTGAGCCCTCTGGGACAGCACACCTGGACACAGCAGTGATCTACACCTACTTGTGCTATAGCTTACAGCCAAAAATAACCACAGATGAAGAAAAGAGATTTTTCAGGAACGCATTAAGCTGAGAGGGTGAGAAAAAAGAGTGGGTGGGGGGCTCGTGTGAAATTCAAATGCTTCCTTTCGTGCACACATTCTAAATGTAGCTGCTCCTTCCCCATCTGAGATGATGCTTCTCTCTTTTAAATGGCAGAAACGTAGGAGGCTCTGCTGAGAGGGAAACGTTGATCTAACGAGGCTCAGCAGTCTCGGGGGGTCAGCCCTCAACGCAACATCCCTGCTGTGACACCTGCGCAGAGCAGCTTCACGCTGTTTATTTAGCAGTAGAAGCACTTCTCTCTTCACAGGAAGGATTGATAATAACCACACGCGATTGGGAAGGGAGCCCAGGAGCTTAGCCGCACTCGCCTGCGCTCTAGGAAAAGAGGGATTCAAGGCTGGAGAAGCCTTGCAAAGGAGTTCTCATTTACACTTCCACCTCTTGCTCTTCCTAGTTGCAGGTAGCTTACCAGCACCCCTTCCACACTCTCCCCTCTTCTCCCAGCTCTCTTGCTCTCCCTGAGCCTTGACCCCAGAGACCCTCCCTCCTCTGCCTCCAGTAGTCACATCCCCTGTTTGTCACTGCTATAAATGCTTCAGGAACCAGCCTTCCTAAAGACAAACACCCATGCAGATAGTGGAGAAAGTTTCAGTGCCAGGAAAGATGAACTAACAAAAAAGAACCATGTATAAGCATTTGCAGGCAGCAAATCCAAATGCTAACGGACACCAGTGACGCTTAATCTGAGCAATTCTTTTCCGCAGTGTTCATCCAACCCCACATATCAATGGCAGAAAGCACTACGGCACGTAACATGGGACAGAGCTGATGCATGAATCAGCTTTTGCCACAGTGCTTCTCTCTGAGTGGGAGGAAAAGTTGCTGTGATGTACACCCAGCTACACTGCAGAGACGGCTGGCAAGGGCTGCAGCAGGACGTACACTCACCAGACATCACAGCTGCCATGTCACTTCGCAGAGTTGTCTCCAGCCAGGCTCAGAGTGACTATGAAATCCAAAACGTATCATCCATTCATCAGACACTGCAAAACCCCCCATGTTGCCCCAGTTAACTCCTATCAGCTGATGGGTCCCTGATGTTCAATGTACGTGGTTCCCCTCAACAGAGGCTGACATCTGTACTTATGGCAGGTGTTTTGAACAGTTCCCACATACACTGAAAAAGTAGTTTTTTCCACAATGCAAGTCATCTAAGTCATCTCATTTATTTAGCTAGAGAAAAACAAATGGATAACATTTTCTCTGATACAGAGGAGGGACAGAGAATTTTCATCCCTCTCCCAAGAGTCAGCTGCTGAGGGGGATCTTCATCAGAAGAAAATGATGAGCAAAGTGGAACATACAGGCAAAAAAAAAAAAAAAAAAAAAAAACGCACAGAAATCTGTTTAGTTTCCAAAGAAAGCATCTACTTGGAGCTACTTCTGCCAGGAATCCTACCTAGTGGGGACTGACAAAGAAAGAGACTGGGGCTCGTAAGATAGATTCCCAGCCTCTCTCTTCAGGTCAGTTTTAACTGACCTGGTCTCCATACAGCTGCTGATTCACATCCTCTCTAGCAGGTATGGGAACTGTGGCTTACTGTGGCTTATTTCTGTTCATGCTCTCAACTAAGCGAGACGTGCAACAAGGCACTCCTTCCATATGAAAAACACTGGTATGAAAAATGTCAGCTAGATTTTCACAGCATCTTCATAAACGTTTGATTTCATCAACATTCAGTAAGTACAGAGAGAATCAAATTGATGGGAGTTGGGACCAGTCAGAGAGTTGCCATTTAGAAGAACCAATCAAAATATCGCTCACTGTAGAGACCATGATGTCCATAAGCAGAGGAGTACTGTGAGGAGATGCAACAAGTTACAGCACACCATGGTGCATGGTGAAGCCCGGTCTCAGCATAAGGAGCATCGTAGTCTTCTCTGCACCTTGCAGACTACTTAAAACCTCTCACAGTCTGAAAACATAAAACATTGCAACAAATGGTGTGAAAAGTACAAAATATCATTATTAATGTCTAAATTAGAAACTAATTTATATTGCTTCAATAATTGGTAAGACACACACACCCCACTGCTGATTTCAGGAAAATTTTGAGCCACAGGTCTTCAGAGGCTAGGAAAGTTCCCTGGAGAAGTACCACTGCACTCCTCCCCTTAATTCTCTTCCTTAAGCATCTGCTGTTATTGGAGACAGGATGCTGGCCTAGGCCGGCTTGTATTCTGACCCAGTACCACCATTCCCATGTTTGTAATTTCTTAGTTCTGTAATGTCATTTACGTCCTCTCTACCACTCTGCTTTGCTGGCTCCTGGAAGACACAGCCAGTAAGAAAGTAACGCTACACCAGCACTGCACTGGGCAGAGCAGGAGGTTATTCCTTCTGCACACAGAAGGCAGAAAATGCCTTGCATCTCACGTAGTAGGTGCCAGGTAAGTGTTTCTAGCTGTTCTACCCACAAGTCTCAAAGTAATTCAGAAAACAGGGCAGCAGCAGCATCATGAAAGGATGAACCTAGGCTCCATAGCAGAGGACAAAGTACTCCAAGCACTCACTGAGACTATTCTGCCTCGTTTCCCAGGTCCGCCAAAGGCTGCAGGAGTCTTCTTGCTCCACCATCTTTCTATCCCTGAAAAAGCTGCAAGGCATGGCTCCCGGCTCTGGTGAGGGCAAGCTGCCACCTCCTCCTGTGGATCCTACAGTCAAGCACAGGACAGCAGGCTGGAGGCCCACAGGGAGCAGTAACACTCAGCCTTCCCTGCCTAGATCCCTGGCTGGTTGTGATGGAAGTGCTGGCACATCACTGTATAAATCCTGCCTGACAGCACCTCCTCAGAGGGAAGGGGAGGCTGAGCATGTTCCAGCAGAGGACAGCAATAGAGAAAGAATCAGAAAGAAACTTCAGCAGCATTTGTATTCTCAACAGTCCTGTTCTATTCAACTTCACTTTTAAATGTGTTCCTTAAGTTTCTTTTCTCCTCCTAAAAATTTTCCTACGGTGAAAAATAATGCAAGGCACAGGCTGGAATAAACAAGTGACTTCCATTTCAATGACACATTTAATGTGCCTGTGAATGGAAAATCTCTTGCTCATTCTAGTCCTGTCCTTTGCATTTGGCTGTTCTGAATTTAGCACGGTAATCATTAAACCTGAGTAATCTGGAGAAAGGAATCTGACCCAGTGCATTCAAATAATGAGACAAGAATCTGTATGTGCAAAGAGGTGCATGCCCTGCATTTGGTTAGTCAGCTCCAAAAAGCAAAGAGCTCAATTTCTCATGGGTGGGTGAGAACCACCCATGCAGATCTGGAGAACTGAGCTACTCAGAGAGGAGGCAGAAACAAACCCAGTGCAGTAAACCACTCTAACCTTCACTGTTCCCATATGGTGAGACTTGCCAGGCCCTTGCCAACCCATGTGTCTGTCCACAAGACACAGTGAGCGATGTGAGAATGCTACTGGAATAGTGCAATGAGCAGCAGTTACTTTGTCTCAGGATTTAAACTATCCCTCCTTGCTGAAGCAGAAGGAGCGAAGCCCGATTTAAGATGAGCAGCGTGTGTTTAACAAATCTGAAAGCCATGCTCTTCACTGATCTGGGACCAGAAGAGTCACCAATGATAGCAGGACATCCACAGTGGCAGCTGTCCTAGCACACACGGGTCAGGAGCCCAGGTGAATGTAGTGCACCTGGGCAGCACATTGCACAGAGATGGACCCCGCTGGCAGCACTGAGACTTGGCCTCCCACCTCTCAAATCCCTAGCATGTGAGCTGTAGTTAGTATCTCTAACCTTGAGAGCTGCCTAGTAAAAGTATATCCAGCACTTCGATCTGTCAGCCTGGTTCAGACAAAAAAGACATGGAAAGCATTGCTTCACACGGAGGCAGTCTACCTTTCTGATGGTAAGAGCAAGTGGACTCCTGGACTAGAAAGAGCCTGTGATCCCTTCAGACTGACCAGGAATGCAGTGCTTGCCTGAGAGTTTGTTTGCAAACTTAGCTGAATCAGCTCACCTAGGAATGCCCACAGACCATAAGTCTTCTCCTATGGTGACAGAATTAACCTTGAAGTTTCCTCCTGAAATAAAAAGGGTTTGCCTGCTTCTCTCCAGTTCTTCTCAGAGAAACTGGCCCAGAGTCCTTGGGTTTCTAACCACAGCAGTGCTACTGGCTCTGTCAGTTTAGTCAGTAAACTACTCCCTTTCTTGCTCTGTGCCTCAGATTCTCTATCCATAAAATAGTGGTAGAAAGCCACTGTTTTTTGAGAAGAACTGCTGTAGCAACATGTTCATGTCTGGGAACTGCTGCGTGGTGCTGTATTATACCAGTCTTGAGCAGTATCACAAACACAGGATGCACAGAGATGCACTGGTGCTTCAGCAGCAGCCTGCACCATCGCCAGACAGCTGGGCCCAGCTCCTGCTCCTGAGAGCACAGAGCATGCTACTACTGCTTAACACACCCATCAGCTAGTGACCCAGTCACTAGCTAACCAGCTTCATAATGCAGAAAACCATATTTGAAGAAAAAACGCAGGGCAGCAGGGAATGCTGGGCCACTAAGTTGAAAAAATCCCCTTGGCCTTGTAAACACTTCTATTGCATTCTTCTGGTTTTCCTTCCTATAGGTTGTTAGTCTCCAGACTTTGTTCAATTACAGTTTTATAGTAAAGTTTGGTGTTCTCCACTTACTCAATGTGTACAGAAAGCAGCTGAGGTTTAGTGTGAGCTTAAATGGCTTTAAGTGGGGCAGACGCCCTATATGGGTTAGTTCCTCTATAAGCCAGGGCTCAGTTTGGTCTGGCCAGGAATGTAGTACAGTAGCAGATTGCTTTTTTTAGCTGTGATTGTTACAGAGTTCAGCAGATTAGAACGAGGTAAGAAAAGAAAAGGCTTAAGCCACACAGAGGTTTTCCGCTTATATACTGAAACCATCCAAACCTTCCCTCTTCTCCCTACCTGCAGATGACCTGGGCACTTTGTCACAGAATAATCTAACCTCCCCATCAGCTGAACATGCAGCATCACCAGTGGGTGACAGTGGCTTGTGGGGCCCAGCAAGAGAGGCTGCAGGGGAGTACACCCAGATGCCAGACACGGGAAAGGCCTGCCCGTCTGGCACTCTCCCAGAGAGGTGCCCGTCGAGCTTTCCCTGGGCCACCAGAAGCAGCCAAGACTCCTCAGCTCACCAACAGCTGGGAGGAGACACCATAGCACTGACTGCAGGCCTGAGCCTGACTGAAGCACGAAAATCTCCCCAGGTTATGTTTGCCAATTAAACTGCAGCTGCAAGGAGGATTAGGACCACCGAGAGTTAAGAGAGGGTTTAATACACAGGGCCTAGTGCTCAGAGGACACAGAGCAACTGTGCCCAAGGAGCTTCCTGGTCGTTCCTGGAGCACTGGGGCTGCTTGTCCCGCACGCTGCCGTGCCGCACAGCCGCACGCAGGCGCTGGACTCTAATGCCTGAGGAATGTGCTGCCTGTGCAGGGCCCCCTCTCACACCGCCCAGGAGCATTTTGCAAACTTAGCAGTGCACACTGTGTTTCTCTAACGCAGAGACGTCAGTCTCAGCTACAGAGCTAAGTCCCACCTTGCATTTAAAGAAGGGACTGAACCTGCCTTCGATACTAAGAATCGAGTGTATTCTTCTCAAACTTGCAACACTTATTCCCTTCTCAGAATTTACAAACAAATCCACTGTGGTTGCAGTGTCAGGCCTGGACTTATCTTTCTCCCATCTATTAGCCTATATTTTCTGTTTTCTTCACCTTCTCTACTTCCCATCTAAGGAATAGAGTACAAGGAAAGATTTTTTTCGTTTGTTGAGTTTTAATGTCAGCCTTGGTTAAATGTTTAAAGAGGGCAGTAAAGATGTGGCTCAGGAAAGCTGCAGAGTAACGGAACAGATTTCTCTCTAGGTTATTTCTATGAGTCTTTTTTCTTGCTTTGGGACACTTGGTCAGGCAACTGTCCAAATCCAGCCACCACAACGTACAACAAGGAAAAAAAATAAGTGCCTCGGGGTGGTACTTTATAAGCAGATTAGACTTGCTTAATTCAGTGCTGCTTATGAATCTGAATCAAGTCATGAGTCACGCTTTCTGCAACAGCAGATGCCACATAACAGGGCTACTGAAATGTCCGTCTATGATCTGGATCCGTTCCACAAACAGATTTCCCCCGGTCCTCACCAAGGTTCCCGACACACAATGGTTCCTGCACTCCTGCAGGATGTCCTGCTTTTCTTACCGTCTCCTGCTCTTTCACAAGGCAGCCAAAGGCTGCAAACACAGCTCTCGGCCATAAGGAGTGGCACACGGCAGTGCCCCGACTGGCAGAGCTTCAGTCAGATCCCACGGAAATGACTTTGGCAAAAATTAGCAAACCTCAGTAAAACTTTGCAGCCAGCCTTGTTGAAAAGATGAGAAGCCCTGCCATACATGATGATGCACAGGTGAGAAAAATGTATGTCTCCTCACATTTACCATTCAATTAAGTCAACATTATTCTAAATATTTGCAGAATTATTAATAAACAAACTAAGAAGAATACAACTGTCACTGTGTGTTATTCTTAAACAGAAGACTTGCAGGTCCAGGCTGACATTGGTGCAGCAATTCTGCTGCTAATTAGTTTAGTTCTCAGTCGTTGTGCCTCTTCTCTGTTTACATAATTAATTCTGTGAATTTTGTATTCTCACTTAAACTCACTTTTTTTTACAGAGCAATCACTACTAAAAGATGAATTTTTTATAAGTTTGCCTTTGTTACTTTAAATTTTTTATAAACTTCTTACCCTTAAGGAGTATTTCTTATAGCTAGCAATAAAGTATGTTAATTTCATTTGAAAAGGGAAATGTAAGTTTGTATTTTATTAAACACACACGCTATCCATATATCTACACATACACGGTGTTTAATATGTTGAGTTATTGTATTAGAAGCACTTAGAGCATGGAGTAAGCAGAGGAGAGTTGTGATGACACATGCAATTTAGTCTAGTTTTGAGAGAGAATTAACTGTGTATCTACTCAGAAGTTTAAATTCTAGCCCTGTCTTCATTCCCTAAGGAGTTGTTAACTTCCAAAGGGTCTGGATTTTCCACCTCCCCATCCTTGCTCCCATGCTCTGCCCACACTTCCTGGTGACCGAAAGGAGAGGGTTTTGCCAGCTGGGAAGCCTGCTGCAGTAGTGGCTGGCACGCTTTTTCCTTCTGCCATCAGTGCATTCCTGGCGACACCGTGCTCAGGATGTGCCTTTTTTTGCACTCTCGCTCCTCAAATACAGCTTCGGGCCCTGGCAGGCTCTATAGGAAGCCTCTCCCAGGCTGCACGGCCCAAACTCTCCCCAGGTGGTTTGCAGCTAGGTGGGCAGCAGGTCCTGCAACTCTGTTCAGCCTAGGGGCAGTGCCAGTTCCCACCCTGCAATCAGGGCTCCAACGTCACTAGCAGGTGGCTCTGAGAGAGCTCTCACTCAGGCAGCAAGCCTTTAATGAGCTTCCATCTCCATCACCTGTTCCTTATCAGGCTAGCAGCATACTATAACAGCAATAATGCCAAGGGGCCCATACAAAAATCTTATGTTCTAATGCGACAAACAGTAACTCAGATTTGTTTCAGCTTGGTGGTTCGACTGCCTGAGGTCAACCCATATATGTCCTCTTCCGGACAAAAGGGACTCTACAGAAAGCATACAGCATGAGCTCTTAATTCTTGATCTGCTAATAGTGCAGGAGGCAAAACAGCCCTGAACAGAGAGAGACTCCTCTTGAGCATGCCAAGCCAGCGAAGGGGCTCCATGCCTCTTAAACCCTCAAGTCATCTTTTGCTGTCACATACAGAGCAGGCACCCTGTTCAGATTTAATAAACGTCTATTTACAAAGGTGAAGTTGGCAGTGGAGTAGCATGTTTCCAAACTGCAGACTGTAATGCATTGTAAATAATTATCCTTCCACTTTGCCACAAAAATCTATATCTCTTGAAATGGAGCTCTTTTTCACTTGGAAAATATTGCAGATTTTTATTCCTTCATTTGCATAGCATTTGAGATAGTCGGCTCAATATATAACATGGAATATGTGCAGAATCACTGAAATATACATAATATGAATCTCACGCTAAATGGAGAGGCTGCAGCTCCAATAACAGAGGATATTACTGCATCATAAAGCACACAAGCTAGTGAAGGAGATAAAGAATGTTTTCCCCTTTAGACAAGTAACCAGTAACGCTGTGACATGTCCTCAGGTGAAGGCTGCTTGTCTGAAACTATAAAATGCAAGAACAAGCGGAGGGCAATCAGCAATGACAAAGACACAGACATTCTCCCTCATAAAGCACTGGAGTAAAGGGATGTAAACATGAATCCAGACACAAATTCCCCAGCTGGTCACTGAATTATACATGGCGCACAGAGTCTGCATTGCCTTCCCAGGCTAAGCAGCGAAGGTTGGCGCCCTGAAAATGTCCGCTGCTAGAGAACCCGCGCTGCCCAGCTGGGCCAGCGGCAGCAGAGGCAGGCCCCGGGAGCCCACCAGAGCCGCTGCACCCACAGTGGGTGCGTGCTGCCCGACGAGAGGCTGTTTGACCAGCTTGTGAAGCGAGCTCGTGGGACTGGAAGAGGCCCTGACAATTTAGGGCCTGGGGCAGCTGGCAAATCTGGTCAGAGCAGCTTGGGAGAGGTCAGACTACTCATGTACCCACCAATTTTCTGCACTGTCCAGAAAAAATGATAGTCACAGTCAAGTGTCTTGCTGAGTTGACACCATTAAGAGCAATATGTTAATTATGACCAATTCACGTCATGCTTTGCGGCATCCCAGTTCTTAGATCAAACATAAATGTAGCATGCTGTGTGGGTGCTGACATACTGCCACGTACCGCAATTCAGTTACGCTGCACTGTAGCACTTTCACAGTCCTCCACCCAGTACTCCATTGCAAACGAAAGGGTTTTCAATATTCTTGGCATCCAACTTTTCATGCTTTCATTTCCTAAATTTGCTTTCATAAAGGGATTGCATGTTATTAATATCTGAAAAGATGCAAGAAAATACCCTTCCTTCTTCCACGTTCTCTTTTTCCTCCAAAAAAAGGGCAGGCTCCCTACTCTGCTGCAATAGCACCACCACTATATTCTCCAAGTGAACATACAAACATTATTCACCTATCTTGAGCAGGCTACATCACATAGTATTATTCTTAATCCAGACAAAAAAAAGAGCTCTTTGTTCTTCTCTGAACCATTCCACACAAACAAAATCTTTGCCAGGTACCTGACTTAACCGAAGCAGTGACCCCTGACCCTCCTGGCTCCCATTTCCCCGGCAGCCCAGTGAGTCATGCCGCGGTCGGGCTGCTCTGTTTCCCATTCAAGCGTGTCTGCAAGAAGCTTGGTGCCTGCAGGCATTCCCATAAGGGGTACAGAGCAGGCCAAAGTCAAACTTCAGCACAGCCTTGCAGACCAGCACAAGACAAGGCTTCTGTCATCACCTACTTCACTTTCAAAGAATTCTCAAACCAAACCTGCTACCAGAGCCTGCACATTCATAATAAATGGTTTATGAGAGAAAATGCCAGTGTCAACATCAGTCGAAGATGACATATGACTACGCAGCCTCATTTGGGCCACTCAAAAATAAATTGATGGACTACTGGGTCTCCAGACTAATAAATAATAACAATGATTAAAATAAATATAACTAATAGTAATGCAGTGCATTCATAGGATACATTCCTCACACTTGGAGGCTTTTCTATCGAGCTCAGTTAGAAGTTTCACCAAATAAACTGTTCTTTCACATTTGACTTTAAACTGTCAGCTGTTTTCTCTTAAGGACACAGGCCACCTCAGCTGCTAATTGTACAGCAGCAGAACAGTGGTGGTATGGCTGGTGCTAACTACTTCGCCTACACAGTATAAAAACACTGCTGCCCTCTAAGATGCCACTTCAAGCCCAACTAGATAGTTGAAGTAGGAGCAAAATCTGAGAACTTTACACATACACAGACCAGTCAATGCAGCTTTACAGCTGTAATTCATTCTAATTATTTCCTCTGTTAGAGTATGCATTAATGACCCCAGTATTAACATAGAGCACTATCATTTGTTCCCATATGTACCAGATTGCTCATTAATACCCTGCAAATTGTAACAAGATGCTTTCTGGCTGCTAAGTATCACTGTGCATTTAGAAGGGTACCCTGTGCAAGCAAGATGACCCAGAATATGTCTGCAGCCCTGACAATTTTCTGAAATGACAGGTTTACAGAGCTGAAAAGCCTTCAGTTTAATACCATCAAGTTGCAGATATTCAGCCCGAATGTTGTCTGAAAGCCCCAGACCTACCACCTACTGGTTTCCTCTTCCCTTATAACCAGATGGATTCTGTTAAGTTTCCTCAGTTACAGGATAAAATATTGTCAAAATTAATGTCTGTCCCAGTTAGAACACTCCTGAATACTCCAGCACCCTGTCTGTTTTCCAATGCAAGCCTCGCCCCAGCTACAAGCACACATGGCACTGAATTCATTTTGACTGAATTCAGTTTTGTGTTTTACACAAAGCATGTTATTTTGGTTGCACACACACTGTCCACACCCAGGCTTACAGCTGACTTGAGTTAGCAATAACTTCAAGTTCTTCACATAAGCGAAATTTTCGTTGAACCACTGCTTTGCTGCATACAGTTGTTGCCGTTCACATCATTGATTCTGGATACTTAGTACCTGCAGCGCACGTATATTGGGGGGAGACAGTCTTTTTACTGCATTGTTTTGTACTGAATAGTGGCGGTTCAATCAAGGCTACTGGCCACTTTGTGCAACTCGCACTTCATTGCAGGGCACATCAGGCACCCTCCAGCGAAACAAAGCTACTGCCCCAAAGACCTTACACAGGCAGAAATCGGGAAAGAGCAACGATGTCTATGCCCAATTTACAGGCACAGGCACAGAGGTCTAAGTTACCTACTCAAGATCACCAAGATCATAGCAGAAATAACATGTTCAATTTGACCTCAGATGATCCTTCAGCTGATTCTCAAATATTCCACATAAGCCATCCTTCATCTCTCTACACTACCTAGCCACCCTGCTGTAACACTTCTGAAAAGGTATTCATACAGGAAAGTGACTTCATTAACAGAACGTACCTGAAAAGCATCTGTGGGTAAGCCTGTTATTTCACTGTTGGTAAGGGGCAAATATTGCAAATTCAGTCCATGTTTTTTTAAGCTAATGCTACCATCTGAAATTTCTGGGGAGCAACAAGCTTCAGAGCAGACCTTTCAAAGATGACAGCTTGAAATCAGAGACTGTCTTATTTTAATCCTTCCCATTTTGATGACTCTAGTTCTGTATTAGCACAAGATGTTTTTATTCTCTTATCTATGTCATTTTGTTTTCCCTTTAATCGCACAAGGTGGGCTTAACCAGGTGAACATTATAGTTACCCCTCCTGCTGCTCCTTTGTAGCTCAATACTTGCACATACTAATGCTCATTTATTATACAGTATCTAATATTTTCTGTAGTAAACAGTATTTTATTATCAGGTAATGTATTGATGAAAAAGCACAAGTTAGTCAATTGAGTATGTAATAAATAGACATATACTTGAACTATTGATTATTTCAGTTGCTTACTTGAAGTATTAATATACAATGTGCAGATTTGCTCTTAGACTGAGTCATGATACACCAGCCACCATTTTTAATAAATGTGACTATTTTTAAACACTTCATGAGAAAAAAAATCCATTTGCTAAATGTGTTTGTGCATATTACTGGGACTACTCATGTGGAAACTATGGGAGAGGAAGAAGGGGAAAGATGCCAGCTATGTGCATGCCTGAGGAAATGTATGCTCAAATAGTAAAATGAAGATTATCATCCGTATCGTAGTTACATCAAAGCTGTTAATGAAAGCCTGTCAGACATTGATGTTGCAAAATCAATGTCACTGAAGTTTGGATATATCAATATTAGGGTTGTCCAAACAACCTGGTTCCCTTATGCACGTATATAGTGCTAGCTTCTAGTGACACTAGTGCCAAGGACGTTAGTCAAAATTCACTTGTGATTTTCTGAGTGCTTCTGAAATTCAGAAGGGGAAAACGTGTTCTTTTTGGGGCCAAAAATAGGTATTCCTAAATGTACTTGGAAAAAAACACAGTATCTAACTCCGGAAACTTTGCCTGAGATCAAAATATCCAAGGCTGAGACACACTGGGCTTTCCTGCAGATGGGATATGTACCCTGCTGTGTACACTGGCTGCCCACTGACCCTCCACCCAGGCTGTTTGGCACAGGAAATAGAGGTGAACACGTATCAGGGGCTTCAAGAAGCAGGTTCTCTTCTTTCCTACCAGCAACAGCATTCTCTTGCTCATGGAAACGGTCTCCTTTCCATTTCTCCTACAAGCTCTTAGCATAAAGAAGGCTGTTCCCCTGTGCAAAATGGGCAGAGAGGTCTACATTGGAATCACAGCTGAGCAAATTTGGTTCTGCCCCTCTCCCATACCTGCTTTGGGGTTAGATATCACATGCAGGATTTCACACAGGCTGTGTATGAGAGCACTCACACCATGACAAGCCATTTTACACTCACTGAAGAACAGATATTAATTTGTTTACAGATCCTTGTACCCCAGATCTCTCCCCTGGAACTGAAGACAGACATATCTGTGAAAGGTCAGCTCATCAGTACCAGTTCCACATGCATGCCCTCATTCATTAGTTTATGGGAGCTCCAACCACCAGCAGCCAGCCAATCTGTTCAACCCTAAACCCACTCAGACAAGCGCTCCAGCCTGTGAAATGAAAACCAAACTCACTCTGCTCAGAGCCCCACACATGGAAGCAGAAGGGGTGTCACTCCACAGCAGCCATGTGAAGCATTCCCACTAAGTGAGCCTCAGACAGCTTATATAACATCACAGTTCTGCCTCCTACTCATCCTGGAGGCATCTTGTTCTGCTCTCTGCCAGATTTAGATTTCATACACAAGAGGAATAAGGGAGCTTGACCCAAGGAGGCGCTAGCAGCCGCTGGCTTGGAGGAAGCTGGGAGCTGCAGAACAAGAGGGTGGCCCTAGACGCAGACAAGGGGAATTCTCCCCACTCCCTCCAGAGGGGCTTCTGTAGCCTCAGCAGATTACATCCATGAGCTCTCTGCAGTGAGAGCAGAAAAAAGGTATCATGGAGTTCTGTGGACATTGCCTAAATTCTGTACTCACACCTTTAATGATAAGAGGTTTTGTTTTGTTTTTTAAAAAAAACATTTGAGAGAAGATCATGGTCTGGACATTTTCCCCTCAGTTTGCTGCATGTCAAAAAACTAATCTTGCTCACCCTAGTTACCAGAAGACAATTCCTCTGCAAGGATACACAACACTCACAGCAAAGTGCGAGTTCCTCGCTTTCTATGACACCACTCTCTGCTGGAGGTGTTCAGAACCCACAGTTAGAAAGCAAGGCACTTGAAGGAACGGAGTATCTTCTGGTTTTTCAGATTATCCTAAATCAGTTTATTTACTACAAATAGTTTAACAATAAACGGATGTGTTTTAATCAGAGCTTTGAAACAATGCAAAGCAATTACTAAAAGATAAAAACAAGGTGCACATTTAAAATTAGCCACAGCAATCAGGTTTGTTATCTGCTCCAGCATCTTCAGTAATTTATAAAGGTAGCTAATTAGCTACCCCCAGGCTGACAGGTCCTGAAGAGCCCTAGAGCTGCCTCTCCCTGCTCTTTTTGTCAAAGACAGACCAGTCAAGCTTTCCATAACCCACTCCTCCTCTGCCCAGATGGACTGCTTCATTCCATCTTCATTCTTCCTGTATCTGTATGCCTCATTCCCTGTGAGTAGCCACTGAGACACCACACAAATATGGGTGATTTAATTTCTTTCCCTGCTCTTCCTTAAGGACTTCAGATTTGCATTCCTATTGTAATTAGTCTATTTCTAGCCTCAGGCAACATTCCTTAGTTCAAGTTAAAGCCTTCTGAAGATATACAAGTAGAATTTTTCACATAGTGGTTTAAGAAATATTATATAGACTTCCCACTAGATCTATAACTAGTCTTTCTCAGTAAGCGCAGAAAGACTGAACAAGATACAGCAGGCAGCGAAATTCAGAATAGACTCTACAGCAACTTTCCATTCCCTCTGAACTTCAGAGATACTGTATTTTAAGGTGGCCTTTCAGTATCCTACTACCTGCTTCCTATGCTGTCTTTATGGCTCTGCCTGCAAGGTACGTTTTGCTGTGCACGCTGAGTTGTGCAAGTGTTTATGTCCCAAACAGCCCCAGTTACAGAGATTAGGAATGGCACACCAGAAAATGTGTAGACCCATGTTCTAGTCTCATACATTGTCTGCAGTATGTTTTGCTATTTTTATTATTTAAAATTACTATTTAAAATTAACACAGGAATCACTTCTAACATGAAGATTGCTTGCAAACAGTTCACAAGGAATGTTCATTTGGTTGTTCAACAAAAATTACTGGGGAAATGCTTGGACTATGCAGACAGCAGAGGCATTTGTTGAAAATTCAGCACTCACTCATTCTACAGCTGGAAACAGACTGTCATAGCCGTAAGGTTTCAAATTTTGTTCCTTTCACCTTGAGCAAAATCCTGCCAGCAGAGAACTGGAAAAGATCTGTACCTTTTGAAAAGCCTTACGCAACTCCCTCTACTGTCAGCAAAATGTGGTCTTCCTGTTTACCTGCTAGAACGAACAGCTGAACAGTCCCAAGAAGAACATGTGGTAGAGGTGGAGATTTGCTGTGACGCCTTATCCTACAGCAAGTGATGAGAGCCAATTTCCAAGCTGCAATGTCTTCCTCTGAAATTTCCTGTGCGTTTAAACGTAATTCATGTTGAAAGTCCCAATCAAACTACCACATCTTACAGGTTACGATGCATTAGCTGAGCTGCAGTAACTACCTGCATATGCATTCTAAGTTTGCAGCAAATATAAACTATGTTTAAATCTCTCTTTCTTGATATTTAAGATTGTAATAGTACTTTGCAATTACCATGGGATAAGAGTGCACACACGATAGTTAGCTTAGGTCACCTGTAGCAACCCATTAAGTACATTAACTTATTTGCAGAAAAAAAGATGGAGAGTAATGAATTGAAACCCCACGATGAAGAAAATGCATTGTCTTGTTGCAACTTCAATATTAAGTTCAGCCACAATTACGTAAAGGCATGGCATCACTGTGGACCTACATCTCTTAAAAATACTCTACTCATCAGATGCTATAGGACCATATGTCTCCAGATCCATTAACTTCAACAGGAACAACAGAAAAGTCTCAAGTCACTGAGACAAAAGAGCCTGTGTATGGTGGGAAGCAATGAACAACTGAACAACTCTTTCTTCCCACTTCTGGTATCTCACAATCAAAGCAGATTTCATGACAGCACTGTCTGGCAACCCCCTTGCAAAGCAAGGGGTTGCTGTCACCCTGCATCACCTTCCCCAGAGTAGCATGGGACCGAGGAGTAATGACTCCTGGGACTTGATTCCTAGGATTACATCCTCGTGTAAGGTAGCTTTCAGCAGAAAGAGGACCCAGGGTCTTGAAACACTATATCACCCACTGCGATCGGTGCACAGCTGCCCTTGTCTCTATTAACAGCCCCTCTCTATTCTGCAATTCTAATATTTCTTTTACCTTCCAATTTTAACCCTGAAACACTCCCCTCTCAGAAACCATGTTCAATTAATGCCTAATCTCCATGACTTTCAGCCAGAAGGCAGATCAGTTACTGCCACCAATAATGACTCCATTTACAAAGTTCTTTCAGCAGATGCAATGCGATCCTAAGCCCATGACTTTCCCAGTCCATTCACAAAATTCTTTAGACATCACCCCTCATTAAAGAATCACTCCCATCTTCTTCTGCTTTTCCTTTACTGAGACCGTATGGAATTTCTTCTACACAATGGCCTGTGACCAGACAGTTTTATGACGCATGTCCCTTTCTACCAGTTCCAAGGCAAGGTTTTGTTAAAAAGATTGCAGCAATCTAGACTGTTGTAGTAAAACCAAAAATTCAGGGCAAGACAACTGGTCTGACTTCAGCTAATGCAGAGCCTCCATCTCCAAGTTGCTCTAGCTACTTACATTGCATGTGATCTGACAAACAAGATCACCAAAAAAGCTTACATTTAGTTTCCTATCACTTTCCTGAAATTCTCTCTTCTTCAGGTTGGCCAGTGCTGGCTCTCAGCAACATTACCATTAGGATCAACATTACTTGATTTAGCATCTAGAAGTCAGTAATGCCAACTGGACTGAGAATCTGTACTAATTTATTCTTTGTGAGCATCATGCATGCTGCTGAAAGGAATAATTTGAAGCACTATTTGGTAACCTGTGGGACCTTATTAACATACACAGTTGCCTCAGATGGCGCTACTGAAATTACCGAACACTAAGAAAAAAAACGAGGATAAATTATGCCAGTTCAAATCTACATGCTAAAAAATAGGAGGAAATGAGAGCGCCACAGATATAATCATGGCAGAGAAAGGAATCAAGGCTACAGCAGAAACCTGTAGTATGAAAGGTATAATAAAAGACAAGCCAAATCAGGGTGGGGAGAGACTGTAGACATAATTTCACCATCCCCGTTACAAAAGAAACGGGATTTGGATGTAAGTAAATCAATGACAAAAGTATCAGTTTATACAAAAGGGAGATAGGGTAGCCTAGAACATTACCAGTATCTTGTTAGATGTTTTCAAGCTGGGAGAAAAGTCAGTAAATCTGTTACAGAGCACTCTGCATGAAAGAAGGGACTGTGAAATCACTATACTGGTTGGGAGGCAGAACCTGCCAGCTAAACCAGCTGCATTTTGCATCAAAATAAATTATGCAGAGACATAGTGCAGTAAACAGATTTTTTCTGGATTTTAGACACATCTGTGACACAGCAGTCAAAACTCACTAGAAAGTTATTGTCCAGATTATCCATTTATCAGTGGTAAACAACTTGAATACAGATAGGACCAAAGGATTACAACTTGTGTTATGCCAGATTAAAAAGACATGATCAACACAGCAAGAGGTTTCATCTAGATAGCAGGCCGTTGCTCTGGAGCAAACACTGTGGAAGGAGATGGCCCTTGAATGAGGGGAAGAACCTGTACTTTGATGACTGCAGTCAAAGCAAGGCTCACAGAAAAAGGTCATGCAGATGCCTGCCATATTCTCCCTACTGTCAGCCAAGCACATGATGGGAGGGGAACACATTCTGATTCTGCATCAACCAGAACAGGAAAGACAACTCGCATTAGACAGTAATACACCCAATTCTGCAAAACTCCCAGAGGGAAGTGGTCATCCACCAGAAGGACCCAGGACAGTGACAGGGAACCAGGTGAAGGAGAAGCAAGGTCTCTTCAGTATCTTCACTGCTTCTAGTTCCAGTCATGCTGATAAGTTAATTGTCCAAGACAACAAATTTGCCTATTTCTGCAGTTCCAGCCACCTATAATTGGTAGCTTCACTACATGTATGGAAACTCTTCTGCCGTTTACCATCAAATACAGTCTAGATTCTGGGAAGTCAGAGAACCAGTTATGTTCATCCAAAACATTTTCACCCCAAGAGGAACAATGAAAGGTCCCTGTTAGTCATCTTCCTCCCCCAAAAGCACACATTTTTAACTGAGATCAACAGAATTAATTTCAGGCAAATACTAGCATTAGGCAAAAAGTAAAAAGCACAGTAGATACTTTTTCATATTCAAAGTGGTTTTTATTTGGCTGAATTGTTTCACAAAAGTCATTTACTGATTTGCATTTTTAGAACCTATTTTGGAAAAGTCTCTTTCCAATGAACTAAGTCTCCTTAACAGCCCTTAGAAAAATGTACTAAAAGCAGACCCATCAATTTCCTCAGCATAACTCATATCATTCAGCAAGTATAGGATGAGTAAAGCTTTTTTAAAAACAAAGGCATCACTTTTTATTACCAAAAGGCATGGCTTGGACTTAGTTCAGAAAAGATTTCTTTTCTAGCAAAATTTGAGTTTTCATTAAAAAATAACAGCATAAAGTTCTTGCAAATACTAAACTTTCATTTATGTTTTCTATACTTTTCACCATAGTTTTCTTTTACTCAAATATGTTAATTGGGAAAACAAAACACAAGCCCTTCCTGACTGGACCTTACAAGCAATGGGAGTAAAACAAATGCATGGTGATCCTAAAGTTACCTCACTACCCAGGTCCTCTCAACCTGCCTCTTAACAAACTATAATAAAGAGGGAAGCTAGCAGAGTAGGCTCCAAAGGCCCACAAAATGCTCCAATAATTTTATCCACAAGTGAAACCAATACTATTTTTCCACGGCAGCTCTGATAATCAACCCTGCATACAAATATACTGCAGGTATTACTGTACAGCTTTATTTATATCACACACAGTGTATGTCACACTTCCCTGTGGTGCTACTTAAGTTAGAGTTAGTTATGAAGTTATCTTCATGTTTAGCAGCAGAAATAAATATTTAATTGTGGTAATGGTCATAATTTGCATTCAAATGTTTTTCAGTGTAAGAATTCTTCTCCAAATGACACCAAAAGCTTTTAAGAATGATGAACTTATTTGAGAATGTTGCTTGCTATTCAGCTGAACGTCATCATCAGAAAAATGGCTAAAATTAGCAAATAAAAAAAGAAAAAATTTATTTTCTCAGCTGTAATAAATACAGTGGGTAGTAAAAAGGAGACTACTTCAGCTGTAAATAGGGTATTGTTATTTGATATGTGGGAGAAAAAACAGGAAGCAAACATTCTTATACCTAGAAATCACGTAATCCCAGTGTATTATACATGCCATACTTATTCACCACCTATCCACGGGCAGATATTTATTATTGTACACAGCTATCTTATACAAAGAGTTGCAGACTTGAACTTTTATACAAGGAATCTTTAGGTATGTCCCTTACTCTGCGAGTATTCAGGTGGTATCTATTCCTTAGGTGAGTATCATTCTTTCCTTTACTCAAACTATTTTCGGTCATCGTTTTTGATACAACCCCAGCAGATCATTGCGTAAAGCCTAACAATCCTCAGAAGCATCTTTGGAACGATCTACTCTGTAACTCAGCGTTTGAGTATGCTGAAACCATGGCTTTCTGTTCTGGCCTCTATGCTGTGACGCATCTCCTCACTTCTATGGTTAATATTCAGACTTAATGTCTTCACTCTTTGTTCGGCTCAGGGAACCGTCTGCTAATGAACTGTAAATGAGGGTTATACCAAATACATGTCAAAGGACTGCTCTCAGGCTTTATTTGCATACGTGTCATTCAGCTGTCTGGAGCTGTTTCCAGCTCTGGAAAAGTAGAAGCTGATCAGTTTGTACACATTTTTTCCAGAAGAGATTTGGCTGCTTGCTCCCTGACATACAAGAGACCTGTGTTGACTTGCCCTGCGAAGTCTCTCCAAGTGATGGTGGAAAGGGGTGGAAATGCATGCAAGTACAAAGATACTCCTCTGAAATTTTGTATCCTGTCTTTCTTTTGAAGGCAGCGAGTAATCAGAGCACTACTAAAAGCAACAAAAGAGCTTTTACTTTTGTCAGCTTTGATTTTTTTTTTTTTTTTTTTGGGGGGGGGGGGGCACAATTTCCATTCACTTCTGAGCACTGGTGGTTGGTTGTACCTGCCCAGTCTGCTCTTAGATGGAGATAATACCACGACTTGATTTTCAAGAACGTTAGTGCCTAGAAAGGACATTGTGATCCTTTGTCCATCTCTCATGGTTCCCTTATTGATTTCAATAGCCGTTCAGGCATGGGTACTTTCTAAATTCAAGAAGTGTCATTATTGTGGACTCTCCCCACACCACCTGCATTCCATGTTCCACGTGCTCTCATTCTGCTAACTTCCTGTTTATTGTTCTCATAAATTGCCAAAAAGAAAGTCTGCAGTGCATTATAGCAATTATAATGTCTTACAGAAAGACAGAAGAGAAAGGTGAGGTTGTAGTCTGTACTCTGATACCAGCCTCTCAGTCTACCATGTACATTAAGGTTCTGGGCCATGAGAGGGGTCTACACATGCTTTTGTTGACCCTGCAGCAGCAAAGTGTGGAGCAGAGTGGATGCACATGAGGCCTTGCAAGGAGACTCTCCATCCTGAACAGCCTGGAACACAAAGCATCATGCTCTCCACTGCCCAGGATCCAGGACCATCCCAGTCCTCAAGGAGGGAAGGCACACACAAGCAGTTTGGTCATATGGAGTAGAACACATCCAGGCTGCTTAAAACTTACATGTTTCAGACTTCCCCTGGTTCACACAGAGGGAGTAAGTCTGATGTGGGCCCGTGGCAGCTCGGGGTGGAAATGCTGCAGATTAACAACAGCATTTTAACACAGGGATTAAGACTTCTGCAAGACCAGACATACACATCTTCTCCGTGCATCCATATATCAGGACAACCCAATTAAGTCATTTACAGTGAGGACCTGGAGATGGCAGCAACATATAATCACAAACATAAGCAGTTTTTACATGGTAATTATATATTCTATTTTTTATCAGTGCAACACAGACAGAAGATTATTTTATGCTTGATATCATTCTAATTTTTGATCCATTTTTTGCCTAACTTGAAAAGGATTAAGATTGGGCTTCTGGTAATAAGTTTGGATTTGCCAACTTCATAAGTACTACATAGCATTGTATTAAACTGATTATTACCTACTTTTGCTTATTGTTAACACCATTTCTCTTTGGGCTAACATCTGAATGTATGAAACCAGATGGTTTGAGTGACCAACCAGAAAGGCCATTTTTTTAAAAGGCTGTTTTAAAATAAAACATTCTATTCCTTTAAACTCCATCTGATAAAACAGACTCAAGTAGATAGGCAACAAGAAAGGAAACACTGTGCCTGGCTTTGATCATTTTCAAAAAGAATTAGCACATGTGATTTTCCAGAAGATGAAGGCACCAGGTGAAACTATTTCATATCCCAAGACCTTTTCCCTGCTGAAACTAACATCTGTTTCTCATTTTTCCTTTGGTTTGAGAAGTCTGCCTGACCTCCCAGTTTACATCAATGATTGGGTTTTTTTAAATCAATAATCTTGCAAAAGAGAGTGTCATGAGAGGCCAACACTAGTCTAGTCAAATTTTGGCCAGTTGATAACACTGAGTAAATGTCTCTCTAATCAGATAGGGATGTCTTGCACATCCTTATTCACTGAACAGACCTATGTGGCTTGGAATCTCTTTAGGATGTCCTGATAAAACATCACTCAATCTCAGTGGTATATTTGCAGAAGGTAAACCCTATGGTCAGTGCTCCACCAGAAAGAGACAGGAACAAAGTGGAAGAACTGTCATGATCAGGAAGGTGCGTTCCCCCACCATATTAGGCTCATCCTGTGCATTCCAGGTGTGATGCCCCCTGCAACTTCAAGCACAGGGAACTCAATTGCATTGCTTGTGGCAATGGGAGACTGCATTCTCACTCTTCTCTGAAGGGAGAAAAAAAAAAAACATAATCACTCTTTTGGGCTCAGATCACTTTAGGCATAGCAGCATGCACAAACATCAAGTGCAGCTAGGTCACCAGGGTCTATCTGTAACAGGCTTAGAGTTGTCCCACAGTGGGACCCGAGCTCCCCAGTCACAGCACACCATGGCAGAGCTCTCCATTCCAGGGCTTGGACATGACAAGCATATGTGCTCTGATCTCCATGCATACTCACCCAGGGTAACCAGACAGGGCATCCTGCAGGGTCAGGAATTCACAGTCCCAGCAGCACTCCTCATGAAAATGACTTTGCTCTTTGGAAACTTATGTGCCACCAAGGAAGTTTACTTGGTTGGAAGCAAAACTGCCCCTCATTCTCCCCCAGGGTTCTCAACATCAAAGGCAAAATAATAAGGAGAAAAAGGAGCCCCTGGCCCTGTAGGATGTAGAAACATTGACTCTTAAAGCACAACAGTTTGGTTTGACAGGTGGTTGTGAATGGTTAAGGAAATCTCTCCTGTTATTTTTCCTTCTTTCACAACATTCATTTTCACACACATCTACTGACTCACTGACTCTCCACCACAGTGTCCGTAAAAATAGTCAGGAGACTTTTGGAAATAACTTTTCAGAGTTAACAGTAGCCCCCCATTATTCTTTCCATGGGCTGTAGCCACTTTTTCAAGTGTCCTGTCCTCAGTTTTTTGCAGGCCAAGTAATATCAGTGAAGCACAGCTTCATCTGCACTGCAGCACAGTTGTGGCAATCTCCAGCCACAGACCTCAGGTAAGCAGGACACAGGAGTGTGTAAAGCAGCCACACTGCAGGCAAACAAGAATCACAGTACCTCAGCTTGAAGACTGGACTTGCTCCATGCAGCAGTTCACAGCTGCCAAAGGTGATCAGTTTGAATACTCTCAGCTCTCTGCAACCCCATGCATCTGAGCTAGCAGAGTAGACAGAAGAGCCCTGAGCAGAGTTTGTGGCACAACACAGCTGCTGTGCCCCTCCTCAAAGGGTGGCCTTGCTCCTGGCCCTCCTTCACCCTGCTCATTAGGGTAACAAAGACTTGTACAACGGGAGCTCCAGTTAATGCACATGGTTCTTCAGGTAAAACAAACAAAAAACTATTCCTGCCCTAGACTGCATGCACGGGAGTGCTGCGTGCACACACACACACACACACTGCCAGTGGGTAGCACCATTGAGAATCTGCATAAAATCAGGCTATCAAAGGCAACATTAATTATAACTAGTTTCCTAAGAGCTGAGAATAATGTAATTCCCCCTGTTTGGTGCCAGTAGGGAACAAGTGCAGAGTAAATGAGCTCATGGTTAGGATTCAAAGATTAACAGACTATCGAGGAATAATTTCTTCTCCATATGAATTAGCAAATTGTAGGTAATCATTGTGGACAGAGCTAGGCAGGTTCATTTTACTAGGTCAAAGAATAGCCTAGAATAATTAAACTGTCTCTAGAGCCAGGAACAATGCTGGAGTTAGAGGCAAAAAGGCCATTTTCCCTTTGCCATTCATCTTATAACTCATATTTGCCCTTAACGTTTTCCTTTGGGGCAGATCTGCACTGGTACGTGTATTTATTTGTGTGTTTGACTGATCGACCAAATTCCACTTTACAATGCCTGAGCCACATGGCTGCAGCCAGGCTATATTTCTCCACATCAACATCGCCTTCTCTGGTACAAAAAGTCACTGTAGGAGAAAACAGACCTCCTCTTCTTGTACCAGCCATACCCTGCTCCTTGCGCAGCAAGGCACTAAGCATTAGAACTAGGACAAACAGATCTTACGGGGTTAGAAATGTAACACTGAAGCCTTGAAAATATCTGAAGTACGTACAGTGTAAGTCTGTGCCTGGGTCTCTACCCTGCACACTGAACAGGGGCGTCCCAGCCCACCTCCCTCCAAAGCAGGTGCTGCATTTTGTCATGCAGCAACCTGGACAAGAAGGAACCGGCTCAATCTCTGAACACCCTTATGCTGAAGGTCAGACTGGAAAATCATAACCATCCTTTCTGGCCTGACAAGCCAAGAAATCAATGATACTTCTCACTTGGATGTCTGAAGTCTTATGCATAACATCAATAGAGAAACTCTCATACTGCAAGGCAGAAGGCCAGTGCGTATCCACACAGCTCCCACCACACTCCACAAGAGTACCTCAAAGAGGCAGAAGCGCATGATTTGGTCCACAGGGAAAAGATTGTTTTAAATACATCTGTATGAAAGGTTTGTGTGACCAGTTACACATGCTGGTCACTCATGCACCTGTGCCCACCTTTAAAAAAAAAAAAAAAAAAAAAAAAAAAGTCCATCCCAATTTCTCTCAGGAACTGATGCTCTGGGTTGAACAACAAGAGCTTAGGCAACTCCTTTGCATATTTACTTACTCTGGATAACACCTGACAGTGGGCTGCAACTTCACCTCTTAATGCTTGATATTTACTAGAAAAGGGACGCAGTATCATTAAAAATAGAAGCATGAAAGATTATTTACATTTCAAGAATAGCTAAGGTCTTTAAGAAACTTCCATCATCCTTTAAAGGCTCTTAGTCAAATGCTGTTCATTATTAATGCCTGTTGGCTTTATTTAGCCTATGACTACAATTATATATTTATGAGGTAATCAGCAATTGGAAATTTCCCTGTAATGGTAACTGGAGCTTAGCATCCAAATAAAACGAACACCATTAAGAAAGTACTGCGGTCATTGGGGTGGATCAAGTGTGCTAATAGCCCAACTAACAGCAATTAAGTCAATTAACCATTCAGACATATGCTGCTCAATTTCCCTGCTTAAACAGCCCAGTGCATCTGCAAAATACGTGGAACTTATTTATGGTTTAAGCGGCTGCTAGTCATTATTAACCAGGGGAAACAGTGAAAATAAGGGAGGCTTGTAAAAAATTAACTACTGCAGCAAAAAGATCTGCTAATTGTCAGTTCCCTTCCCCATGGGGGAAGATTTCATTTTGCAGCATATTTATTTATTGTCTTTTGAACATCACTGAGCATTTTATGGAATGATATGTATCCACAAATGAGATATGTAAAAGTTACAAGCATTAGTGGCTTCAGATATGGAAGTTTATTCAGTCAGAGCTGACTCATGGGTGGCACAGGGAGCTTGGTCTATTTGTCACATGGAGCTACATCTAACTGAAAGGCTGAGCCACACGGACTGGCAGAGACATCACAGAATCACAGAATAGTTGAGGTTGGAAAGGACCTCTGGAGATTATCTAGTTCAACCCCCCTGCTCAACTTGGGTCACCTAGAGCACATAGCACATCACCACATCCAGGCAGGTTTTGAATATCTCCAGAGAAGGAGACTCCACACCTCTCTGGGCAACCTGCTCCAGTGCTCTGTCACTCACAGGAAAGAAGTTTTTCCTCACATTCACATGGAGCTTCCTCAGTTTCAGTTTGTGCCCACTGCCTCTTGTGCTGTTACTGGGCACCACTGAAAAGAGTGTGGCCCCAACCTCTTGACACCCTCCCTGAAGGTATTTGTAGACACTTCTCTATAAGACCCCCTCTCAATCTTCTCTTCTCCTGACTAAACAGACACAGCTCTCACAGCCTTTCTTCTTAGGTGAGATGCTCCAGTTCTCTAATCATCTCCAGAGCCCTACACTGGACTCTCTCCAGTAGCTCCATGTCTCTTGTACTGGGGAGCCCAGAAGTGGACACAGTACTCCAGATGAGGGCTCACCAGGGCTGAGTAGAGGGGCAGGATCACTTCCCTCAGCCTGCTGGCAACATTCTTCCTAATGCACCCCAGGATATCATTGGCTTTCCTGGCCACAAGAGCACATTGCTGGTTCATCATGTTTAACTTGCTGTCCACCAGCACTCCCAGGCCCTTCTCCACAGAGCTGCTTTCCAACAGATCACCCCCAACTTGTACTGGCCCTTGGGATTATTCTTCCCTAGGTGCAAGACCTGCACTTGCCTTTGTTGAACTTTATGAGGTTCCTCTGACTCAGTTGGGGGGAGCACACACAGCCCAAGGCCTGAGGAGTCATGTGGCAGGGCAGATGCACACAGGTACCATTCAGAAAGGTTCAAACTAACTCTAGAAAGGATATAGACACAAGGTGGCAGGGGGGACGAATGCTGAACAGTCTTTCATAGCCATATACTCGCTTCTTCCTGGCACACTAGAGACAGACTGAGCATTCCATGCACAGGCGAGAGGTTTCTTCTCCTCCTGTGACTCAGGGAAATGCAGCTCTCCCATTTTGTTGGGGGAGATGGAGACAGACACCAGCTTGCTGGCTGAAGTCACCAAGAACCTGTTCTTCAGAAAGAGGAAGGAACAAGATTACACACTTAAAAGGTATGCCCTGGAGCATGCTTTCCCAGAAATGCATACTGCTTAGGAACTTGACTCCTAATCCAGGCCAGGCAGCCAGAGGTGAGACACTAGAAAAAGATGCTTTAGTGATGCCTTGCAAAATACTGGGGCCACCACTTGTTATAGGAAGGTAGCTTGGGTCTAGTGTCATTCACCAAATAGCAACTAATCATGCAGTTAACACCTGGATTTGTGAGGCTGAAACCTCCATAAAAACCTGTGCTTGCCATAAATGGTCCTTTCTGCAGCTCCCCTGTGGGAGGCCAGCTGCAAATTTCAGAAAACACTGCACTGGAGACACTAAGATCAGGAAATGCTTTACATCACCCCACCTCTTAGCCTCCCTAATGCAAGAACTGAGAGCCTAGGAGACTTGTTGAAATAAAGCTTCTCTCCCTTTTACTGTTCCAGTTTCTTGCCATCTGTCCAAATGAGGATGTTCCAAAGTTTTGTTAAGTGCCTGTTTTAATGAACCCCATTAAAGTTAACCTAGCCATATAATATACAGGAGAAATCTACCATAAATATAGGTAAATAGAGATTGTAAAGATAAATAACAATACCAGTGTGTGCGAAGTGATAATGTACTCTATTTACTGCAGGCCCATAAAAGGCCAGTAAAAGATACTGCACCTTTAATGACTTACTTTCTCCATGGCAGCCAGCACTCACAGTTAGCAAGCTAAGGATGCAGTGACACAAAAAGCTTACAGATAATTAAATATTGATTTTTGTTTTCTAATCCTATATAAAAATTGTCCTGGGTCTCCCAATGGTAGTTTCATCTCACTAGGACACGGGGAAGGCTATTAACCCTATTTGGTTTCAAGCTGTTGTAAAACAAAAACAGACTTGGAAGACTGAAGTAACAGTCCTCACAGGCATGAGCCAGCTGCCAGCCCTCTCCCTGCCCCATCCGCAGGTCCTGCCAAGATCATCATGCCCGGGAAGGAGGCCAAAGGCAGGCTTACAATTAGAACCAGAGCTTTTTGGTAACAGTTTAACTTTGTGCCTGCATGGTTGCTACAAGACTTCTTGCATCACGTGAGCTACACATGCAGGCAGAAAGCCCAGTATCCTTCCCTGAGCAAGGCTTGTGCCTTAGGCATGCCACAGCTGATTTCAGCATGTAGAGCTGAGTAGTCCAAGCACATCCTCCTCATAGTCCTGGAGCACTCATAAGAGAGGGGGTACAGTAAGTGCCCACTTCCTTAAACACGGCCTCATTATCACAACACACTTTTCCCATTGTATTGCATCTCTTCCCTCTGCACCATAGGCTCCACAGCAGTAACTGGAGAGAAGTGCCCTGTGCTGCTCATGGCAGGCAGCATGCAAGTGCAGCCAAGGCCACCCGGCTGAGCAGGACCTGTCCAAAGATTCTGCAGGCTGGAAAGAAACACCTTCACACACAGAACAGCAGAGGAAGGTCTTTGGGATGCTCTAGGGTACTATTTGAGACTGATCATCCACCACTGGGGACTTTACTAGAGGAGTGAGTCTCTCACAGTTACATAAACAGAAGAGTTGTAGTTCAGGAATTTTTCACCCAACCTTCTGTTAGTTTCAGACTGCCAAGCTAAAACAATACCTTGAGCTCAGTGATCTGCCCTCAGAAGGGTACTTGTGGTGTGGGATGGATCAAGAACAGCATGAAAAACCTTCACGTGGCCAACTAATCCTAGTATCAGGTTAAAGTGCCTGCTCTGTCCAATCTCTATTTGTTCTTCTAACATGCTATTCTTACCCTTCCCCCTAAATGCACCATATCTCAAACATTTACATCATCTTGATAGATTTCTCTTGAAAATGGCAACATCTTCATTCATGAGCAGAAGACAAAACCTCAACTTTTCCCACAAACATCATTTCTTTGTTCAGGCCTAAATACAAGTATCATAGGCCGTTGTTCCTTGCAAGGTGGATTTTACTGGAGGAACAAACAGCCACAAAGCAAAGGATGAGCAACCAGTTAGACAAATTTTGGAGCAGAGGCTAAGGTACTGATACTCAATACAGTTATCCAATTGGAGGCAGCATTGGCAAGAGCAGGGAATGAGTTGCCTGGATGCATAAGAGCAATGGTGCCACAAATGACCAGATTTTCAAACCACTGTTAACAGTGGTAGCCTGATAACTTGTGTGGCTAGGTAGTGAGGGAACAACCACGGGTGCATGCTAGAGTGCAAAGGCATGCTGCTCTACAACAAGAAAGGTATTAAAATAATAACTTCTAAGTCTGCCACGCATGATTTTTTCTATCACTATTGGGAAAGCAATTGCCTCCAGCAAAGATCTATTTCCTAAGTTGCACATTTACAAACATGCAGTAAGTACTGTGTACACAGTATGAAACGGAATAAAGCCCAACATCATACAATAGAGTCACTCATTCACAAAATGAAGCAAGGGGCCTCCTTTTCCAGTTATCTTTTTGAAAGCACCATGCAGCATAACTCACACTGTTTACAGACTTCAGGATGTGAGTAAATCACACTGCTTTACATAATTCCTTTTCTTCAGTAAATTGTGCCTTTTCTAAAAGAAGCAAACAGTTATTCCCATCACTTCTCCAATGCTGTATATAAATGAGGCCATCGCTCTAATATGCCAGAGGAGTCTGATTGTAGGGAAAACAGCAAAACATCTTCCTGAAAAGCTGCATGCACCATTTGCTTAGAAATTTCAAATATTTTACTTGCAAAAGACTCTAGACTCAATGTTTTCCATGCCAAGTATAGGCAGTACTCTCTGTACACTAGACCCTTGCTCAACCATGCATAGAAGCTCAAGCAAAATAACAAACCAAAGTATACCCTAACTTTATGCTGACCATAAGCATTTGATGAAAGTAAATCAAGACGTGTAATTCACTGATTCCTATATCCAATGGAGGCTCATGTCTCTGCAGCTTCTTCTTCTCGGAATAGTCCTCCTAGCTCTGCTCTGTAAAGCTCCATCTTGCCATATTTATAGCCTCTTAAAGGCTTGCTTGTCCAGACACCCTTGAAGAAGGATGGATAGATACAGCAGTAGCCCCTGTGGGATGCATCTAAACCTGAGCAAATAACCACAAGAACTTTTGTGGTTGTCTGACTCCTTCTCAACTCTTCCTCTGGGAGTTCATGACCTCATTTGCATGCTTTGAAGGCTAACCACTAATCTCATACTGACTTCTTTGTGTGCTTCCTTGAAGAAACTTCTTCATTGTGAGTTTCTGAGCTGGAAAACATAGCAGCACAGACTTTTGTCCTGTGCTGCTTCAGCCCAGGCAGGTTTTCACATGCATGCTGAACTTGCTTTAGGACAGACTGCCTACATAAGCTCCATGTTTACCTCCGCCCTGAAAATACAGCTTTCTTGCCACGCAGGCTGTAAGCCCCTGGATGTGCCACCATACACAGCTGCAGACCACATTTCTCCCTCCCACCTCCTGACTCATTCCAGTCCATGCACAGTTATTTTTCCCACATTAACACTGCTTCCCTTTAACTCACGTCAGTGTCTTCTGCTTGACCACCTTCCTCTTTCCCAGAGGCAACTTTGTCTTGACAGTCTCCAAGATAAATGACAGTTATCTCTCCCTCAGGCTTCAAACAGCCCTTCTTTCTGGGTGAGATGTTAGCAAGAGTAGGCACTGCTCCCCTCAGTGAGCCAACCTTTAGAGCAGGGATCTGGGACATTTGCCACATGCTCCATTCCCTCAGTTCACAGGCCCACATTACAGGGATAAGTGAATCAGGTACAGACCCCAGCCCCACTCCCTGAGGCCAAGCATCAAGGGCAGCTGCTGTATGCAGGAGCACCAAGACAGCAGGCAAGCAGAACAGGGGCTCCACAGACAAGGTTTCTATTTCGCCTTCACGTACAACAAGGAGGTTTTGGCAGGCAGGGGAGAGGGATCAGGATTTACTAATGAGCTCTCAGCATCCCTAGGAAGTAACGACCCATTCAATCCACCTACAGCCACAAGGCAGCCAATCTCTCAGATATCAAAATCAGCAAACAATTACCTCCTTACTATAGGCTCTGCAGCATAACTGCAGGCCAGTGACATCTTTGCTGAATTTTTACTTGTAAAGTTTTGAACAAGGAAGGCTGCATTGTGTGAACAGACCTATGGGTGCAAATTTTGCTTCTAGAAGAGAAAGTGACTCACCTCGCTCCTTGGGCTCTACATTCAGAGATAAAACATCCAAAGTCTGTTTTAAAAAAAACTTGTTAAATGGAAATACTTTAATTGCATCCTGTTCAGATCTCCAGTGCTGTAAACACTAAGTAACAGGAAGTACTATAAAAAGAAAAGGTGTATATGATTATCCTGGAGAATAATACAGGAAGTACCTCACTCAGTGGATTTCAATCAAGAAACACTATGGTGACCTGAACTATACAGTGGAAGTGAATGAGTTTTTGGAGGACAGGTAAATACAAACTAGCAATCCATTAAACACCTTATATACAACATATGGGGAAAGAGGTAGTAGACAGCTCTCTTCTGGTCTGCCCCCTAAAGTACATACATAAAGATGTCTGTCTGAATTTTCTGTAACACATCTTTCTGAAGAAAATATCCATAGGAATACAGAATTTGAGATAACAAAAAACCTGCTGAAGAATTGAATTGATAACCCTGCCTTGCTACTAATACTGTTCATTCACAAATAGGGAAAAATGCTGAAAGATATAACAATGTGACCACTCAAAAAATACAATAAAAATATGCTAACAAGAAATGCTAAACAGAGGTACTATAACATGAGAAAAACTAAACACTGTTTGGCCAGCCAGAGCACATTAGATCCACCAGATGCCAGGTCTCAGTTAGACCTTGGCTAAAAAAGAGCAAAGACGATCAAACTAGTGTTGCAAAGGGAAAAGGGAGCAAGAGCAGGGAACTACCTACCCTCAGCCTTACCCAAAGGTGCACACCAGGCTCTTGCAGCACCTTTTACACAGTATAGCAAGTGCAGTTAAAACTGATCCCAATAAATTCAAGTCAGAGCAGCAAATGAATTGCTTTGGTCTTACTTCAGGAAAAGGAGTCATTCAACCTTGTCCAAACAAAGTGAAAGTAACAAGCCATTTCAAAGGACTAGCCTCCTGCCTGCGAGCAAAGAAAGCAGGCTGAGAACACTGGCCTGGCAATTCACATCGCAAGTATTGGCCAAGACCAAATTATACTGACTTCAAATGTACAAGAAAATAAAATTCCAAAGCATCAATAAGGTTCTGGTATGTCTTGAAGCTCTCACTAACTAGAACTATTAAATTTGTGCTCAGAAGGTGTATTTTTAACCCATGCTCTCAGTATTGCTGCGTAATGTCAAGGTGCCACACAGCAGCATTCCAGCAGCAGCTCCCCAGCCAGCCTTACAGAGCACCTCACTTCCAGTTCCACATCTCACACTGTAGTTCCAGCCTCACCTTGGGAGAGCTGTACAGCTAGATATGGAGACACATTCCATGTAGGGAAGGACATTTTTTTTTTTTACAGTAGGTATTGTATTTTACCCTTCCCTGCTATCCACACCTCTCAGATTGTGTCCCTAGTAACACTGCCTGGATACAAGAGGTGTCTCAAGCACCAGACACTGGAGGGAAGTACATCAAGGGCTGTGAAGTTACCCTGGTGATGGTGCCTCTGAGACTGCCAAACAACTTTGACCATGGCTAGCATGCAGCTTTCAGAGTAAGCAGTAAGAGAGCCAGTATCATAGTTATCACAGGTGTTGGGCATTGCCCTTTCCTAGGCTCTGGTGCCTGCTGCCCAGCAGTACATCCTAGAGGTCACAGGGGCTGTGCTAAACCTCTCCTCCTGTTCTCCCAGCCTTATCCTCAGGCTCCCAGCCACACATTCACTCACTGCAGCAGGTGTATGGACTCTGAGGGGCAAGGATACAGCATAAGCTAAATCCCTGCAGGACCTGCTCTTGTAATCAAAGCAGTAGCAGAAAGCACAAGAGCCCTTCAGTACTGTGCAGGATGCCGGGATAAGCAGCAGCCCTGACAAACATTTCCCTGGTGATATAAAACCTCAGAGTCCAGTGCATGACCAGAGTATTTCTCTCATCATCAGTAACACCAAGGACAGGCCAATTTTCTATTGCACAGCTTCTACCGTCCTTCCTTTTCTTTCCCTTGCCCAAGCCCTTTTCCAGCAGTCCTTTCAGAGATCAGCAGGATCCAGTACAGCACAGGTTTCCTTCACACGTGGAGACAGATTGAGCCTTTTTCCATCACACAGACCTGAACCTCTCCATTTGAGGCAGGCCTGATCCATACTACTCCGCAATTGTGCTTCACCCCAAGATCTCACAGGCAGCTGTGGGTTGCTCATTGCAACACACTGGTACCACAGTAGCCCTTGCTCCTGCAGCCTGGTCCATCTGCTTTTTTCCATGTTGCTCTGTCACATCAGCACAGGTGACAGGCTCACAGAGAAGCCAAGCTACAGGCTCCCACTGGAACAGCACCAGCAAGAAACCCCTTTGATACCACACTTCAGCAAAAACATCCCACTGTAATATTAGTGCTACTGCTAACACTTCCATTGCCTGAAGAATGGTTTTGTAATAGTTTGCAGGTAACTTGGCAGCATAAGTGCTGAGAAGACCTTTCAGATGCAGCCACCTAGCAAGAGCTGATTGAGACTCAAAAGAAATTCTTTGAGGGCAGCAAGATGTCAGGCCAAAGCAGGCACAGCAGCAGGTTTGAGACTACAGACGCGTTAGTCAGAGCTGATGAATGCTGGCTTGTCAAGTCTTCCCATTTCAGTCCCTGGATTGCCTTTAAAGTTTGCCAAGTCACTTTTCAGCATTTGTGTGGGCAGAAGGAGACGTGCAATTAAGCTGCAATTGCTGCACCAAAGCCATATACTTTCAAGTTTGTTATTTCCTCAAAAATGACAAAACTCTGATACCAAGACAAGTAACAGGATGGGAGCGCCTGCTGCAAAACTGTAGTCAGCACAAGGATACATTTGTCCAAAATCTGATTGTTTTTGCTGAAGAATGAAGACATGTATTTCAAAAGATACATTAGCATTTGTGAAGCAGACTGGAGAATCAAGAGCCATAATCAAAAAACATTTTACAGTGAGGGTGAATCACAAACAGCATGTCTATCTGCAGCAGTCATCTTAACATTCAGAGACACAAATCTTATGTAACACCCAAAGACAGTTGAAGGTATGTGGCGCTGATACAGATCACTGATGGTGCTGTAATTTGGCAGCTGTAGCATTGCCCAGAGCCCAGCTTTCCACAGAGGCTGTCTTTAAAGGGCCTGTCTGAGCCTAGGCCACTGTGTGCACCTCTCTGAGTTTATGGCATTGCTGGGAGGGGGCCTCACACAGCTCAGGGTCAGCCATACCCCAAACACCCATCTCCACACACAGCCCCTCCAGGTCTTCAGTCAAGACTTTCCCCCCAGGGTGAAATCCTACAGGTCTCCCACTTGTGCAGAGCAGTGACAGCGAGCAGGTCACTACCAGGTTAAAAGGGACAGCATCATGTCTTTTTAAGAGTAAACACTGGACTGAAGGATGGGCCTGCAAAAGGGCCAGCCTTTGCATCTGACCAAACTGTGGCTTGTTATAGAATTGGAAAGGCAGATAGTTTCCTGGTCATCCTCTCTACCCATTATCCATCGCATTGTCATCCACCCTCCTCACCCTCCTGAAGGATCTTCTTCCCAAAATACATAGCTGACATTCCATGACTGTCTCTTGATAATTTTTTTTCCTTCCCCCGTGATTTCCTATTAATTATTGTTGTTGTCAAGGAATAAAAACAAAAAAAAAAAACAAAAAAAAACATAAAAGATGAACCTAGATGCAGTGCATGGTTTAAATGGGATGACAGGAAGAATACTTTCATATCATCTCCCAAGTAATGAAGGACAGCAGAAAGCTGCAAAACTGAGCAGGGGCTGTTTCTCAGTATAGTTTGATCAGAGCATTCCTGTGAGGCTTTGGCAGCCTTTTGAACAGCAAAATAACTATTATTGCCAGAATATAAAGGGATATTTTTGTGGATACCTTTTTCCACTAGGTTTCCTTTCAGTTGCTGCACATGTATCCATGTAGTACCACATACTGAGAAACATCCTTCTTGGCCACAAACTATCCCAAATACCGAATGAATCAATTTGTAACCAGTTGGCTGCTAAACAGAATTAATTTTATCCTTAAGCACCTCACTGAAGCACAGAAACCATCTCACTAAGTGTTCCAGGTCTGGGAAACTGTTCTGTGAAGAGATCATTCTAAAAATTTATCCAGCATATCGTGATAATCGCCTCTAAGTAACTAAGCAACAGGGGACAAGCCATTCATTTGGTACAAAGCTTTCTGGTTACATATTTGTTTATTAATAAACAAATAAGAACACTCTTTTCAATCTAATATAATGCCTAGGATGATTTCATAGCTTTAAAACTGGATGGCACAATGAGTTGCTGGGACAAACTTTTTCCAGAAGGGAATATTAATCCAAAATGTGATTTATTTTAAAAGTCATTTTCTGCCCTATTTCTCTGACTGCGAAAAAGCCGTATTTGAGTACAAGCTGCTCTCCTGCCAGCTCAGCTTCTCTTCCTGCTGCAAAGTAACAACAACTACAAAATAATCAATTAACTAAATAACCCCATGGTAGAGTGTCACACAACTGAAGGAGGAAAAGAAAACCTTAGTTTTCAGTAGTATAACTTAAATGCAATTTGCTGATTCTCTGATCACTCTGCATAAACCGTAAGGAAAGCAAACAATAGAACTTTGTCTCAAGTTCTGGAGACTGAGGAAGAAATTCTAGGTGATCACTAAGTCTTGACTGTCAATAGGAAATTTTCAGATTCCAAGAACAAGACTGGTAAAACCAGACAGGAGCAACTTAAACAAGGAGGAGCATGGAATCACCACGAGAAGTCCCTGGTGCCCTAACCTCCCTTGACAGGTTGTGTCAAATTGAGAGTCAGTCCAAGACAGAAAATCAAGGGTACAGTTCTTGACCTGCAGAGAAGCTGAGCAATATTGCTCAGGCACAGGCAAGGCCACAAAGCTCCTGGAAAGGCAACAGCCCCACAAAGACCCAGCACCTCCAGCTACTCCGCAGGGGTTCTTACCTGGGTCTGAGTGCCACGTAAGGCAAGCAGCTGCTCTGCTACAGGAGTGGCAGAGATGCACAACTGTCCCTGCAGTTCCCAAAGAACACTTTGGGAGACGGTGTGAAAGGGAAAAAATCATCAATTTCGAAATTATAACGAGGCCAGCAAGAATCAGTGACAGTTACACATTTAGCAATATGACTTTCCTTCACACTGTAGCGCAGTTTCTAATTAGAGATAGAACCTGAAACTGTGTTTTAAGAGTTTACAAGTGCATTTGCACACAATTTTAAAATGATCATGCAAATTGTCAGTCAAGTCTATCCATAATGGTGATTATGCAGAACGCACCATTTTAAATTTCCTACTACTGGTGCCAAGCATTCCTGGCTCTCAGTCCAGCCTTCATACCAGCATCTATGTCATGGATAAACTGTATCTGTATTTATAAGCACACTACAGAAAAATAAAGTAATGAGTTAGTTTATTTGATCCGCAGGTAACTCCCGCTCCAAGGATAACTTGGTAAGTTACATCAACTGCTCCCAACACTCCAGTGCCAGTGGGGTTCACTCATCATGAGGAGTCTGTTCAAGTAGGGTCAGCTCTCAAATTAAAATGTCGAAGTTTGGCAATATCTGGTCTGGAAAAAAAACAGTCTTCCTCAGAAAGCACTTGGAAAGAAACCGGAGCTGTCAGTCCACTTTCAAAGGATATGGGTAACATTTCTATTCCTTCCTAACTCAGCGCTTTTACAAGTTGTAAAAGGCATATAGTTTTGTTAAATAGACTACAAGGCATGATTATTTTAAATATTAATGGTGTACCAAATGTAAGTCACAGGAGTGCTATGTAAATAAACAGAGTCAAATTTATTTTGTTTTGTGCTGTGGTTAACTAAACCAGAACAATTACAACCACAGTGTTTATTTATGCTTGTTTTAAGACTGTTCTAATTTAGAATAGAGAAGTTAAAAACCACATATTTATATTGGCTTCAAGTAACATGAAACAAAGCTTTTAAAAGGTGTCATTGTGAACATTTAACAAAAAAAAAAAAAAATACTTTGAAGCTGACTGAATATATGCCATAATCCAAAGCCCAAATTCTTGTCCATCTTTCTGGAAAAGAAATTTTACTCCAAGCAGAGCATTCTTTCACACTCCTAGGCCTGCTATAGCTATTAGAAACGTAACCAACTCTTCAAGGGTTTCGTCGGGGAGCCAAAAAACCCCACACTGTTTAGAAATGTTTATGTAGAATATGGACAATTGTATGTACATCTAGCTTCAGTGACTTCATTTTACTATGGTTAATCAAAAATTAAAACCAAAGCAATATCTTTGAAAAATGCCATTTTATCAGAACAAACTTTCCATGGCAACATGTGATTGTGATAAAGTTTAATTTCAAAGGAAATTGAAACAAAGTATTTCAGTAATACAACAATGTTCTTTTTAACATTTTCCAAATGTCACATTTTGGTATTTCACTTCTTAACATCTTTTCCTTCAAAATGTAGACTATTTAAGAGAATTAAGATGAGATTTCTTCCCAAATCATATGATTGAATGCAATTTACAAGGGAAATTCTACAACTTGTGTATGCAAAGGCACAGATTGATGGGTTCTGATGATTCCTTCTGGCCTTGGAGCCCATGCAGTTACACATGCCCCACTTGTTTCCTTTTTTACTGAAGTCATGCAGCAAAAAGGGAATTGTGTTGCCTTCAGCTTGTTTACAACACTTTCAACTTCTAAGAAGACAATAGCTACAACAGGAAGCCATGCTCCAGGACTGCAGCACTCATCCTTGCAGTGAGGAAGGTGTTGTGCTCATCACAGAGCTGTCAGTGTTGCCTCCTCACAGGGACCCAGCCATTTGCAACAGTGGGAGCAAGCTCTACAGTGTCAGACACCCAATGTCTGCCTCACATAACTTGCTTACAGGCTCAGTGATCAACCAGGTGAAAGGGGAATAAGACCTCAGGGTTTCTTTGCAACCCAGGGTGGTGGCAACCTCCTGAGATACCCAGTCCCTTCTTGCTGTTGGAGCTAGGCACACAGGAAACCCCCTTTCACCTCAGCTTGTACTATGCAGGACTCCTGCCCATCTCCTACAGACTAACTACAGCCAAAGGTTGCAGAGATTCACTGTAATATCTAACAGACCACTCTGCAGGACAGATTGCTTTGTCCAAAATTCCTTTTGAGCTTGGAACAAAGAAAACAAAAAATGAAGCCCTTGATGCAAATCAGACTAGAAGTGTCATGAAAAAGATTCAGAGATGTTAAGATTTCCCACCAGTTCAGAGAAGACTTCAAAATTTTTAAACAAGATGGAAATGCTATCTTTCACTTAAAAGTGAGTATGTTTTAAGGAAAGGGAAGACCTTTTAGTAGGCTATAGGGTGTCTATGAGAACTCTGATCCCAAAAGAAGACAGAAGGCTTGTACTAAGAATTCACTTAGGTTTAAAACCTTGCACAGGAATTCGTCCACTACAAACCAGTTTGGAGGATTGTACAGTATATCTGATTTCCTCCTGCCCTTTTGCCCATGTGATAAGTACATGATGTAAAAATCAAAGAATAAGAAAGAAGGTAAAGGTTTTGCTTTTCTGTCTGCTGAATACAGCAAAGGATTTTTAGGGTCTTGGAGTATTTTACCTAAAGGGCTGTATAAAATGTCAAAGGTGGCATGGAATATTGGAAGATTTTTCTTCTGTACTAGATAATAAAAGGGAACTGGACATTTATATTTTTTGTTTTGGAGGAAATGAAGGGAAGACAGCAATACTTCGTAGCTGATTTTAAATTAGTTTCTAGCAGCACTGAAGACACTGACAGGAGAAAAAAAAAGTTTAAAAAAAAGAAATCACAAGCAGCAATAAATTTTCCCACAATGGTCTGAAACATAAAATGCTTCCTAAGCATGCTCAGCTAACAGTATGTGTGCAGAAAAGCATATGGACAGTGGGTGTGTGGGGGTGTGCCCATCAGAGGGGATGAATGCCCACTCCTCCCCAGCTTGTAGATACTCAGCATCTTTGAACATCAGACTGGGAAAAAGCAGGAAAAGCAAGGCATGGGAGATACTGCGGTGTGCATACACGTGTATGCACACTCTGCTTCAGGCAATAAAAGAGAAAGTGTAGAGGAGTGTAGGTGTGCTGGGGGAGAAACATTTCTTTATTCAGATGCCCACTAATCCATCAATAAAGTGTTTCTTATGTGGTGCTCATTGGCTGTCATTGACAAATACATATTTATTTCTGTAGTGGAGCATGAAATCATGGTGTGGGAGGAAACAATCCCTTGAGTGTAAGCATGTTTATCCTGTGGTTGTATTCAGAGCTAAGCTTTACTCTTCAGATACACTTCCACAGGACATTGAAATAATACTGCCACTAATTGTACTATTACATGCTTATTTCACAGTGTACACTACATCTGCACAGGCTTATTTCACAGTGTACACTACATCTGCACAACAGCTCCATGCATCATAAAGTCAAAGTAATAACAGGTCATTAAGGAGGTAATGCAGGAATTCAGCAGGCAGGGCACAACCAGCACAGCAAGGCACCACAGGCTCTCATTGCCACAAAATGCCACAGCCTCCTACTCACCACTTTCCTAAGAAGCACCATTTGGCAGCCACAGCAGAAGCCATCCAGCCCTGCAGCGCAGCACACTCCCACAGAGCTCATGGAACAAGCAGGTAACCTAGCCGTAGCACAGCACCTGAGCTGCTGCTTGCTCAGTGGCTGACAGAAAAAATAGGCAACCTGTGAGCAGTCCCAGAGCTTCCCACACAGGAGCTGCTTCAGGGGTTGGGATACATCCTGCAGCCTGTTTACCCTCCAGGATCTGAAGTAGATAGGCCTAGAAATGCAAAGAGACAGATCTTTGTAGAGTTTCTGGATTTGATGAAACCATTCAGTCTGGGCCAGAGACAACAATGTCTTAATCCTGCCGAGTCCAAGTAAGAGGTCCACGCTCAGCCATAGTAAGTACCAGCCTAGAACTACCAGCAAATTCACTCAAGGGTGGAAACACTCATCTGTAAGTCTATTTTCTCAGTCCTAGTGAGATACACATCTTATAACTGGCTCAAGAGCACAGGCTAAGATGTTATTTCTATATCCTTTCTGTTCTTGTGACTTACTGCAAATGGAAGCAGGAAGATGCCAGAGGCATCCATGAAGCCATCAGGGTGACAGACTTCCCTGGAACAAACATGAGGGGAATAAATTAAACCAATGCAACTGTTTTTCATTGCACTGGGTGGAGAATAGAGGGACAGAATTGCTGCATTTTTTTTAATCTTTCCCACATCAGACAGGAGCGCCTCTTACATTTTCACATGGTAAAGGAGTGGGTGCCACAAGAGTCCTGAAAAAGGCTGGCCATGCCATGCTGTCTCATCATCCAGCTGCGAGGTTGAAGCTGAGCAGCAGGAGAGCAGAAGAGCTCTGAGTACAGCTCTTACAGGCTCCAGAAGTTTCTCTTCACTGCCCCTGCCCCAAACAATAATGAAACTTTCCAGTGCAGCAGTTAGGGATTTAGCACACAAGGCAGCAAGTCTCCTTGCACAAGGCTGTGAAACCTTCACTATCAAGAAGTCAGTTAAAACAAAGATATGCATTTGCTAGAGTTTGTTCCTGTTATAAGCAGTTCAGCTTCCTTAAGAAATAGATACATAAATATCCCATGCAAAGTCTTACTGGAATCTACAGAACAATTTCAAAGAAGGTTTCCCTCAAGAGTTACAAAGGTCTATTCATTTTCAGTCTAAGATTCTGCTTTTTAAGAAGGCAGGGGAACCACAGTAACTCAAGGTCATGGAGGTCACTTGCCCAGCGCCTGATTCCAGGAGACAACACTTTAAAAAAAAGCGAACACCTAGACAGGGTATCCCACAATGCTCCATGTGCCTTCTGCTGATAAGAGCAGGGCCACGCAACCTTCACAGCACGTGACAGGAATAGCGAAAGAACATTTCTATTCTTGAGGGCTGTAAAAGGAAACTACTGCACTCTGAAAACGAAGTCAGCCTCAGAACAAGACACAGATAAGGGAAGGAAACAGTAAGCCATGGGATATTTTTTATATACATTTAAAGAGAAGGTTGTGCCCAGTTTTGATGGTTTGATAGCAGACTGTACTCCTTCCAGTATTTAAAAACACTTTAAGAGGGATTAAAATGTAATTCCAAAAATCAGATTCATGCTTCCTCTTCAGCTCTTTCAAAGATTCCCCCCCCCCAAAAAAAAACACTTAATATTTCAGAAGAAAATTTCTCATCAACACAGTGTTACCTCCACCCTATATTGAATACTTGGAATGAAAAACACTACAGATACTTTTGGGCACTTTAAAAATCTGCATCCCCATTCTGATCAATGGAGAGTATAGAAGGAAAAGGAGATCTAAGGATTTAACTGCAAGTTGAATAGGTGGATTTGAATAGCTAGTGATTAACTTCCTCCATGCTTTACTGACCGATCTTGCACCTACAGGTAAGAATTAAAAAGCAGTTTTCTCCATGCAGAGAGTTGTGATCACTGAAGTATTACGGCTACACAAAAGGGGCTTTTACAGGTGAGACAAGGAAACTTTGGTAGTATGACAGCACACCAAGACTGCCTGGAAGGACACATTTCTCCCTCCCCTATTCTTATTATCTAAGCACAAATCTCACTGCCACCAGAGTGGAATTTTGTATGTTTTGCTAGTTCAGTACTTAGTGTACTTTTGCAGAGGTTGTAGTTTATATTTAGCAAAAGTAGTTTATATTTAGCAGAATCTAAGTGAGTAGCAGAATTTTTCCTGGACATTGTTTTGCAGATAATCAGCTACTGTTTTAAACTCAGTTTTACTACTGATATCTACAGTTTCTGTTCCAAAACTTAGTAGCACAAAATTCTGTTAGCTCCACTCCTTTAGGAGCAGTCAAAGACACTGGTCCAGATTCTGCCCACAATTATGCCAGCATAATTCTGGCATATCCCAGACTCAATGGGGTTACTTCAGATTTATGCCAGTATAACCAAAATCAGCATCAACTTTTCCATTAGTTAATGGAGAGCTGCTTAAGGTCATCAACTTCACAACCACAAGGTCACGCCTTCCACTTCTGCCCTCACAACTTTTCCAGCATTAGTGTCTTTCCCATTTTGGATTCTCATTTGTTCCTATATATCCAAAGTTAGGGAGAAAAAAAGTCTAAATAAAGGACAGATGCCCCAGACCACTCTGGAATAAATTCACAACAGGCACAAGTGCCAAACTGTTGGCACACGCCAGCACTGCCATCCCTGCTTGCTTGCTCTGTCCACACACCGGTATCCTGCTCCTGCTGTTCTCCAGCAGCGGAATGAGTGGTGCCACCCTGCAGGAGCCTTGCCTCTCACTTCCCCAGTGACTTTCTCTCCCTCTTCCCCTCTCCCCTTCATGGCTCCTGCTCTTGCAATCATGTCACTCATCTTTAACCATCTGGCTTCTGCAAACAAATATAAGTCCTCCTACACAGACCCTCTGGTGAAAGGACCAATTCTTCCCCAACTGACATCAGCATCGCTGCACTGATTTCAGCAGAGCAGCCTCTGAAGGAGCCGCTTGGTGCGGACTGCCCCTTCTCCAGAGGGAGCTGCAGCACGGACAGAGCAAGCGCCTCCATTACACAGCACCGCCCCTGCAGCCCAAGGGCGGGGTGTCGAGAGCTAGCAGTCTTGGCTAGACGAATTTCAATTCATTTACTGCCAATTAACATAAGCTTTTAATTATCGATTCGGGTACTGATGAACAGGGACACCTCAACCAATTAAACCCTCTGAGAACCGCCCCGCTCCCCCGGCTCGGCCCCGGCTCGGCCCCGGCTCGGCCCCAGCCCGGCCGCTCTCCGCCGCCTTCGCTTTCCCGCCCCACAGGCGGTGGCGCCTCGGCCCGCCCAGCCGCCTGCCCCCCCGCCAGCGCCCGCGGCCGCGGCCGGCCGGCTCGGCGCGGGGAGCCGCGCTTCAACTCACCGCCAGCCCGCGAAGGCCGAACGACGGCCGCGGGCGTCGAGAAGCCTCGGCTCGGCTCGGCTCGGCTCGGCCCCGGCCCCGGGCCCCGCCGCCAGCGCCTCGCCGCCGCGCGCCGCCTGTCACGTGCCGCCCGCCCCGCCCCGTTTTAAACAGCGCAGGCGCAGCGGCCTCGCGCTACTCTGAGTGGTGGAAGCTTCGCGCTAATGTGGCCTCCTGGGATTGGTCGGGGTTTTGGCGCGCCGGCAATGTGGCCTCCTGGGATTGGTTGGGGTTTTGGCGCGCCGGCAATGTGGCCTCCTGGGATTGGTTGGGGTTTTGGCGGGCGGTGGGTTGTTTTCGGGTGTTACGGAGGCGGCTGGGGTGGTGTGGGCGTCGGTTCGTCCGTCCGTCTGTCCATCTGCCCGCCGTCCTGCCCCCACGCCGGGCGCCGCGGGCCGCGCCTGGGCAGGGCCGGAGGCGCGGGGAGGGGCAGCGCCGCTCTCGTCCCGCGTCCCCCAGGCCGGCGCGCAGGCCAGCTGGGAGCCGAGGGCTGCTCCGTGCGCAATGTCCGGGGCTCGGGAAGGTAGCAGGAAGCGCCAGTGTCCCATAGCCCTTCTCTCCTCCCAGGTGGTGTCGTGACAGGCCAAAATCTCTTGTGCAAGTTTTCAAAGTTAGGGCAAGAGAGGTGTTTCTGCATTAGGCTCCCAAGATCCAAGCGCAGTCCAGAACAGTAATGACAAATGCACTTGCAGCTGCCCCGTGATGATGGCCTGGTGCTCTGAATCCCCTCGGAAATCCCTCCCAGCTGGCGTTACTGCCTGCCTGGTGTCACAGCCCGGCTGCCAGGGCAGCGGAGGGGCAGCAGGAGAGGAAGGAGAGCGGGCTGTGGCTCACGTCTAGGAGCGACAGCAAGAGATGTTCGCATCTGACCCCGGCTCGAGTCTCTTTGCTCTGAGGAGGACAAGATGAAAAAAAAAAGGGAATGCAAAACCATACCACAACCCCACCAAAGTCTCACACAGCAACAAACAGAGCCCCAAGCAGCTGTGCGTGAAAATCTGTCGTTCATCTGCACGTTTCCGAGGCTGGAGCAGGCCCCGAGAGCGGGGCCAAGCCGCCGCGCTGCCAAGCCGGGTGTGTGGCACGCGGGCGGGGGGAGCCAGGTGCCGCAGCCAGGGCAGCAGGGGGGAACAGGCGTCCTGGGCCGGGCACCTGCAGCGGCAGCGAGGGCTTTGCCCACGCAGTGGAGGGACAGCAGAGAGCCGTCTCGGGTGAGGAAGGAGGCACGGAGGAGAGCCCCAGCGTGCTGGGAAATGGACACTGGCGTGGGAGCATCCCGGTCCTCTCCGTTACTGTCGGGAACGATCTCGTGCTGAGGGAGCACAGAGGCGAATCCTCATTCAAGGATGCCCGTCCCAGCGCGGAACCGCTAGACAGGGCTCAAAGCTACATTTCTGCAGCAAGGGGCTCTAGGTTGTGCTACCAGCCCCCTCTCGCTTCCTGGTTCAGTGTGAAGTGATGGATATTAAAAGCACTGTGCCTGTAAAGAACTGGTGGCACGTCTGCAGTCTGTGGGTTACAAACAGAGCTGAGAAAAATTCAGTATTTCCATTTCAAAGGAAACTTCAATATCCAAAATTTTCTTGTGTTCCTAATCAAAACAATTCCTCCTCAACAATTTCTTGGGAAAAGAAATGTGGTTTGGGTCAGTCAGTAAAAACATTAAACTGAATAATGGCAAAAATATTTCGTTCTGACTTTGATTTATAAAAAGTATTAGAAAACAAAATGATTTTGAAAATGAAAATCCAGCAGTCCATTCCAGTAAGGCCAAAAGATAATGCTTTAACCTTATTAAAACAGGTTATTTCAAAGCAAAAACTTATTAACATAGAAATGTTCCCGCAAAAATAATTTCAATTTGTTTAATTTCTGACAGGTAAAAATTGAATTGCAAAACTGTTAACCAACTATGCTTAGATGAGCCACTTTAACTAGAATTTGAAGGAATACAAAATAATGGGATTTTGCATACATTGAAATTGTCTCTTATGTTTAGAGCTGTGTGAATAATACATTCTCCAGTTCAAAAAACACACCAAAAATAAAATACAAATAATTTTTAACCATTGGCAAATTGCAAAGTTGTAAACCACTAATTCCATGAGAAATGTAAGAATTTATTCAGAAAGTTGCTATTTCATTTTTAATAATATTTTCAGATTTTTTTGGCTTTAGTTAAATGAATTTTGAAAATAATTCAAATGAATTTCAATTATTTGAAAATTTAAACAGTCCATTGGAAATGTCAAGCTGAAAGGTTTTTTCACTTTTTAGCATTTTCCCCAGCAAACAATCCTGTGATATTAAATTTTTACATGCCTCTCTTACAAAGAATCTGCATTTTTCAATGAAAAAAGTTTGAATGCGACATTTCAAGCAGCGCTAATTGCATCGAGCAGGGGGACCCAGGCATGGCACGCTGTTTGCTTGCTGTAGGCGCGCTGGCAGCAAGGGCTGCAGCGAGGCCGCGTCCTCTCCGCTCTTGCGGCGCGGGGCTGCGGTGGGTCGCTCGTGCCCCGCAGAGCCCCGTTAGCGTTCGGGGAGAGTCGCGGAGGCGCGGGGTCCAGCCCGGGGCGGGCAGCCCGGGCGCCCCGGGGGCTCACCTCCACGGCCCCCCCCGACCCGCCGTGCGCTACCGGGCCCGGGCAGAGAGCCCTGCTTTTGCTCTGGCTCGTTTCTCTGATGACAAGGTTTTCTCCACTCTTCAGAAAATTAAAATGTAAACCAACTACGCAAGTCCATTCACTCCGGGTAGAAAACTTCTTTCTAACGCTGTCCTAATTCTGGGAATTGTCCTCTCATTTCTTCCACTGTTCTATTGGTGTCTTTTGATTACAAGTCTGCTTTGAAGAGACACTAATTGTAGCCTGCATACAATGCTTGTAATTATGCCTATTACATTTTGATTCATTTCCATATGTCAACACTACTACAAGGGGGACGTGTGCGTGTGGGGGGGAGAATACAGTTTTTATAATCGGTTATTGTCTACAAAAAAGATCTGCACAGAGCATGAGTGAAGTGTTCTTTGTTGAAATTGAAAATAAGATTATAAATAAAAGTCTTCCTCTGACATCCAGAAAATGGACACTTTAAAATAAATTGCCACTGTTGATCAAGAAGATTGCTAGCTACCTTTTACATTAATGAGGCAAATACTCTTCAAGTCCCTAATAGCAATATGTTTGAGTATGTCATTTCAATAGCTTCTTTCTTAATAAAGCTTGACCCTAATATTCCCTTTGCTGTCAAAGGCATTGTCCTGCCAGACATATCTGTGATTTTTAGCTGCTAATCAAAAAAAAAAAAAAAAAAAAGAAAAAAAAAGAAAAAAAAAGAAAAGAAAAAGGAGGAACAAGAACAACTGTTATGTAAAGAGCTACAGAAATATGAGCGAAGACAATCCCAGGTCTCCTGTTTGGTAGAGATCGGACCCCGGACAAGATTGCAATTTGCTGTTCTCAGGAGCCAGTGCATTACTGAGTGTCAAAGTGAAATATATGTCTTAGCAAGCGTGGCCATAATGGGTGAAGGAAGCCCACGGGAAAACTGCTTTTCTGTCAGTTTATGTTTGGACGACCTGAAAACCAGTGAAGGTCAGTGCAAGTTTACCCGTAATAGGCATCGGGCACTTCTAGGCATGAATCTTCTCCAGCGCTCAGAGTGGAGTGCACCACGAAGAAAGTGGGTGAACACGAAGCCAAAGGGACTGTCCCACTTCCCAGCCTGTTCTCTCGGTTCTTCCTCCTCCTCCTCCTCCTCTCCAGCAGGAGGAAGAAATGCCTGTTTGGCTCTTCCCCCTCCAGGTAATTCTACCAACTAATTATAGTACTTGCAAAAGTATGAGAAGAGCTTATTCTTTAGCAATCAATCAATACAAGTTAAAAGGGCATCTTGTTTGTTTCTGTAACAATGCTCTTTAGAAAATTGGGTCCTTTTACATTTCCTGGCTGATACACCATCAGTCATATGTTGCATCAGTCACATCATGTTATGTTTCAGAGCATAATATAACATGATTTGACTGGTGCATCAGGCAGGAGATTTACAAAGAGAGGCATTCTGCAAGATATTATATCCACATTTTTTTTTAATCTGAGTTTGAATATAAAAACAGTTGACTCTGTACCACACTCTGTAGTAGGATGGCTTTTTTGCCATTGCAGACAATTATGGGGGTAGTGGAAAGAGAAAAGAGGGCAGGAAAAGACAGTCGCTTCCCGTTTCCCTGGGGAGTCAGCTGCGGGCTGCCCACCCGCAGGCCATCCTGCGCGTTGCCCCACACCCCCGCCTTCGCCACCGGCAGCCACACACACTCACAGCCTGCTGCTTCAGTTCACCGCGTGCTGCACACTAGTTTCCCTCAGGTCATGTTCAGCAGTGGCTGAGGGAAGGGTGTGAGATTTAAAAATGAGAAAAATGGGGGGGGGGGGAGGAAGAAAAAAAAAAAAAGCTTTGCGGAGCAGCACCACACGGGGCATGCTGTGGCCGCCTGCATTAGGACAGAGCGGGATATCCAAAGTGCTGGGGACCTGGGAGGGGTGATGGCTGCGGCATGTTTCTCTAACACTTGCTTGCCTCCTTTTCCCTCTTACTGTCCATGTTCGCAGCGCTTGCTTTGCAGAGTCTCCAAATGTGCAGCATGTGCAGGGGAGGGGCTCAGCCACTCGCAAACACTAAGCAGACCCTCCGGCTTCAACCGCGCTGGGAGTCAGAGTCCCCCAGAACTGTCTGAGCTCAACATCCCCCAGAACTGTCTGAGAAATAACCAAGGTATTTTAGAAAGTGGTCACCTGGAGGTTTTAACCCTTACACCTTAAACTACTGCAAGCCCGAGGTTTAAGCTTTAATTCGTGCAAACTCCACAATGCAGACTGCATCCTGGGTCTCGTAGGAGAGCTCGCTCTCAGCTCTCGCACCACGCCGACCATCCCTCCAGTCCCCGCACGGCAGCAGTCCCCCCCCAGCTGGGTGCCTCTCCCTGCTGCTGGACTGGCACCCACGCGCCCAGGCCCCGTGGAACCCCCGGGCAGCCCCGAGCTGCCAGCGTCCTCCCAGCGGCGCTCGGCAGCCCCCCCGTGACACTCACCAAGAGATGATTTAGGACACGTCTCCTCAGGTGACCTGGTGACGCAAAGATCTCCACTTCCTTTTCTTCGTTCTTTGATAAAGATAAATAAGATGGAAGAGTGTGGCTGTAGAGGGAATCCTGAAAATATTGAAAACTTGAGTGGAAAATAAGCCAAACAACAAGAACCCAAAGTACATTATTTTCCAAATTCTCCTGATTCAGGTACAAAATGACTTACTATACTCTGAATTTATATCCGTGCCACCAAAACCCAGCCAGCCATTTTTGGAGCTGTTCTTATCTCTGGATGAAGAGCCCGTAAGGAGTGGATACAGCAGTAGTTTCACACCCAGCCAAACAGTGCCGCAGGGCGTCCCACCTGCGCGGTCACACGTGCCTCCTTCAGCAGGTCTGCTGACCAGAATCACGATTACGCTGCTGGCTTCCTGGGCAGGAGAGCGTATTGTCTAAGCAGAAGTCTGGGATCTGATATTTCAAATAAACATTTAATGAACAAAACTGCTTCTGGGTTTTGTCATATGAATAAATTCACCATGTTCCATGTTTTTAAGAGACACCTATTTTACTGAGATGAAATTTGAAACTTCAAAATGGCACAAAATCCACATTTTCCCTGGAAATAGGCAAAACAATTTATTGGATTTGTACCAGTGTAGATTATATAAAAATGAGATAACTTAAAAACATAAGGGGACACAAAATGTTTGATTTTTCAGGTTTCCATGTTTGCTCTGAGCCTTTGCGCACCCCCCTAGACCTCGCAGGTTGGAATGTGATCTCTGAGATTGCTGATGGCAAGAAAATGAAAGATAATTTCCAAATTATAATTAGCCAGAAATTTGTTCTCTAGCTAGGAACACGCAAGTTCTCTAATTATTTGTCACGAATCAGGTTCTGTACAAACTATAATTTATGGTGTCTGTTTCAGAATCTAGCCCCACTGAAAGAGCTGCTGAAGGAGGAATCCAGTGGAGTCAAGCAAGAGTTTAAGAGAACAGGGAAGAGATGACGTATTCCATTTTTAATTGGGACTGTGGAGAATATTCAGGCAGCTACCCACATAGGAATATAACCTGGACCTAACACGCAGACTGGTGAAAAGTTTTTGAGAAGGAAACATTGTGACTTTTTCCTGCAAAACACACTAAACAATCTTTACATTTTAAAAAGATGATTGGAAGATTCTTTATTTATTCTGATAAGTTATCATCAATGTCACTGAGACAAACATTTAGGCAGAACAGCTCCCCTGCCCACACACTGTGTTTGCTTTTTAAAAATATTGCAAATAGCTCAGTGGCTTTAAATAAATAAATAGCTAATGAGTCACACCAATAGGAATTTAATGTCAAGACGGAGGAAGTGCCTTGCCTGAGTGCCTAGCCTAGAAAGTTTATTAGTATTTATTAACCGCCTCTTTGCTGCTCCAGTTACCAGAATGCTCTGGTAAACAAGTCCAAGAGAGGCACTCTGTGCATCTTCTGTAGTCCATCCAATTTAAAGCAATGTTTGCCCCGCAAACAGGAATACTGTGGAACATCAGCAATGAAAGGGTTAATTAGAGCTGGCTTAAAAGCACCTGGAATGACACATATTGTTTGTCTGCTTCCTACATAGGACTATAAAGCTATAACAAACCAATGCCAGGGAAGCTTGAGAAGCACACACACGAAGGCCTCTTGCGGGTGGAAGCACCAGCCTTTTCCTGGAACCATGAACAGAGCCTTCATTTTACTCCTACTGGAAGAGGTCCCCAGTGCAGACACAAAACTGCCCAGAAGAACGCTAAGAAGACATCTTTGTGGTTTATTTTTGCAGCTGTTTTGTCAGTCAGAAGGCAAGCGCAGCTCATCTGTCCCGGGATGGGGTGGGGGTACACGACGCGGGACCCTGCCCACCCCAAAGGCGCCCGGCCAGCCCCCGTCCTCCACAACACTCCCACCTCCAGAGCACGCAGCCCGAGCCGCCCTCCCTCCGCTGTCGGTCGTGGGGAGCCTCCGCGTCCCTCCGGCCCGCACACGCCGCTTGCCCAGGCAGGCCCGGGGGCTGCCCGAGCAGCCGGGCGCGGGGCAGGGAGCCCGAGTGCGGAGGGGACGCGGCACGGCCCCCGTGCCTCCGCTGCCCCACCGAGGCTCGCTGCTGGTGGTGCCCGTCGCCGCCTCCGCTGGGACCCGCAAGGGCTGGAGGGCAAACGCTGAGCGGGCTGCAGGGCTGAGCTGCTGGAGAAGCTGCCGCGCTTTAGCAGAGCCTCTGACAGCTTGAGAGCAACCTTCAGAAACGGTCTCTGCAACTCATAATGATTCACAGGGAGTTTGAAAGAAATTCAACTTCTGTTGGTGTTCCAGGGAGCGAGTGGGCGCTGGAAGGTGACAACATCCCTCTCCTTCATTCATCTCTGTATCTGAGAAAGCTGCAAAAGCCCTCCAGTTATTCAGTACACGAGGTCCCCTCTCCCCACCCACTCAGCCTATATTGGTGTCTTCAAATTTATAACAAGCTGGTTAGCTCGAAAGAGCAGTCTGAGTTTAGCAAATCCTGCCTCTTGGAGTGAGCTGATATCAGAGCTAAATCCAGCCACTGAGCGACTGTCTCAGGCGGGGCCCCGGTTCTTGCTAACAAGCCACACTTCCACCGCAAGTAGCACAGGCTTTTCCCCAAGGAAATCCCATTGATAAAAGAACAAAAACTTTACAATGCCAATCAGTCTGAAAACCCAGACTCAGAAATCATGTCAATTAACCGCGTACTAAATACTTTCCCATCCTCAGTGAACCAAGAAGTCTTTCTAATAATGACCTATTTAGGAGACAAAGAAGGAGCTCCAGCTCAGCGTGAATACAGCAGCGCTCCGAGCCCCTCGCCTTGCCTGCAACGCGCCGAAGGGCTTGGGAGAGGCCCGTTTCAGAGCAGACAGGGAAAGAGCTACGGTGAGATGCACGAGGATCCTACGGAGGGTCCCAGGGCCTTTGGAGACGGGAGCCACCAACGCAAGCCTAAGGCTAACGCATGCTGCCACTCGTTTTTATATGCCCGACAGTACCAGCCAGCAGCACCAGGAGGAGGGAGCTCCGCCGTTCTCCGGTTCACACGCAGATCGCTGCCCACCCTGCCCCTCGGAGGCTTTGCGGAGGCCGGACGGGGAGAGGCGGCGCTGCCCGGGCGAGCCCCAGGCCGCCGCGCGGCGAGGCGGCCGCAGCGCGGTGGGGCGGGCGGACAAGGCTGCCTCTGCCTTTTTTTAGTTGAAGTGGTTTTGAAGTAAAATTTTCAACTGACTACAGTTCCTTGCAGGTGGCTGAGAGCTCCCAATGGACAGGGCGAGGAAGGAGCCACTAAAACACTCCCCTGCAAGAGAAAGAGGTGAGGGAAGCAGAGGGGTCTTCCAGACAGACCACCCGTGGTACACAGACGCCTCTGGCACCTCGGTGCTGCCTACTGGCTGGCAAACCCTGAGCAAGCCCAGGATTTTTTGGTGAGGGAGGCAAGTAAGGAATGGAAAAATCATCACACATTGCACAGATGGAAAGAGTTTACAGCCCTCCTCACTTCCTTATCCTTGTGGTGTAAATTATACAGACAGATGTACAATCTGGGAAGTTGTCCAGATTTTCTCTTTTTTTTTAATTATTTTTTTTTTTTTAAGAAAGAGGGATGCTAAAACAACACGAGCTCTGCCATGTCTAGTCCTTGGCTTTCAGTGTTGGCTATGAGAAAGAAGAAACCAGCACTCTTGGCAAGTGTTGAATGATGCAGATAAGACCTGAGCTTGCCTGTGGCACCCTTTCATTGCCCAGTCATTCTCCAGCAAACAAGAGGGACGTGTGATGCTGCTGTGCTCCTTGGTGACAAGGCAGAAGATCAGGTCTCATTATGCCCACCTGACTTCCAAAGCAGGACCGAGCACTTGAGGTTCCTCTGCTGTCGGTGCCAAAGCTGGGGTGGCTGTTTTCCTAGGCTCTAATCTAAGTAGCTCTTTGGATATTTACTAGATTGCCAGGAATGAGAGGGAGGAGGCGGATGACAACATGTTTCCAGTGCTTTTCTTTATACAGATATCCTCAAGGCAGCATGTGTGTCTGCAAAGGGTTCAGTGTGCCTCTCAGTGCTGCTTCCAAACAAGGATCAAGTAAATTTTCCAAAGCATATTCTCCCCCGTCAAACACTGCTCTCACTTTGGAGACGGTCCATGGCTTTGACACTCCTGTGGGTTTTCTACTCACATCCTTGTGCCAAAGATTCTTTGGCTTTAGCATCAGGTTATGCTTGGCTTCTGCTGGAGAGGAGCGAAGCTAGCGGATCATACTCGGCCTCTAGACCAGGCTGGTCCCCTCAGCAGAGCTGCTGAGTTGCCAGCTGCCATCTCACCACGGTAGAAGAGACCTGCTCCCATGGCACAGGTTTTCCAGCATGAGAAGAAGCACCGGCATCTGATGTGTGCAGCCAGACGTGAGGATGAGCATGACCCACCAACGGAGGCTCATTCTCCTCTCTCCCCCCGAACCATCACTGGCTGCCTGGCGGGATGAGCCCTCTGTACGTTGTCGCAGCTCAGCTGTGGTGCAGGAGTCCAGGGCCGTGCTCTCTGCAGGCAAAAGCCTCTCAGCTGAAGAGCTGCCCTTCTTATTTCTGCTCTTCAAAGGTGCCCATATCTACTGGATGCTCCACAGCGTGAAGAGCTTGCACTGGGGTCCCTACTCATGCTAACATTTGGGCAGGGCCCTTCCTACTAGCTCCATATTTTTCCAGTTTTGATAGCAAAGCTGTGTAGCAAAGACCAGAGAAAAGCTACTCATGCTTCACGTTTGCAGACCAGTCATCCTCATTCTGCTAATGCTTAGTTACAAACCTCCACTTTCCTCAGGGCAGAGGTGCAAGCAGCTCGAGAGCACCAGGCTCTAAAGGGCTCCCAGAGCACCTTGCCTTACTTCCCCTTTATCTTCCTCCCTGACAGTTGCCTGCTGAGTACTTGCTGGGGTTGCCCCTGGGTAGCTGTACACAGGTGTAGTCAGGGGCTTCAGTGCTCCTGTACGGAGCATCATTTACTATCCCGAGCAGCCCTAGATGCAAAAAGTAACTGGGATCAGAAGCAAATGAAAAAGGTGTGACGGTCTGCTTTAAACCAAGCTGAGTGTGTGACTCTGTTTGTGTTCAGTCAGCTTCCTTGCCTGCTTATTACCTTAGCAGATGTCCACTTCCAACATTTAAATTTAGAGACCAAGATTTGCGACACCCACAGAGGGGCTCTACATCTCCCATGTTGGGGACCCAGCATTAATTCCCAGGATTTCTACACTACGTATTTGGTGTTCTCCTGCAATAATTTCCATCATTAAATAACATCTCCTCAGTGATTAGAGTTGTTGTGATCCATGGTTCCTTGCCCTGTTGCTCACCAGTATGAGTGACTGGGGGATGCTTTGGGATCCAGAGAGGAGGTGGAGAGAAGGCAAGCTTTGCACACCAGGTTGAGTTCAGCTGGAGAGCCACAGACAAAACGTGGGGGACCACATCTTGGCTCCCCAGGTGTGGTCACATCTGACACAGGCTGCTTATTGCTAGCAGGTAGGTCCAGCTTTCCGAGCGTCCCTTGCGGCTGCTCGCCCACTGCGGGACTCCTCCATTCCCAGCAGTCTCACCCAGCTGGCTCGTTCCCAGATCTGATGGGAGCGGGTTCATAACTAACACACATCACAGCTCCAAGTTCTCTGGCACCACAGAAACTGCTCCGGCAACACATTTCAGTATTTACAAACACAAATACTCCCTTATCAACATGATTAAAACATCATAAATTATGAGCTATAAAGCCAAGTTTTACTACTGTGATCTATTGTAAGTTTACTACCTCTATTTCATGATCTCTTTTGCACCCTTATCTCTGACACCCTCCCTTGCCCTTCCCCGAGTTTGCACAGAATTCCCTTATGGGCATGTAAGCCATGGCATCAAACTGAGCAAGGGGGACATGGAAGGGTGGTGGATGAATATCGTGGACACAGGCGGTCTGCAAACAAGGAGACCTTTACAAGGCTCGCTCGTCTGGTAGGAGGTTTCTGAAAGTTAGTTCTCCAAATATCTCACTCAAAGGACACAAGGGAGTATAACAAAGTTATCTGAAAAGTAGAATCCCCACCCCCACTCCGCCGGTGGGAAACTGCACAGAAATCTGAGAATTCTTCATAGAATAAGAAACTCTGAAATTTTTCATTTTGACTTTTACATTATGTTCAGAAGTTCAGCCTCAAAGGTGTCCCTCCCAGTCCAGCAAGCACTGAGTATCTTCTGATGAGGCAATGCCAAGGGCGTCCCTGGGACGCGATGAGCTGACAGGCATTGCAGGAGGCTCGGGAACGAAAGGTGTCTACGGACAGCTGAGAACGGCTTGTTCTGCGCCCTGATTGCGGCTCCGTGTAACCCTAGTTCACCGGTGGGAACTCGCACGGGTTCCTGCATCAGTACAACGTTTGCTGCTGTCCCAGGTTTCACGGCTTTTAGGAGAGGCAGTGGCAGCGGTCGGGAAAGCACTGAAATGTTTTGCTCCTCGGTATTTGCCAATAGTGCCCTCGGACAAACCAAGGAACACTGAAATGAAATGGCTGGAAGTGACTAAAATCAGAAACCGTATTTCAGAAATTCTTAGAAAGTGTTTTTCTAACTGGCATCTTTCCTGGAAAATATTCTAATTCCACTGAAATTATATACTTCCTTATCTGAAAAATTCTGACCAGCTTCAGGGAAAAATGGATAACAAAGAGCAAATAACTAGAATCATGGAACCATTTCCAGTCATGGAAATGGTTGTGCTATAAGCACCTCCGTCAGACAGGACAGATACGTATTTACAAACTTTGGTGGCTGAAATCGCATTGATTTCCATAGCTGACTTTTGCTCCAATTGCAAAATTTAGGAAAATGGAAGAACAAGCAGTTCTACAGCATAAATTACTAACAGAAAAAAGGGAAAAAAGAAAGAAATTGGACTTGAAGTTTGTGTATTGCTAGGTTGTGCAACTTTAGCGCTCTATTCTTTGGCTTTTCTCTCACATATTAATATGACTTAACACCGCTTGCTATGCCGTGGTCATGATCTCACAACCTGTTCGTGCCAGGAACTCTCTCCTCCCAAGTGTTTTCGTGGTGCTTAGCACTAGGGAGTTCTGGTCCCTGCTGGACCTTCTGGACACTACTTTAGCACAAATAACTAACTACCAATAATTAAATAAACCGCTAGTAATGACAAATGTAGTAGCAAATGGAGTGAATAGTTTTGTCGCAAGTGACTCCATGAATGTGCATTTTTAGCTTCGCCTCCTCCGAAGGGAAGATTTGCGAGGGTTGCTGCGTGCCTGGTCCTGTTCTCGCGCCGCTCCGTCGGCGGCGGGGAGCGCGGGCGGGCTCGCCGGGCTGCAGCGGGGCACGGCCGCTGTCGAACCGCCCCGCGTGAGCTCCACCTCGAGCCGCCGGGCTGCCGGCGCCTTCCCGACGCGCTTACGCCGTCGACACGCACCGCGCTGGCGACCGGCTCCCGCCACGGACGTGCAAACCCGGCCTCGCTCCCGCGGACTCCTCCGCTGCCGAGGGCCGCTCGGGGCAGCGCTCCGGTCCGAAGGGCGGCGAGGAGAGGGTGCCGCGGCGCGGCGCGCGGCTCGCCGGGGCTCCGCGGGGCCGCGGGTCACGCCGCCGCCGCGCGCGGAGAGGAGGCTGCTCGCCGCGGGAGCGGGCTCTCGGCGGGCTCGTGGGACAGCTGACGCACACGCCGCGCGAGCCAGGGACCGGCACGGCGAAGCGCAGAGGCCGCGGAGGAGGAACGCTGCCGGCCGGGCGGCTCGGGCCGAGCTCGCCAAGGCGGCACCCGGCTGACCGCAGCCCCGACGCTGGGTGAGACGGGCTGCGGGCTCCTGAGACAAACCCGCCCCGCGAAAACGGTAAGTGACGTCCCGGAAAGTTTCGTGTCTGAGCCGCTCTGCGAGACGCCGCCCAGGCCCTTCGTTTGGGGATGGCTCGCTGTGGCAGACCCTGCAGGTGGTAATTAAAGGGCTGGATGATCGAAGAGAGTAAAGGTTTTATTTACGCCTCTCTGCAGCAGGGATTCAGAGCTGTTAGCAGGAATTCCCAAACCCAGTCCTTTTCTGCTGTGTTCTTAATGGGGATGGATTTTTATTCTAAACCACCAGAGAACTAGCAACAAATTCAGACTGCACGTTGGTCTCCTGTGACCCACTTCAGCATGATAGTAAACATTTCCCCACACTGGCCACAGTGTTCTTCATCTCAGCTCCCTGCCTCTGGGATCTTACCCAAAAAACATAGTTTTGAACTGAACCCAGCCTGCAACACCAGAGAAAACAAGTTGCTCCACAGCAAGGAATAAAATCTGAGGCATCTGTGTGCTTCATACTCTAAACAGGAACTGGCCTGCCACCTCAAACTCCATACCAAATCACAAGCAACAGAGCAGAAAACCAAATTATTCTCAGCTGTTACACTGCTTAATTTAATATTTCCAATGAGCTCCTTTTCCTTCTCTTCAAGAATGAAATGCATATTTGTGCTGTGTCACAAAACATTAGATTTTGTCAAGGCAATTCATTTTTCAATGGTAATTTGTAAGTGCACACCATACCACACACGGTCTGGGGAATTTTATGGCTTCTTTCAGAGGGAAGGAAAATAAGAAGCACTCAAACTAGTGATGAGAGCATGGAAAAAAAAAGTGAGAAGAGGTAACAATAACAGACAGAGCATTCATCTCTCTCAGCCACATCAGCCTCGGAAAGGAAAGCGTACCCAGGGAGTAAATAGTGGCTGTGCAGCTCGGGCGATCCAAGACAAACACCTGCACCGGCGTCGCTGATAAGCGCAGAGCATGCCCGTTTTGCAAAGTTCCAGTTCTCTGCAAAATTTTAAGCACAGAATTTAATGGGGCATAAAATAGACTAAATAACCTCATCAGCTTAATAATAAAATAAATAAAAGTCAGCTTGTTTTATACTTGTTACTTATGGAAGACAAAAGTTTTACTCACTTAGTGGCACAGGGAGTACAGGCACTTTGGCTCGGTCCTTTCGGGGCGTTTTTGGTGTCCCTGTTTCAGTCGGGCGGCTGGGAGCAGCCGCTGCGCATTGCCCAGCAGCCAGGTGCCTTCCCAGGGCGGGGAGGGGAAGGAGGGTTACTGCCGGGAGCGAGCACTCTTGGAGGACACGGGTGTCCCGGCACTGCGGCGACTCCGACCATCGCAGCAAAAAGCAGCACCAACGTATTTCAGCAGGAGCGCGCGCGCTCTGCCCCGGCTGTCGGCAGAGCTGGGGTTTGGCTCGCCTCTGCTCTGCCCGGCCCTGCTGCGCTGCTCCCTCGCTCCCAGAGCTGGGGAAGGGCTTCCCACCCAGATCCATCCTCAGCAGCAGCACGAGAGGGGGGGGGAGGATGTGCATCACCCCTCTCCCCCGTGACAAAGCTGGAAGCATCCCTCCACCCCCCAAAAAGGGAAGGAGCAGAGCAAGGGCGACCGTGGCTCCTGGGGCGGCCGGCAAGAACGAGCAAGCGTGTCCCAAAGGAGTCCTGCATCCTGGGGAAAAGGGAGGAGGAACAGGAGAGCTGCAGCCTCACCGCAACGTGGATCCTCCAGGCACCAGCCCGGAAGGAGAGAGGACCAGAGTCCCGCGAACCCCGCCACCCCTCACCGAGAGGGGTGCTGGATGATACCGCGGCGCTTCGGGCTGCCAGGACCACGAACGGCCCAGGCGGCACCACCCGTCACTTCGCTCGAGCGCACTCGACGCGGAGCAGCTAGCGCGGTGCTGGCGAGCGCGCCTAGCAGCTGCTGCAGCGGGGGGCACACCAGGGCCACCTGCATGCCAGGCTTCAGGTTTGGGCTGTTTTCCTTCCCGTCACATCATCTGCTGCAGCAAGACTCTCCCTTGTTCAGTCTAGCGCAACTCGGCCAGTCCTTCCAGGTGAGGCCGTGGAGGCAAGAAATGCAGCGTTTCACGACAGAGCTTGCTAAATTCATGGGAGGAATTGTATGACAAGACGGGGTGATCCTGTAATTAAACCCGTGATCTGAGGCTTGAATTATATCACCAACAGGGGCAAAAGGAGACTTGATCTACTGTTTGCTGTACCGTGCTTACAGGCAGCCAATTAATTAAACTCATGCTTCAGGGATTTCCACAGGCCAGATGTAGGAGCAGGAAGGAATTCCCCACTGCTTGATGCATAGCTTGGCTCCCAGGGTTGCTTTGTTTTTCCACCTTTCTCTGAAGCGTCAGATATCAGCCACAGAAGGGATGTTGACTGCAGGTGCTGTTTCCTTCAGTAACACTGAAAACACTGGTGCCTGAATGCTCTATCCGCATTAAACTGATGCTTTGGTGTCAGGAGGGAATTTTTTCCCAAACTGGATTGTCTGGATCCATTCTGGAGGTTTCCCTTATCCTCCGTGTCGCCACCTGAGTAGTCTCACTGCACAAAGGCCCTACGAGCCCTTGACCTCGCCTGCTTTCTCACCAGTATACATCATAGATTTTGAGCTTTGCCTAGGAGGCTTATATTGGGCTATGGCATGTTAGGGGCTACTTCTTAGCTTTTGGCTTGTATCTTCAGAAAAAAGACTTTGTTAGTTCAGTAAGTTCAAGTAATGATAGCTGACATTTTCATAAGAACATTGGTGGATTCTGCGTTCCAGAATTATGAACTTTACTTGGAGGCTGTGGTCTCTTACATTATGCAGGTACTTTTTACATGGTGAAGCATCCTGAAAAGCAAATACTAGCATACACACGTATTTCAGTGGGACACATACTCCTGGGTCACTCATGCATTTTCCAAAATCCTATCCTCCTCCTATTTTTTTTTTAATGTGAAAGCTGCGTTTGTTAAAGCTTTGGGCTACTCTGCAAAGCCGGGCTTGCAGTAGCAATACCCTGACCACCCCAGAAAGGGCATTCACTCTGCTTTTGGCTCTGCCTTTATTCATCACCGATATTTTGTATTTGCTACTAGTCTGTAAGTTAATAGCAGGTATCCAGCCTGTCAGATGCTGACATGTTGTGACATACCATAATATGACAAGTTCTGAGTGATGCCACTAAACGGGATCTTACCTCATCAGTGCCAGACAGACAACAATATCATGCAGGTTGGTACATAAACCCCCATCTCAGTAATAGACAAGGAAATATTTGTTAAATACTACTTTACTCTGGCTATTTCAGTCAGTTTTCTTGCCACCAGTGAAGGTCGTAAAAAGGGATTATTGAAAGTTTAAAAAGACCATGCAGCCTGGCAAAGCTGGAAGCCGTAGTCTGCACAACAGGTAACTGGCTAGAAAAATGCCTGCCTCCCCCCTACTTTTCAGTAGGGCACATATAGCACTGAAGGGAGAAATGCTTTTAATATATATATTTTTTAAACCACATGGTCTCTATTAGTATATCACAGAGCAGCATAAAGCAATAGCATGATGAGTAATACATATTTGTGATACATTTTTCCTACTGCTTACACTTATTTTTCAGGAACTTGTTAGTTCACACAGCTCAGAAATTCAGGTATGCCACTCGGAGGAATTTGCAAGGCTCTGACACATAGCAAAGCCTGAGGGGAGAGGTACCAAAACATCACACTGGTGTAACTATCCTCCCTCAGATTTCATCTGAAGCGGAGTAGCGTCAATACAAAACATTTCCGGAACTCTACACACCACATAGAAAATGTAATTTAACAGGAGCTGCTTGTTGTGCTGTCCAATCCCCAATCTGGCTGCAGTATGTAATACCTGTGCACCACCTTTCTCCTTGAACTCCAGCACAAGGAGATCACAGGCCCAACGCGCACATAGTCAGTATTTCTGAAACCCGGCTCGCAAGCGCTGTGCGGATTGTTGTACGGATAGGTTGGTTCAGCTGCACTTGCAGCATAGTCCCATCCAGGGAAGAACACAGCAGCTCTTGCGCAGTTGCTTGGCCAGACACACCACACCTCAGTGATCACAGTTTTAACATATTTTTCAGGAAGGTGGAAAGAACAGGATAAAAAATGGTGAAAAGTGAAAGAGGTGAAGGTGAAAAAAACCGTATTATTTCAAAACTAGGCAAAGCGCAGGCAAGGAGACTGGAATTACCTGCTCAGCAGCTAACATCCCTCTTCCACCACCAGGAGGGCAGCTGAAGACCTTAGCCATGTGATGCACCATTAACTGTGTATCTCAACAGGAGGACAGAAGAGTGTCGGAAAGCCACCTTCCTACGGAGAGGCTCGTTGCGGACTGGTACCTTACAAACCACCACCACGAAGCCCTGTGCCCTGGCAGTTCCCGGAGGCCCTTCATCCTGGTATCACCGCTCTGCGTGCGAGATGGGAATGGTAAAGGGATCTGTTTGCTTTCTCGATGCTCCATGAGCAAGTAAGAGAATAAGATTTATAGCATATTTTAAGGTTAATCAGTAAAATCTTTCAGGCAACTAACTGTATAAGCTTCTATTCAAATAACGTGATTTATAACACTGAGGAGAAGCGGTTGGAAACAGCACAGAGAGCCACAAAAGGAGACATTTGCTTGGGCTCTCCGTTCGGCGGCACGGCCGGGCACCAGCGCAGCTTGGCTGCGCCGTGGCACGGCAGCGCGACATTCCTCCCCCAAGGCCTCCGGTACCCGCTTTGTTGGCCTGTTCTTTGACCCAGGCTAAAGCAGGCGCGAACGCCCCCGGCAGCACGTCAGCCCCGCGGAGCGGCAGGAGCAGGACGGGCCTCGTGGCTCCCGCGTCCCGCGTCCGCCAGGGACCCCCACTCTGCTGCCCCGGCCGCGCCGGCGCCCCGGCCACGCCAGCACCCGGCTCGCCACGGAGCCGCGGCGCGTTGCCCGGCCACCGGCATGCGTGCAGAACCGCACGTGCCTGCAGGGAGCGGTAACCAGGCTGCTCAGGAAAACCTCTGGAAAACACAGTTCTTGCACAATTTAAACATTTCCCCAAACCACGCCTAATTTCCCAAAACGAAATACTGGTGAGAAACAAGCAGTAATGAAGGAGTGTTCCAACACTGTTCGGCTTCTACTCTTGGAACAACTTTTATTATTTTTAATTACTCATAATACTTTAAAAACTAAAAATGAATTGTTTTATTTAACCCAAAATAGCATTTTTGCCAAATTACGTATCGGTCCTCTTGGAATATGTTTCTGCTACCTTCCTAAGGATTTGCCTGAACAAAGCATTTCCAAACGTTCAGGTTTGTTCCAATTAAAAGGAAGCCAAGTATCAAAAAAATCTCAATATCCCTTTGCAAAATTGACTTTCTGTCCTCCTCCCGCTTCTAACAATACCTTCCTCCTCATAGTTCAAACACTTGTGGACACAGTGAATGTTCCACATGCAATTAATTAACTTAATGAATTTAGTAACCTACCTGTGGATAACCATAGCTAAATGCTTCCTTTAATAGATTCTCCCACTCTCGCCTGCAAGGGGCTGAGTGATTAAAAAGACATCGTGTTTAAATCAAAGCAGCTGCTTCCCAAGCGTTTGGACACGTCTTCTCGCCGCTCCCCCGCGGCGCAGAGCACCGAATCCGCACGCCGCGGGAAGCGGACCCGGCCGCACTTTGGGGACGTGCCCCGGTTCGGTTCGGCAGCCTCGAGGACGCTGCTTCTGCGCGGGGAAGGGGACGCGGGGGCCCAGCTCCCTCTTGCAGGGGGTTCAGCTGCAATCCAACCACCCCGCAGCACGGGGAGAGGCCGCGGCCGCGGCGCGAGCCTCCCCGCCGCGGCTGCCACGAGCAAAGGCCGAGCGCGTCTCTGCCCAAGGAAGGTGAGAACAGAGCACGGGGAGCTCCTGGGGGACCCTGGCTCCTGCTAGAATCAGTGGGCGTTCACACGACGATTTCAAAAAGCAACCAAAAATTACACACAAGATATAAACCCCAAAGTGGTTCCTAAGCTAGCAAGTGAGTTCTCCAGGAGCAGTGGAGAGGGGACTCCAATAATCACTAACAATGTTTATTTGCTTTCCTTAAAAATATAAAGATTTTCTCTCTAGTTCTGGGCAGGGGGAAAGGTTAATGAATTCCTTCAGAGCAAAGAGATCTTCAGACCTCTCAGTGGAAACAAGGTCAGGAATCAATGCTGGAGGTGGAGCAGGGAGACCAGGTTGGAAAGTAATGAAAAGGGGGAAAAAATACATAAATAAAGAGGCAGCAAAAAATGATAAGCTAAACAAATGGCAGGAGGGTGACACTTGCTCAGCTCCCCACAAAGAATATTGAATTATTGTCTATAATTTGGGCTATCGAACCTAAATTAGGGCCTCCAGACTAAAAACTGCTGCATTGTGTGAGGGTACATCAAGGGTCAAACGCTCCTTTGGTTTGCTCATTATTTGCTCTGATACTAGGCTGTCATTAGCAGCAGCAGCGCTGAACAAAGCTGCATTACAAAGGCAGTACACATCAATGGTGCTAATTAATTGGATTAATGGAAGGGCAGCACAAATTAGGTCTGGCTTGGATAATTTCAATGAAAACTGAATACCAATCCCCAAAGTCATTGGAATATGGATGAGGCAAATTGAGTTAAAATAGAGGAGACTGCTGCATTCATTAGCCCGCCCACCCTCTGAAGTAGTTGTTTAATATGCAAACTATTAATATGCAAATCAGCACAAATGAAAAAAAGTGGTTTTTTTTTTTTTTTTTTAATTCTCCCGAACATGGGCAGCTGCCTGATGTGAAAGAGCTGCGCATTTCTGTGCTGGCAGAAAATGGAATTACATAGAGCCGAGAGGCGCTTTTATGTCAAAAATTCCCTCCTCACGAGCTGTGCTGGCCTCGGCTCGTCGGTGCGCAGCTGAGGGAGCGGGACACGCCGCAAGAGCAGCGCGGGGGGAAACCCGCCCAGCCCGCAGGGCGCCGGGGCGGCCCCGGGTGCCGCCGGCGGCGAGCGCGGCGCGGGCGGGAGCCTCGGCCGGGGCCGGGGCCGGGGCCGGGGCCGGGGCCGGGGCCGGGGGCGGGCGCGGGGCCGCCCGGGGCGGAGCCGGCGCGGGCAGGAGCCTCCTCCCGGGGCCGGGGCCGGGGCCAGGGCCGGGGCGGGCGCGGGGCCGGGGCAGGAGCCTCCTCCCGGGGCCGGGGCCGGGGGCGGGCGCGGGGCCGCCCCGCAGTGGGGCCGCGGGGCAGGTCCGGCGCTCCGCCGTTCGGATGCACCAGACCGCTCACAGCTCAGCCTGCCTCGTGCCCCCTAGCATTGGCTGCGGAGCATTATAAGCGATCGAGTTTATTTAGGAAAAAGCGACCAGGCAGCTTCTGCCTCTTTGTAACCACCTCCCGAGGGGCCCCTCCAGCAGCGGAGGGCTCTTGGCCAAGGCAGACACGAAGCAAAACCCAGCACCTAGGAGCTGAAGCTCGGCATAGTCAGGCCAGAAACAGGAGAGAGCTTTCTAGCGGCGAAGGAAATGGACTCTGGGGACGAGCCACCGAGCCCGCACGGCGCTGCCGCCGCCGAGCCGATCGCCCCGGAGCCGGCAGCGCCATCGGGGCAGCGCGAGACGTCGCCGTCAGCCGATCCTCCCGTCAGCCGATCCTCCCGCGGTGAGGGTCCGAGCGGGCCGCCGCACCTGCGGAGAATAGCAGTGACCTCCCGCCGCCTCCGCCCGCCCGCTCCGGCTCCGTAAATCACGGCTCTGTTGCGGAGCTTTCTCGACGCGTCGGAGGCACCACGGTGCCAGTCACCACCCTCCGGGGAAAAACTTCCTAGAAACTGTAATTACACCTCGAAGCGTTTCCCTCTTTGGCTTCCCTTGCTTAGCGGGTGACCCTTCAACGTTGTGACAAACGCATTGTTTAGAATTATTTTTTCATTTCTAGCTGTTAACTAGACACGGCGCCGGTTCAGCTTGTGGCAGTTTGCGCTGTGATTTTTCTCCTTGGTTAAGTAACCTCGCACGCGTTATCTCACTCGCGCTAAGCCGCCCGTCCCGTGCGTGCACGCCACTCCCGGGGCTCGGGCGCTGCGGAAACGGACCGCTTCCAGCCCGGGGCTCTCGCCTGCCCGAGACCAGAAGCCGAGTTAACGAGACGCGGGCAGAGAAAACGCCCGCCTGGTAATATTTTTCCCTCCTTCGGCCGTTTCCCTTCAGTCTTTCGCGGGCAGGTTCTCACGCCGCGCTCGTCATTTGTTCCCGAGTGCCCGGCCGTCACCGCGTGTACCTAAGTGCTTTGCACAGAATTAAGCCGTTAAATATTTCAAAGGATGGGGCATCTATCTTTTCCTCTGGGAGACTAGTTAGTCTAATAAATCGCGCTGTCAGGGCCTCTCTTACTCCAGCTCCGCAGCGCGAGCTCCGAAGCAGGTTCGAGCTCATGCCCAGCGTTTCATCCCGCCCAGACTCTGCCGGGCGGCCGGGACGGAAGAAGAGCTGGAACATTCGCAAGGGATGGTAGTAGGAAAGAGCAGCCAAACATAACACCTTTGCTCATCCCGGCAGCATGATTTCCCGTTTTTTTTTTTTTTTTTAATCCCTCTGCCCTGATCAGTAAGCTGGGCAAGAGCACCGAAGCCGGCCTGATCGGGGAGCTCGCGCCGGCCCTGTCCGGGCAGGGGGCAGAGCGCGGCACAGGCTGAAACGCGGCTTCGTTTCACTGCTCAAGCTCTACGCAGACCCAGCTGGAGTAAAGGGAAGCAAAACACGAGGTTTCTTTAGTGGCACTTACCAAGAGTACGACCAGCCTTTCTTAATTAAAGTCAGAAGAGCCCGTAGGCTGGCAGCTATTTTCCTGGCGATTTCGGTTGGTTTGGTTTCCCGTGCACAAGGCGATGTTCCTGCGATCCCTCCCAGACCTGGCAGAGCCTCCATGCTCTTGTCACCCGGTAACAGCTTCCTGGATTAATGATTCTGCAAAGGGCTAATTCTTAAGAGGGCAATGTCTTTTGCAGGCTAGTATTGATCTTTGTCAGCTTCCCCTTGAAAGAAAGAAAATATTGGCTTATTTACAAAAGGTAGCTTTTTGCTCCTGGCAAGTCAGCCTCAAGATTCACGGCTCCTCGTGTCCCTCAGAAATTGGATAGGCTGAGGATAGTTCTCAGCATGTCAAAATCAAAGTCCTCGAAGTTCACAAAACCAAGCAAAGCTCAGGTGATGGAGAGGGATTGGTTTTACCACCGAACAAACAAGCCGAGGACCCGGTGCTGCAGAGCAGAACCTCATCAAACAGGACTGAGGGGAAGGGAGGAGAGCTGTGTGGGAGGGAGGCAGGCAAAATGCTGCATTTCAACTTTGGTTTGTATTCTAAAATGAAATAAAAAAAAAAATTTCAAAAGTATGCATGAAATAGATTTTTTTATATTGAATGTTGATTGTATTTATATTTTTATTTTGCATTTATACCAAATGAAAAAGAACCTAAATTCTGAAACTGTAAAAATGATTAAAAAAAAAAAAAAAAGACACAGTTTGGTAAGCAGCATTTCACTGAAATTCAAATACTCCCATTCCAAACAATTTTCCTTCCCAAAAGGATAGCTTTTCCTATAGCAAAAGCCATCACTGGTCTCAGAAGAGCAGCTCAGAATTGCCAAGGCGCAAGAGTCAGTCTCATTCTTCCTTGGGAAAAGTGTCCACTACCCCCAGAAAAGTGCAGAAAGCTGCATATAGAGCAATCTGCACTCTCTCCTGCTCTCCAAAACAGACCCCCAAAATATCTGTGTATGAGCAACCAAACACACTGGGCTGGTTTGTGAGAAGAGCCCAGAATAGTCCAGAAATATGTATGCATGTGTGCATGTATATATATATATATATATATATATATACACACAAGAATAGAGAAGATAGCAGAAAAGAACAGAGAAGAGCACTTCCAGCTTGGATAAAAGAGAAACACGAATATAATATTTACCAGGCACAGGAAAATACGTGGCTGCAGCCGGGGGGTGCAACGGCAGCCCCCCCCCGCAGCCATCCCCGGCCGGTCCCTGGCCACCCGCTGCGTTAGCACTTCCGCAGGTGAAAGTCGTTCCTGGTGTTCAGGGTTTTCCCTTTTTGACCTTAAAAGAGAAGGAAGGAAAGCAAAATCACACGCAGGAAGGGGGCTTTGCGGCGCGGGGCAGACGTCCGGGGGCGGCGGCGGCCCCGGGAACCCCGCGGCGGAGGCCGCGCCGGCGCCGCCTTCCCGCGGGAATCGCGGCGGTTCCCGCGCCAGGCCGGGAACGGCTGCGGGTGCCGGCGCGTGGCGTCACGTACGCGGGCGGCGCTGGTGCCGGCGCCGCGGCGGAGCCCGGGCGCGTCGGCCCGGCGGAGGGCTCGCGCGGGAGCCCGCGTTCAGCACCGCGCCGAACAAATGATGTTACACACTAAAAACAAACAAAAAAAACCCCAAAAAGCGCTTCCACCCACTAACTCCTGCTGTGCAGAAGGTGCCAAATCAGATTACAGCGCACAGTTGCCACATTATCCTGTCTCGACTCCACTAACGCTCATTAAGCTTCTAAAATCCTTTTTATGGTGTTTATAACACCTCCAGAGGAGTTTACTGTGTAAATATTATTCTACCATTAAATCCTGCAACAAGGCAACCGTCAACAAGTGGAATTTGTAATGGGCCTGCCGAGAGGCCTCGGCTCGCGGGCGGGAAGCCTGTGAAGCGGGGCCAGCGGCAGCAGCCAAGAGCTCAGCATGGAGCGATAAAGCACTTCATCCGGCCGCTCTAAATCTCCCACCACTCGGGCCTGCTCAGCGAAACGGGCCCGCCGGGACGCTGGCGCTGGGCCTCGACCCAGCGCGCCTCGGGGGCCGCTCGCGCCGGGCGCCGGCCGCTCCCGGCGGCACCGGCATCCCGCGCCTGCCCCGGCCCCGGGGCACCAGAGCGGCGCGGGGAACGCGGAGCTGCAACCAGCCCGGGAGTGCGGCTCGGCCGCGGCTCTGCCAGCTCCGCGCCGGGAGCGGTGCCCGCGCCCGTCGGAGCAACCCGGCCGTGAGCCAAAGCGGCGCAGAAAGGAGAAGATCATCTGGAAAAAAGGAAAAAAAGAAGACGAAAAAGCAGAAGGGGGAATCTCAGAAATGGGAGGAAGGGAGACTCCCTGAAGACACTGCGGAGTTGGCAAGTGTCAAAATATCAACAGCTGTTCTCGGAGCACAAAATAAACACGCTCAGAACGCCTGCGCTGTGCAGAAGCGCGCGGCGGCCCCGAGCCGAGCGCGCGTCCTCTGCTCCGCTGCCCGGCCCTGCGGGCGCCCGCTCGCGGGGAGCGGCTGCTTGGGCGCACCCAGCCCCGGCTCCTCTTCCAGCGGCGCCCAGCGGGTCCTGCGGCAAGCCAGACAGATCGCGGATTTGCTTTTACTTTAGTGGCTGAAAATCAACCCAGCAATCGGTGTTTGGAATTTTTGGGCAACTAACAATTAAAAAGCTCTTTTGGGGCAAGCTGAATCATTTCCTTGACACTGAGATGAAATACTTTGTTCCACTGTGAGTCGTTGAGCCCCTTTTCTAGAGCCTTCAGTTCAAAAACACAAACAACGGATAAATGTTACTTTGAAATGAAAATTTTCATTTTGAAAATGGCAATATGATATGTTTTGAGGCTTTGGAGAAAAAAAGATCGTTTCTCTTTTTGGAGGCCAAAACCACTAGTCAAACTGGAAACCAAGTTTACGGATAACTTCCGTTCCCCCGGCGCAGCTGTCCAGCCCTTTCTGCACGCTGCCAAGGCGCTGGGCCGGGCCCCATGCGGAGCTGAGTCCCCCGGCAAGCACAGTGTGTTGGGCAGTGCAAGAGCTCCCGCCACCGTCGGCACCGCTGGTGCAAAGCCCGGTGCACAGCACGGTGCACAGCCCGATGCACAGCGCGATCGATGCACAGCTCGATGCACAGCCCGATGCACAGGTGTTGCACAGCGCAGTGTGCAGCCCGGTGCACAGCCCGATGCACAGCTCGATGCACAGCTCGATGCACAGCCTGATGCGCAGCCCGGTGCATAGCTCGGTGCATAGCTCGGTGCACAGCTCGATGCGCAGCCCGGTGCACAGCTCGGAGCACAGCCCAGAGCACAGCGGCTCGGCCGCCGGGACCAGGCGGTGGCCCCCGACGTGCCTTGGCCCAGCACTTGGCAAACCGCGCTTGTGTAAGAGCAAAGATGACCAAGTTTGGAAATGCTTCTAAATAATTTTTACCAGATGTGTTTCCTGGTTCTTTGTCAGCGTCTGCATCCGACAGAGAGGATTTCTCAGGTTGGCCGGGGCTCTGCTGTTCGGAGACGCTCCGGCCCCGCGTCAGGAGCCCCGGGAAGGCGGCAGCCCTGCGGCGAGCACAGAGATCCGAGCGATGTCTTGGCTCACTGCTCTCCCCCGCAAATCCGCTCGTGCACTTCAGAAGAGCAAAAGCCATCCACGTGAGCTGGAAATGAAAGCTGCTCGGTGGACAGACTGGCTTCATGAAGGTTTTCAGGGTCTGAAATCTATGTTCTTGAGGAACCAGGAGTGACATCGAGCATTTTAAAATTGTCTGTGAAGGAATATACTGGGGGAAAAAAAATGCTTCGGCAAAGCATTTTTGATTTGACAAAGTTGCATGGATTTTATTTCAATTTTGAGTTCTAGCAAAATGATTTATCATGTAAAATTAATAGGAAAACAAGAATTATAATGCAAAACACAAAATGTAATATGATAAATAATGAAATTATTGAAATACAAGCTGTTTCAGAATTAAAAATTGAAATGATTTCATATGAAAATGTCACACAAGATGCTACAGCATTGTTGAATTTCTTCCCAATTTTCCTCCAAAACAAAATTCTGATGAAATGTGACTGGTTCTGCAAAGCGCTGTGGTTCGGCGCCGCTCGCACCAAGCGGGGCTGTTGGAGGGTTAAATTGGGAGGCAGCTCCGAAGGAAGCGCGCAGCCGCCCGCCCCCCCAGCCCCATCCTGCCCCGGCCCCCCAGCTGCTCGCACCCCTAACGCCTGGCCACCGCCGCCGGCTCCGGCTCTGCTGGGATGCCAGGCGTGCAGAGCGCGCGGAGCGGCGGCAACGTCCACGGCAGCAGCGCAGAGCAGGCCAGGATGGCTGGGAGGGGTGGGGGTGGCCGGGGATGACCAGGATGGTGGGGATGACCAGGATGGTGGGGATGGGTGGATGGCCGGATGGTGGGGATAGTGGGGATAGCCAGACGGCCGGGATGGTGGGAATGGTGGGGATAGCCAGGATGGTGGGGATGGCCGGGATGGCCGGGATGGGTGGATGGCCAGGATGGGTGGGATAGTGGGGATGACCAGGATGGGTGGGATGGCGGGGATGGCAGGGATAGGGGGGATAGCCAGACAGCCGGGATGGTGGGGATGGCTGGGATGGCAGGGATGGTGGGGATGGGTGGGATGGGTGGGGTGGTGGGGCTGGTGGGGCTAGCCAGACGGCCGGGATGGTGGGGATGGTGGGGATGACCAGGATGGGTGGATGGCCGGATGGCAGGGATGGCGGGGATGGTAGGGATAGCCAGATGGCCGGGATGGCCGGGGGTGGTGGGGCTGGTGGGGATAGCCAGATGGCCGGGATGGTGGGGATGGTGGGGATGGGTGGGATGGGTGGGGTGGTGGGGCTGGTGGGGATAGCCAGACGGCCGGGATGGTGGGGATGGTGGGGATGACCAGGATGGGTGGATGGCCGGATGGCAGGGATGGCGGGGATGGTAGGGATAGCCAGATGGCCGGGATGGCCGGGGGTGGTGGGGCTGGTGGGGATAGCCAGACGGCCGGGATGGCCGGGGGTGGCCGGGGCGCCAGGAGCGGCGGCAGGGAGCCGAGCAGAGCACCGCGGCTGCCGCCTGCGTCTCCCTCCCGGCCCGGGGGCGACGCCGGGCTTGTGCCAGCAGCGCGGCCCGGGGGCGGCGGCGAGGAGGAGACGGGCCGGGCTGGCCGGCGCGTGCCGGGAGGCGGCGGTGGCGCCTGCTCCCGCGCCGGGCCCCCGCCGGCAGGAACACGGCTGCTCCGCTCTCGGAGCCCCTCAGTCCCGGCCCGGTGATGAACGGGCAGGGCCCGCGACGAAATGTGCAGCGGCTCCGCGCACCCGGCCTCCCGCTCCTAATTATTTCTGTATAGAATATGTCAAGTGTCGTGCTTCACAAGAACTCGTTTAGCATGCAAACATTTTGCGATTAAGTGAGGCTTACTTAATTAAGCACTTTGTAATGACTCTTAAACCAAAGAGTAGTGGATTAGTGCGTCCTATTTGTGTCTATCACGTTAACGGCGCGGTAATAACGGGCTGCTGCAGACAATTAGGGCGAGACCGGAACGGGGGGGAGAAGCCGCGGGGCCCCGGCGCCCTGGCGCACCCCGCGCCGACCTGCTCCCCGCCTCCGCTCCGCGGCGGGGCCGGCGCCGGCACCGGGCGCTCGGGCGTCTCGGCAGCCCGGCGAAACGCGGCGCCCACAGCTGCAGGGCGGCCCTGGCTCGGCCGGCGTTCCTGGGCTCGGCTGATATTCCCGGGCTCGGCCGACGTTCCCAGGCTCGGACGATAATCCCGGGCTCAGCCGGCATTCCTGGGCTCGGCCGACGTTCCTGGGCTCGGCTGGCATTCCCAGGCTCGGACGATAATCCCGGGCTCGGCCGACGTTTCCGGGCTCGGACGATAATCCCGGGCTCAGCGGGCATTCCCGGGCTCGGCCGACGTTCCCGGGCTCGGCTGATATTCCCGGGCTCGGCCGGCGGCCGTCCCCTGCACCAGGCTCGCTGCAGCTCCGCAGCGCCCAGGACGGGCTCATAACTCTTGGCGCATTTCTAACCTGTTTTTTCCTCGCTAGAACTATCCCGACATCCCTTTTCCTCCTGAGAGAGAGGGAGCAGCCGGGGGGCCCCAAGAGCGAGGCCGGAGAGCGGAGGGCTCCCTTGCCACCGCCGCCCTGGGAGCAGCAAACCCGGCAAACCCAGCGCTGCCGGCTGATGCTTTTGGTTGTCCGTTCACCTTTACAACGGGAATAAAGCAGGCAGCATCTATCCTGGAAAACCTTTGCCTCTGGGCCAAGGGGAATTTCAGAGTTCAGCAAGCAGACGTCCCGAGCTGCGTGCCTGCGCGACCAAGAGGCGTGAGGCTCCGTCCACTTTTTTATCTCAAGAAGCACAAAACTCGGGATTTTTTCTTTGGAAAGGGCAGTGCCATGGGCAAGCGACGCCAGCAGAGCAGAGGGCAGCGCGGAGCGACGCCGGGGCTCGCGGCTTCGGTACCGCTCGCCCCTTGTCCCAGCTCCTGATTTTCAAATGCTCAAAAGACAACAGGTAATAAATCTAGATATTTTACACTTTTTCATTTCCTCTTACCTCGCTTTTAATGAGATTTCTCCTTTAACAAAGGTACTATTGAAGCTGACTCTTAAACAAGGCCGGACAGGGTTGAGACATTTTGGGAGAGGACTGCAAAGGTTTGGTTGGGGGGGGGAGGAAGGAGCTTAGAAAATGTTCAGTTGAGCTTAGTTCAAGTTCTGAGTGAGTTTAAATTTGCTTTTATTTTATCTCAAGCATAAATGCAGCCTGGAAATCAACCTCCTTGGAATAAGCCCTTGGAATGAGCGCTGGGAAAGCGGGTGCCGGAGAGCCGGCGCCCCATCGCGCCCCATCGCGCCCCATCGCGCCCCGTCGGCTCGTGGCGGGTGGGAGACGCCAGCCGAGCAGCGGGGAGAAGACTCCTGAGCTCAGACTGCAGCTCTGACCTGGCGACGCCAAAGCAGCTTGCAAAACCTCCAAGCCCACAAGGTTTTCCCAGCCCGAAACGCTGGAGATTTCAGCCGCCGTTGAATTTTGGCAGTTCCGCGCGGCAGCCGCGGGCGATCGGCGAGCGCAGGGGCGGAGGGTGGAAGCGCTGCTCCCCGGGACGCTCCCGGCGCCTCCGCCGTCAGCCCGTCCGCCGCGGCGGCGGCGGCGGGCCCCGCTCGCGCCGCCCTCCCTGCCTCTCCCTTTCCTTCCTGTTGCTGGTGCAACCCCTTCTCCCCCAAACCACGGCTGCTCCCCGTTCTTGCCCCCTCTCCAAGAGAGGCTGCGCAGCCGCGGGCGAGCGGCAGCCGGGTGCTGGGGCCGCCGAGCCCCCTCCTCGCTGCCAGCTCAGCTCAGCACCGCGCGCGGCCCCGGGACGGACGGGACGGGAGGGGAGGTCGGGACCCCTTTACCCGGGCAGGGGCCGCGAAAGGCTCCTCTGCCAGGAGCCGGAGGCGGCGGGCGGCCGCCGGGCTCGTGGAGCCGCCGCGCTCCCGCCGCCGCACTCCGGCCCCGCGGGCCTGGAAAAGCCGCGCCGCGGCAGGAGCTCCGGGCAGGTTCGCTTTAAATCGCGGCGTTAATCAGAAACACATTGTCCATATTGTCAACACTTCGTTTAACCACTTCTATAAATTCAGTATTAGTGTTAAAAAGATTCTGATTTGATGGATGAAATAAGTCATCCTCCTGCAAGCCAAAGCCAATAAAAGAGAGCTAATAACTCAAGGAAATAAGGCAGAAGATACTTGACACAGGCACAAGCGGGCGAGGTTTCCCCTCGCTCGCGTCCGCTCCGAAGGGCGGCGCGGTGGGGCCGGCGGCGCGAGCCAGGAGCGCGGCCCGGCCAGCGGGCGCAGCCGAGCCGAGCCGAGCCGAGCGGAGCCGAGCGGAGCCGAGCCGAGCGGAGCCGTCCTCCCGTGCTGCCCCGGCCCCGGCGCCCCTCCGCGGCCCCCGAAATGCCGCGGCAGCCCCGGGCTGCCCGACCCGCCGCGGGGAGCGGGTGGCTTTCACGGCTCCCCCCCCCCCCCGCACCGTCCCGGGGAAAATAGTTTCCATTTTGATTCCTGATCTGCTTGACAAAGCATTTGGAAGTCGTTGTTTTTACTGCAACATGAGTATAAAAAAATAGCTCCGCTCAGAGAATTTGGAAGCGGTGGAATAATAACCCAACAACACAAGCCTTCTTGGAAAACCCTTAGGAGAGTAACGGGGCCCTCGGGCACGTCTAGAGCCCTGATTATTAAAACAATATAGTTCAGAACTAAAGCATTTATAAAGCAGGACTTATTACATAAGAATATTGTGCTCCCTCCATCGTGATGGAGGATCTAGTTACCAAGTTCATGTAACCCATTTTAGAGGTTTTCCTCTTATTCGGATTGAGGTAGCTGGTTTTGAGAAAAATACGGGGGGGGGAAGGAAACCTTTGCACCAGTGCTCGCGTCAGCCAAGCTCTTCACGGGTTCTGCTTCTTGAACTGAAGAATGCAAAAAGAGATCAAAACTGGGGGCAATAAATCGCATTTCCAGAAAAGCCAGGATCCGCGTTGGCGCGGCGGGGGGCAGGAGCAGCCGCCGCCCCGCGGCGCCCCGTGGCCGGGGCTCCTCGGCGGGGCCGGTGCCCGGGCGCGACGCCGCGCTTCGCCGGCACGGAGCCCGTAACCCCGGCCCGGGCCCAGCGATCGCAGCCCCGGAGCGAAGGGTAAATGCTAAGCCTCGTTATTTACGCTAATCTTGCTTTAAACAGTCCCGGGGGGGGGGAGGGGGGAGCAACGCGCCACAAAAAAAAAAAATTTTAAATGCTGAAGGGTTTTTTAAAATTAATATATTTAAAACTCAATGTTAAAAATCACAAAGCAGAATACGGGAATAGAGATGAAAATTCAGCATACTTAGCACAGACAAGTTTCCAAATATTAGGGAAAAAGCCACATCCTATCATTCCCGGAAAACTAAACTAGACTCCATCTCTAGCAGCGTTTCGCTAACATCAGGAATGCACACAGCAGCGCTCCCCGGTGAGGAGCGCAGCGGCCTCCTCCAAGGAGGAAACCCCCCCAAAAAGAAAGCCGGAGGCGGTGTGCTGTTCCCAGCGGGGGATCCTCCCGGGAAGCCCCCGTCCCCGCGGCCGCCGGCAGCCCCCTCCTCGCGCCCACGAGCTGCCGGCTCCGCGGTGCTCCTACAAACGCGCAAACGAAGCAGCGAAAGGAGGCCAGTCTGTATTGTTTTACTTCCACGTGATCCATCCCTATCTGGTAGGGGACATCAGCATGCTCAGGGATGTTATTCAGGAAAGATAAACGTCCTATCTCGTACGTGAAGTACTACTTTTATAGGAGACATTTCTGTATAAAAGCTGCCTGAAGAGCTTTGCTCGGGGAGAGGCCGAGGCAGCCAGCAGACACGCAGCTCTCGCAAACTCAAAACTGTTGTGGACCATCAGATTTCTCCTCCCCGTTTTTCTGAATAAAAGAAATTCCTTCTTCTTTTCGCCTGCGATATCTTCAGTCCGTCCCTGGAACTGCGAGCACATGTTATAAATAGAATATATTTTAATGGTATGGCAAATAAAATTTACGGCTGCTGTAACTCAAAGCATTCAGACCACAGGGCCCTTTCTAGCATACACGTGCCTTCTCCTCCCTCAAAACCCGCCGCGTTGCTCCGAGGGTAGCGTTTCCCGAGAAATTCCCAGCCGCGCGTCCCCGGCGGGACCCTCGCGGGCGCTCGGCGGAGGAGCTGGCGGCCTCGCCTCGGGGCCGGGGCCGGCCGAGCCCCCGCTGCCGGCCGAGCCCCCGCTGCCGGCCGAGCCCCCGCTGCCGGCGGCGCCGCGCTCCTCCCGCCCTCCGCTTCCCGGCTGAGGCTCTCGCGAGAGCCTGGCCCGCGTCCGAGAGGCCTTCTGCACCGGCAGCGGCCCCTGGAGCCGGCGGAAACGGGGCGAGGAGCTGCCCGGTCCTGTCGGCACCTCGGCTCTGCGCCAGCGCCGGCGGCAGAGCACGAGTCGGGCGGACCGCGTCCTCGGCTCGGCGCCGCGCACGAGCCGCCGCTCGACCAACCCGGCGGGCGAAAAGCTGCTGGCGCCGCTGCCGCGTAGCGGTCGCCGCGGATTGCTTGGAAAAGAGACGCAAACTCGAGAGCCCCGGCGGCATCGCCGGGGCCAGGCCGGGCGGCCGCGGCGCAGCCCGGCGCGGGGCGGCCGGCGGGGCGCGGGGGGTCCGCCGAAGCCGGCACCGGCGCCGGGAGGGATTCTCCCTCTAGGAAGACTTAAAAGGTTTTAAAGACTTAACAAAAATAGCTTTGAACTGCATCTGAAATAGCATAGCTCTGGGGTTTCAGACTTGAAATAGCGCCAGCAGGATATTTTCTGATGGAGCATTTCCACTGGAAACGGCAGTGTCGGCGACACGAGAACATTTTGCAGGAATATATCGATTCTGAGAACGTCGTTACAGGAATTTTGTTTTGCTGCTGCTGCTGCTTTTCATACGGGACTTGCCACGCAGTACACCGAAAGCGAGCGGTTCCGAGTCAGATTCGTTAAGAACCTCAAATTTCAGAAAATTGTAAAGCACGACTTTCTCAATTCAAAATCTCTCTTTAAGCACTATTTTTCTGCCCAAAATACATTCCGGCTCCGAAACGGCGTTAACTCCAAAACTTCGCGTTCCGCTGCTGTCGAATTACGACGACTCTCTACGGGGAGGGCCGCGGCGAGGACGTCAGCGCCGCGGCTTCGCGGCGGGAGCCGGCTGCGGAGGGGCCGCGCGGCGCGCGCCGGGAGCGGGGGGCGGCGGGTCGGGACTGCCCGCGCTCGGCGGCGGGCCGGGACGCGCGGAAGGGCCCCGCCGCCGCCCCCGCCGCAGGCGCTGCCCCGCCGCCGGACTGCTCCAGGGGTTTGTAAGCGTGCGCGATAACGCCGGCGCGAGCGCGGCGCCGATGGGTATCTGACCGGCTGAAAAGGCCCCGCGCTCGGAGAGGCTTTGAGCTTCGGAGCCTGGAGCCGAAAGGAAATAAAGCCCTTGGTAAAATAAGCGGATCAGATAAGCCAAGAGAAAAACGGAGCTGCATAAAGCAAACTAACTAATCTATCTGATTTTCACCACGTACGAAAAGCAAAAGCTGATCCTAAAAGATACCTGGCGGACGCTTGCTCGTCGGTTCGGAGGAAAGGCTTTTTCTCACTTTCAAGACAAACACGGAGATCAGTAACTGGGGCTGGTGAATCATGCTGCACAGTACTTCTAGCCGATATTCAAAGGCCGTCGGACTTGAAAGCGTTTAAACCCAAGAAACGCTAATATTATCTTTTATTACATTTTAAAGAGACAAAAATTCTCTGGCCCAAATCCTCTATGAAAAATAAACAATATTTTAGTTCTGAAGTATGCACATTGGATCCGTACCGCTCGCTCTGCTGCGCGGCTCGACTGCTGTAACATAAGCTTTTCTGAGGGCTCCGGCGGGGCCCCTGTTCCACCAAGGGAAGGAACTGGGTTCACATAACCCTCACTTAAAAAATAGACTGGCACATTTTTGCTTTATCAAACCCTATTTGCAAAAGTCTAGGGCTAAATGATCTGAAAAGGTTATTTTGAAGCAGGGTCACCCTTGCTGCCACAGGTCTAATAAAACAAAACTATAGCCAAATTAGAAACATATTTCATCTAATAGGGGAAAATATAATTGGTGAATCTGTCTGGTGTTTGACCTACAGTATTTATGCTAAATGAAAGTTTAAATATATCACAATGCAGCATGAACAAGAAAAGCTGCATTCACCAGATACTCTGTGGTTTGATCCCTTCCCCTTAACCCTTAGCTTCACACGAAAGCCAACATCAGCATTAGCTTTGGCTGCATTGCGCAGATGCTGTGAAAGAAGAGCAGTGGCCAAGGTGTGCAGAAGTGACGAGCGATTCCGGGTAATTCCCGGGAACCACAGGAGGGCTCGGAAAAACGCCGAGCGCCGTCGCTCTGAACATCAGGTCTCGCAGGGCGGGAGTTTGACAGCCACCTTCTGGCACCTTAAACGCTGTTGGCAGCTTTGAGCCACCCCCTCAGACCCCCGCGCGGCAGAAGGCTCCTGCTCCCGAGCAGGCTTCTCCCGCGCAGAGGGTCCTGGCACCGTCACCCCTGCACGCGCACAGAGTGCACTAGGTACAAAAAACACCGATTCTGCATCTTCACAACTAAAATAACATGCTTCGCTCATGAACACGGACAGCAGACCCAGGCTCCCGAGGAGCTCCGTGATTCCCGAAGGCACAGCCGTCCCTGACCAGGTCCTTGGCCTGGCAGCTGCTCCAGGCTGCTTGCAGAAACACTCAGACTTTTCTAAAGCTGCTCAGTGTCCACAGAGGGTTTCCACAGACGCGGTTACGAGCAACGGCACTGCCAGGACCACGTTTGAAATGGTGCCGAGAGATGGTATCGTCCTTGCTGGGGCCTGGGGTGGCTCTCCTAGAAACCCACGAGGTTGCCCCTTTTGCAGTTTCATTTGCATGCAGCTCAGTCTGCAAGAGAGCTTTGCAGGCCTGGCGCAGGCGGCCGCAGAGGGCAGTCACTGCCCTCACGCACGTTAGCTGACGGTGCAGAAGGTGCCGTTTGTGGTCAACCAGCTGCTTGTAATCCCCATCGCCTATAGACCCCTCTGGAATTTATGCTCTGCATAAAAGCGAGAGGATCCTTGAGCAGCAGTGATGGATGAAGGAGATTATTAACAAGGATATCATTTTAAGAGAGGCTGTCTTTTGGTTCCTCAGAGTTGCATAACATTTCATAAATTTCATAACAAATTGGTTCCCAACTTGTTAGCCTGACAGCAGCCACACCAGCCAGCCCTGCTGGCAGGTCCAAGGGTGTCTGCTCCAGAGACACGATGGGGCCACGGGCAAGCGCTGTGCGGGGCCACCCACGCACACCCCAGGCCTCCCATGGGGTGAGCCTTGTCCCCAGCCAGGCACTCAGGCCCCACCATAAAAATAACTTGTGGTGACCAAGAGAATAATGTTCTCATCAGCTCTTGCCAATACACAGATTTTTCTAGTAAGTTTTCCAGTAAAACAGTGGAAACTAAATGCAGTTTATCCCAGTCTAGACATCTCTGTAGCAGGGAAAAAAAAAAGGGGGGGGGAAAGAAAAGGAAAAAAAAAAACAGTTTCAGTGTCAGCTGCTGCAGTCTCCGTTCGGCATCTTTAGGCAAGTGATGAGGCCAACGTCGCGTACAGCTCTTCTCAGGGGGGCTCTTCTCCGAGGCAGTATTGCATTTCCCAGGGCACGAGCTTTGCAGACACGTGCCGCCAGCAGCCTCCCCGCGCGGCGGCCCGGCCCCGGACAGCCGCTGCCCAGCGGCGTTTTCCCCGCGGCCAGACGTACGCGGCTCTGACTCATCTCTCGCAGGAGTTCAGGCTGAAAACAAACCCCCAGGCGAGCAATCCCCGAAGCTCCAAGCCCCCAGCGAACTGACTCCTTGCAGCGGGCGGCGGCGGGACGCGCGGCTCGTCCCGCGACGCTCGCCGAGAGCCCTTGGCGCGGGCGGGACGGGCGCCGCGGCGAGCTCGAGGAGCCTTTTTTCTTTCCCTCAAAGCTTCGCGTGGGGAGAGGGAGGCTAACTGAACTCTGCCGGACGCGTTCGGCTGGTCTTCCGGGGACCTGGCCGGGTTCGGCCGCGGCCCGCGGCCCGCGGCGGGACGGCGCTCCGCGGCAGGCGAGAGCCGAGCGCCGGTCAGGAGGATCCGCGCCGGGGACCAGCTGCCGGATCCGGGAGAGGCGCGATGCGGGGCCAGGGCGGCCTCGCCAAGCTCGGTGCCGGAGGGCGCGCGGAGCCGGCGCGTGCCCCGAGCGGCGCTCCCGCGGCACGCGCCGCTGCCCGCCTCCGCGCCGTCCTTCCCCGTGCGGCACCAGCCCTCCCGCCCATCCCAAAAGAGATGAAGCTGCTGGTCACACCGGCAGCCCGGGGCCTCGTCACGGCCTTAAGCAATGCCAAAACACCCCAAAGTGAAATCCCCGGGCTCGCTCCCGCCCAGCAAGCTGCAGCGGCCCGGGAGCTCGGGCGTCGCTCTGAACGGCGCTCCCGGAGCGCCGCGGGACGCGGCCCGTCCCGGCGCAGCTGATCACCCCCGGCGCCCGCTCCGGGGCGGATGCCCAGCTCTGCCGTGCCCGCGCGGCCCCCGGGCAGCCCGTCCGCGGGGCCGGGGCAATCCCCGTCCTCCAGGACCCTCCCACGGGCACATCACGCAGCACCTGACAGCTCCCCTGCTCTCGGGCAGCTTTTCCCTCTAATTTCAGCCCTCTGGTAGGAGCGGCCTTCGCAGAGAGAGCCTGGGGATCGTTTGAAAACTGAGACACTCCAAATATGATTTGTTTTTTAATATCCAGGTGCCTCCGAGGGTTTTTAGCCTTGCAAACGTCAGAGCCCCACCGCCACGCAGGGAGGGCTCCGGCCGCCCCCCCGTCCCAGCACACATCAGCTATCCCGGCATTTTCCTGCTGGGAAAGCGTTTGCGGTGGGCTGTGCCGGCCCCTGCTCAGTTGCAGCATTTCCAGGAAGCGTCAGAAATCCAAAAAACATGAGATTTTTAGCACAGCCGGTCAGACAAATTCACCAGCGGCTGCAATCCTGCCTCCCGAGTGAATTCCTCGGCGTTTGGGGCTTGCATACCGTCTCGCTAATACCAGGCGCTTTACTGGGAAAGTCGTAACGGAGAGACAGCTCCGTCCCAAGCAGATGTTTCGAATTTGTTGCTAACCCGTATTTATTTAGACTGATAATAACAGGCAGTGCTCCAATTGTGCCGGCAGTTTTTACAATAAACTCAAGCTCACCTTATCAAAAGCAAATCAATTACTGGGCGCTGTCGGGTCCCACCCTGCCCGCGTGCCCCGCGGGGCTGGACCGCGTCCCGCACGCCCCGGCCCGGCCCGCTCCTCCCGAGAGCGGCGGCGGCGCTCGCTAGCGGAGGATTGCTTTCGACACACGGTTTTCTCCACAGACTTTGCAAATGGTTGTAACAAGGTCACAGAGAAAAACAATTTTATCCTCCAATTACTGTAACATGATATGAGCTTGGAATTGCAGCCGCTTTGCCTATTTATTTGGGCGTTGCTTGGCTGCTCCCCAAAGAAGAGTTCCCCAGCGGCGGGGGCCAGGGATGCTCCCGGCTCCGGCCCTGGGGCGCTGCCACCCGCCACCCCATGCGCCGTGGGTGTCTGCCGTGGAAAAAAGGGGGGCATTTTTCTGCCAAAAAAAATAGTCTCTGAATAAAGAGCATCCTTCTGAATCCTTTAAACACACCCCGCAGGACTAACCAGACGGCGCAGCAGAGCGCACGCCTCAGCCCCGCGGCCAGGCCGCGCGGGAACGCGCTTCCCGGATGAGATACTGCGAATATCCCGTGGACTGTCAAAACGAAAGGAATATAACAAGGACAAAATATTAAGCCATGCGATCGTAATCAGCCTTAATTCCAGCAAAGCCACTTTTAAAGGAGATTGTTTTGTCAAAGGGTTTTCATGGCTCGATGGCTTTGTAGCACAAGGTTGTTTGTATCGAGTCATTTCTGATGAACATTTATTATAGTGAGGAAATGTCACATTCATTTTATACTGTGAAAGTTCATAAACTTTCTCAGATGATTTAAGGACTTTCCGGGCAGCAACTTGTTGTGCTGGAGACGATCTAGGCGGGTCAGGGGCCGCGGGAGCCCGGCGCGGGGCCGGGGTCCCTCGCGCGGGTCCTCGTCGGGGAGCGGAGTGCGGCCGGGCGCAGCGGGCGCCCGGGACCCCCGGGGCTCGGGGGCGGCGCTGGGGCAGCGCGAGAGCCCGGACAGGGCGCCAACCCGCCGCGCGGCTCCCCCGAGCCCTCGCCGGGGAGGGCGCTGCCGGGACCCGCGCGCTGCGCGAGCCTTCGGCAGGAGGCTCAGAGAGCTGGACCGGAACGCAAATTGCTCCTGATTCTCTCATAAGATGTATGAAATACCCAAAAAACATTCATTTTGCATCATGTCGAGTGAAAAACAGAGCAAATTCAAAAACCTAGGCCAAGTTTCGGGAAATGCATCCTGGGCTGAGCCTCGTCGGGTGACCTGGCAGATCTCCTCCGCCTCTAGCTCTAGGAAACCACGAGATAGTTGTGAATTTACATGTTCATTAAGGAAAACAAAGTCACTTGGAAAATGGGAAACTCGTCGCCAGCAACTTCCTTTCAGTGCTAAAATGGCCCACAAAAACGGAACAGAAACACGCGCGGGGCTAACGCCAAGGGGCCCCGCTTCGCTCCCGGCCGAGCCGAGGGTGCAGGGCGCCGGCGCCGGCCAAGCCGCTGCGGGCGACAGGCTCGGCACTCGGGCCGCGGCACAGAGCCACGGCGCCCTCGTTCTGTTTAAGATCGGTAAACGCCCGAAAAGGGTCTGCAAGCACGTTTACTCGATTTAACATCTGGAATATAAATAAAAGATGGCCAGAGAAGGGGATTTCTTTGGAGAGTAGGAAAGCGAGTACCTTGCCACTAACTTATTTTAGCACTTCTCTGTAATATAATTTCCAGTTCATTTGGTTATCAAAAACACTGATTATTTTCACGCTGAAGAGGCGATTTCAATGCCCAGCACAGTACGCTCCGTGTTTGGGATTCTGTGTTAGTTTTTTGATATCCACTAATTTCTCCATGCTGAGGCAAATTTGTCACACGCATGGGTCTGTTTGATTTCATTAAACAGAATATTTAAGCATAAAAATTGTTTAATCGCCTTGTGTCATTATGAGATGAATTTCATTTTGCATACATTTGCATATTTCATCAAAATTAAGGCTGCTAATATGCAAATGAGAGACAGGTTGCGGTGGAGGTGTTTATTGTAATAGCTGCAGGCTGTTCCACTTGAAAAGCTTTCTAGGTGGTGGGGTGGGAGGGGGCAGGAGGAGAGCGGGCTGCACTGAGACTGTTCCCGATTCTTTTTAAAATCGATTTGCTGCTATTTTTTCCGCTAATATCCTCCGCAAAGCACGCTCCGCTTTTCCAGCACGCTCTCGGGCTCCCTCACCCCCCGCGCCTCGTTTGCCAGAGCCGCAAAGCCGCTCCGCTCTCCCCGCACGACGACGGCGAGGATCACCGAAATAAAAACGCCCCCCAGCCCCAGATCTGCCGGGAAGGTGCAGTTTTGAGAGACGGGAGCCCCGAGGCGCCGGGGCAGCGTGGAGCCCGGGCACCAGCCCCCCCGAAAGGCCCCGGCAGACCCGCACGAACATCAACCTGCTCGCTACGAAAACGAACGTTTTCGCAGCAGTCGTTCTGCACAGGTTCACACCGTTCTGCTATTTTATTTGAGAAGCTGGAGTAACGGCATCTAAAGTGTAAAGCCTATCATGAGCTATTAGCTGCTCCGAATTGCGTCTAGTAATTAAAACAAAATTAACTGGCGAGCCGGCGCAGGCTCACCGAGCGGGGGCCGCCTGCTGACGCGGCACCGTGCGACGTGAACTCTTGCTAGGGGCTACGGGCAAAGCAAAGAGCTTATGGGAATTTTTTAAAGCTTTGGGAATTAACATTTAAAGCACAATGGGCTTTTTCAGCACGTTTTAGTCAACCCCCAAACTGTGTCTTCACTCCTCTACAGAAAACCAACAGTCTCTTAGCTTCAGTGTTTGGAGGTAAGTGCTGCCTGTACATTAGCACATATACATTCCTTATTTTTTTAGATTTTTTGGTAGTTCTGAACGACATTCTAAAGTCACTAGTATGAGAAGGTGATCCTGCGCTCTGCTGCACGGTTGCAAGGAATGCAAATCCCTGCGCTATTCTGGGTCTTTCTCGTAGCACAGAGGAAGAGTGGGACCACCTTAAGTCCTTCTGAAAGGCTAAGGCTCAAAGGTATGTATTTGTTTAAAAAAAAAAAAAAAGAAAAAAAGAAAGAAAAGAAAGAAGTGTGGTGATTGCAGAGAACAGAGAAACCTGAGAGCTTATTCTTGAACAGTCAGACAGGGTCACCAAAACCAGACTAAATAGTCTGACTGCAGGGCAAAGCACTGGGGCTGTCTGAAAAATGATCCTCTGGACGGAGGGAATAACAGGAGAAGAGGAGGGACGGGTGGGAGCGCGGAGCCGGCCGGCGCGGGGCGCGGGGTCCCTCCCCGCCACGCCGGGGCTCGCGCGCCCCGCGCCCCTCCCCGGGCCGGCCCGGCCGGAGGGCGCCCGGCCGCCGGGGCGCTTCCCTGCGCGCCTCGTCGGGGACCCCGAGCGGGTCTCGTCCCCCCGAGGAGAGGGGCGACGCGGGGAGGGCTCGGGCGCCCGCGCCCCTTCCCCCGGCGCCGGGGCCCGCCCGGCCAAACCGGGGCGGCGGGTGACCGCGCAAACACAAGGCGCTTGCCAGGTATTAGGCAAGCAAGAAACGCGTTCAATCCATTTAACTCGTGACTGCACTTAATTACTGCTTCTTCCTCCCCTCGTAAGCTGCATATGGGATTAATAATACTGCTGAATCAGATATACGCTCTTCTTCGCTAAAAGGAGCGAAACGGTGCAAAGGAGCAAGGGAAGCTCCAGTGCGGTAGAACAGGCTCCGCCGGGAAAGCGGCGACGCAGCTTTTGCGGTCGGGCTCCGCGGCCGGTTCCCGCTGGCGCGCTCGTCCCGCGGCACCGGCCACCCTCCCGCCACCCCGCCTCGGCCGAGGATCCATCGACCCCGAGACACCTCCACATCTGAACGAGGAGGGGAAAGAACCTTTGCCTGAACTTCCCCTAAACCAGGAAGATTTTAGCTGTCCCTACAAAGCGACAGGAGAGTTGCAGTCTTCACCTTTTGGAGGGAGCCCGTTTTGCAGGGAGGATGGCCCTGAGCTCTCAGTTTTCTTTCTTTCCTTCCATCCCTCTGCCCCACTGCTCCTTCCCCAACAGATCAGCCCCCAAAAGCAGGGGTGTGCAAAGGGCAGGGGAGCACCGGCCCCGCACAAGCGTCCCGGCACGCTCGGCTCCCGCTGCCCGGCTGCGGCCGCGCGCACCTTCCCGCCAGGGCAGGCGCTTCCCGGCGCCTGCTACCCGGCTGCTCGCGCCGCTTCTGCTCCGCGCCCCCGGGGAGCATCGCTCAGCCTGGCGCTCTGCCCCGCAGCGGCCGGAGGGCTTACGGCTGGGAAGCTCTGCTGCCGGCCCTTCGGTGGTCTCAGGGAAGACGAGCTCGGGGCCTCGGCGTCCTCCCGCGAAGCGGCAAAGGGCGCTGACCTCGCCAGCAATTAGCCCCATCAGCGGGAACGGCGGAGGGGGCCTGGGCGTCGTCTCCCGCTTCGGGGCCGGCAGCACCCGGGAGCTGACGCGCTGCACCTGGGTCACGAGCCGGGCGGCAGGAGGACGGCGCTCCTCGCAGCCCGTCCGCAGCGCGTCTGAGAAGTCTGCAACGCTGCGGCCCCCGCGGAGAAAAACGCCTGAACGCTCTTGTTACTCCCAATTAATCTGCAAGTACTCGTCTGCGGGGACCGCAGCTGGGGGCTGCTAGATGAGCGACAGCATGTGCCGCCCGGTGCCGCCCCGACGGCCGGCTCGGCCCGGCCCGGCGCCGCTCGCGGTGCCGCGCTCGGAACCGGGGGCAGAGCGCCGCGCGGGGCTTTGGGCGGCGGCGGACGGGGCCGGCGCCCCTCCGAGAGCGACGTCTGCGGCCCGCCTCGAGAAGCCCAGCTCCTGGAGGAATCCCTGGCGCACGCCACTGCGCTCCACTGACTATTACGGGCTTTTCGCCTGGGCACGTCAGAGGGGCAGCACTCCGGGGCACTTTAATAACGGGAAAATTTAATTCAAAGGGCCCAGCCCGTGCGGTGTGTTCTGTCTGACTGTTTACCTGCTCGTGTTTGCCAGCTATTATCTCACTGGTTGTTGTACAGGAAACATAATTGGTATTTCTATAGACGGATGACATTTGTGCCTCTGCTGAAACTGGAAGATTTTTTCGATGCTTCCTATCACTCTTGTTCTCTGCTTCCTATAAGTGTTACTGCTCATTTTGGGAAGGAATCCAAGAAATAAGAGCTTACTGGAGAGGCCTCTTGAAAGCATGGGCAGCTTTATGTTAGCCTGGGAGATCCCTCGGACACAAATCTTCTGGAAGAAAGAGTGGATTCTCTGCTGTTTGCAAAAGCGCCACAAATGGGAAATGAAATGTTTGTGCAGCTCTTTAATGTGAAAAACATCCATTTTAGAGCACAGATTCTGCAACTAATTCTCAGTGAGACCGAACAGGCTGCAAAGCGAGGGTTGGCTAGAAGGGGGGAAACCGAGAGCCATTTCCAGGGGGTGCCGGCGGCCGAGGCAGGGTCCACCCGGAGAGGAGCCGAGGGAAGCCGGCTCTGCGAGCCCGGGAGCTGCTCCCCGGCTTCGCCCTTCGGCCGTGCGAGGACCCGCTTGTCCCTCCCTGGGCGCCTCCGGCAAAGGGCAGCTGCCGCTTCCCGGGACAGAGCCGGAGCCCGCTGCGACGCCCAGGCACGGCCGAGGGGCATCCACACCGGCCTATCTTCCGCCAAAACCAAGTAGCAGGGGAAAAGCGGCGCTACGGCACAAGGGGAACCAGGAGGGAGCCGAGCCGCATTTCTGTCCGCGGCAGGAAGCGGACGTTTAGGGGAGAGCACCCTCGGAGGAGCCGTCCTCAGCTGTTTCCAGAGCTGAGTTAAGCAGATATTTCTACATGTCTGTTTACAATAGGAAATATCCCCTCAGGACACGCTGCAAGCCTGCAGGAAAGGAGGATTCCTGGTTTGGTGGCTTCATGTCCTTATGGTTTTCTGGTTTTATTTATTTTTTTTCTGAGTAAATATTGGCATCTCCTAAATGGAGAAAATCTGCCCAGTGCACTGCTATGCATTGGGGATGCAGTGAAAAATGGCTTAGCTGATACGGCCACTTCGGTTTTTATTTTGCTCCTTCCCCTGATAATACTATTTCTGGTGTTATTTCTTGCCCTAAAGGCCCACCATCTCTCTGCTGAGATTTGCATACAGTTCATATGTAACAAGATGTTTTTCCCTGAGATGAAATCTCTTGAAATCTGATCCACGAACACATCTAAACAGTAGTGCTTACAAGAAACTCAGAGATATGGAAATGTAAATGATTCCCCAATCAATAAAGATAATTATAGTGAGAGATAGACTGACATACAGTATCTTGAGGCTTTTCTTCTCGTCTTCCAAGGGGGTCCCCAGAGACGCCACAGACACTGGTGAACGTCTTTCCAAGCCTTGCTGTGGCTGGGGGGAATTGCTCGCTGCAGCAGGAACACAAGTGACGCTGCCAAGCTCGCAGTTCGTACGCTGCCGCCGAAGCCAAACTCCGCTAGAGCACTGGGGGCAAAGAACACGAGCACAGTCATTACCAAGGGATTTGCAATTCTGTAGTTCATTTTCTCATTGACATCCTTTTTTTGTGCTGTAATTACAGACAGCATGATAAAGAGATCCACATTATTCAACTCTTCCTACCTTTTAAAAGATGTCACTAGTTTTGCCCAATTAGCCTTGGGTTTTCGCAGGCTCTAAATACAAACTGCTGTCGACTTCTTCTGCACAGTTCAGAAGGAGATGGAGGGCTTTTTCTTTCCCCTCCCCAGTGTTGACTTCCAGCAAATACCTTGTTTGCACCTTGTTTCTGGAAAGGCTGATGGTTGGCGGGGCAGGTCACATCGCAGGCCGTATCGAAAGCGCTCGTCACCCTTACTGTACTAGCGTCCTTGCGAGAACACGCAGAGAAGCCTGAAATGCAGAAAGTGGAGAAGAATCAATTAAATGCAAATGCGCGTTGAGTGACTCAAGAACTTTCTGAGCTTAGTACCGGAGCCTGTCCAAGCTCCATCCCCCAGGACACTCCTGATCTCCTGCCGTGGTCGAGGGCAGCCTGTTGGACACATTGCTGGTGGCTCCTGGCGCTCAGCTGGCTCCGCTGACGGAGGGGAACATGCAAATATTGGTTCAACCTCAACTGGGAACGTCACATGGCCCACTGGTGACGCTCTTCTGTTAAATCTTCACGCAGTTGCTCTTATACGTCTGACCATTTCGCAAGAGAATAGTCTCTGGTGGAACAAACTCCGTTTATTGCCTAGCACTCAGCTAGATGATCTTCAACTGGCGGAAGAATTTTTAACTTTTTCAGCAAAGTTCGTGTTGATGGAACTAGTGAAATACTTCCTAGCACAAGCCCCAAGGAGAGACCTTTTAAATTTTCCTGCTTGAACCCCTGTCTGTCGTATGAGGTAGGACAGACGCTTGCAAGGTCACGTCCCCGTCTCCTTTCAGCTCCTTTCCAAAGGCGCACCCAAACGCCGGGGCGCGTCCTCCCCCGAGGCACCACCCGTTCAGCAAGCAGGCGGGCGGGTGCGTGTCTGCACGCCCGCGCACACCTGCGGAGGAGGGGGACGGCGGCCCCGGCGCCTGGCGTCTTCGGTGCCCCGCGCGCGCGCCAAAATGCCGAACGGCACCGTGCCCCGCTCCTGCGCGCGAGCCCAGCTTCGGCGGACGGCAGGAGGCTGCTGCGGGCTCCCGGCGGGGCGCGAGGGCGCGCCGAAGGCTGCCGGGCACGCGGGGGCCTTGCCGGGGTCGGCGCTGCGGCAGCTCCTGGCTGCGGGTGGCCCTGGGTGGCTCCTCCGGGCGCCAGCCTGCCGAGCGCGGGGAGGGCATCCACCGAACGCGCCCGAGAGCCGCCTCCTCGCCCTCTCGCACCGGGAGAGCGCCGCGACCTCGCGCGCGGCGCCGCGCCGGGTTAAACGCGCCGGCTGCCGCTGTGTACTTCCAACAGCTTCAGGCAACAAATGTATTTCATGCGCAGTCCTCCTGTACCTCTCCTTGATGTTCTAAAGCAATGAGAAAGAAGTGTTAAATTTGTTCTTGGCTACTTTTCCTTGCAACTCCCAAAGGCACCGGTTACAAACTGAATCAGTTATCAGCTAGTTAGGCTGGCAGTTCCCGAAGGTACTGCATGAATACTGATAGGGACCCATGCATTATTCAGTGCGAAGAGCAGAGGAAAATGAGCAACACGTCCAAAACAAGAACAGCAGTGGCAGTAAGGGAATAATTAGCGAGCTGTCACTTGTCCCTGTCAGTATTCCCTCCCTTAACACATGAGGGAAAATAATAAAAAAGGGTAAGATCATCTTGCAAGCTCTGCTCTTAAATATGCAGCTGGTAGGTTAAAATACAATGATAAAGGGGAGAGGATAGAGAGCTCTGATACAGTTTTCAAAAGATATGGCCTCCATTTCCATGGAGACTATATAATTTTTTATTTTTTTTTCTCCCACAGCCGGCGGTTTACACAATAAGTCCCTGCCTTAAACATCAGCCCGTGTGCACCAGCGGGGAAGGGAAGCGGCTCCAACACGGGACCGATCCCTGGGAAGATCTCCGGGTTCTGCCGCCGCTCCGCGCCGAGCGTGGGCGAAGCCGGCGCCTCCCGGCGAAGCGCGGGTCCCTGCCGAGCGCCGGGGCCGGCGGCGGCACGGCGGGCGGGCGAGCTCGCACCGGCTCCTCCGGCCGGGAGCGGCCAGCGAGCTCGGCGGTCTGCGGGCCGGGGGCAGCAGAGGTGCCCCCAGCCCGCCGCGGGCGCCGGCGGCGTTCGCCGCGCTGCAGCGACGGGCGGGAAACCGGGGAACCGCGGAAGCGGGACGACCCGCGCGCCCCGCCGACGGCCTCCGCTCCGCTCCCCGAGCCGGGAGAGGGAGGCTGCCTCCTTCGAAGCCGCTTTCCCTGGTGCCTATTTAAATTACAATTCCCTTCCCCTTTTTCCGCCCAAATACTGCTTTTCCCTGCTTCTGCATGGCAGCCAAGGGGATAATGACACTCCAAATATAGCTTCATGCTATAAAAATGCATCCAAAGCGAAGAATTTTCGTGTTTAGGTTTCTGTAAGCAGTTTCTAGTTCCTGAGCGCGCCGTGCTCAGCCCAGCCTCTGACTTTTCCGTACTGGCTTCCAGCGCACGCTGTGACTCACGCAAATGACCCTGCTGCTCGGTGGAAGATGTGGCCGACAGTCCCCTGCCTAACCCTTACTCCAGCACAGATTCGCCGAACGAGCTGTTCCTTCGTAAGCAGCACCTTCCCCGAGCAGTCCTGGACGACGGGCGAGGTGGCCGTTTTCCATCCTGCGCGCTGAGCTTTGTTCCAGGTCCCTGGTGTACGGCTGGCTGGAGACACACTTTATCCTGCAAAGCTTTATACGTAGTAAAAGAAGAAAATTGGAGAGATTTCGTATCAACTAAGCACGCATCTTTGGTGTCAAGTGCCTGCATTTTTGCATAAGCCCCCACAGGTTCTTCAGCCTCCCTTGCAGAATGAGATCCCTGGTCGGGATGAATATTCATGGGAAATAACGAGGAAGAGCTGTGATTTTTTAGCAGAGCCATCCCTCCCGGGGGGAGGAGGAACGCGCTTTCCCTGATGCCTCCCTAGTCCGCACTCAGCCCTGGCGAGGCTCCCTGGCTCGGCAGGCAGGGCGAGCGAGCGGAGCGGGGCGCCGAGCCGGCGCGAGCGCGCGGGGCGCGCTGCTCTGCGCGGGGGCCGTCCCCGACCCCGAACCGGGGCAAAAGCAGGCGCTGGCTTTTCGTTCAGCGTCGCAGCACAGACCCCGGGCTCCCAGGTCCGTGCTCCGAGGGTAAGGGACGTTCCCGCCCGGCTTTCGGCCGGCCCCGTGGGCCGCAGCCCGGCTCCTCTCCCCCGTCCCCGCGCCGCAGTAGCGGCGCAGCCGGCGGGACGGGCTCTGCCGAGGGCGTCGCAATCGCCGCCGCGGCCGACGGCACCTCGCGCTCTGCCGCCGCCGCTGCTCGGTGTGCCGTGCCCCCGCGCCGCCCTGCAGCACCGCCGGCCGCCGGCCGCGGCTGCGGCTCGGTCGCGGCAGGACGGGCGATTCGGCAGGCGGGGAGCGCGTAACGTGGCGCGGGGCGCTCCCTGCTACTCTGCGAGGAGGCTGCGTGTCAACCGCCGGGATAACGGTTACGATCAGCGCCAACAGCAGGAAAACGCCGGCTGCACGTTGCACCACACCGGGCCGGGAAGGCCTCGCTGCCGCGTCGCCGCGGCTCTCCGGCGGCAGCTGCCTGGCGCGGGGTGGGCAAGGTCGACTGCGGGAGGAACCGGCGGCGGAAACACGAGCCCAGCGAACCCTCCAGCTGAGCCCTGGTTCAGTCGCTTCCTGCCGCTTCGGGTCGTCATTGCGCGGACGCAGGGCTCAGAGCCGGGCACCAAATCCGCGACACGCCGAGTCCTGCAGGCGCCGGCACGCCGAGTCCTGCACGCACCGGCACGCCGAGTCCTGCAGGCGCCGGCACGCCGAGTCCTGCAGGTGCCGGCACGCCGAGTCCTGCAGGCGCCGGCACGCTGAGTCCTGCAGGTGCCGGCACGCCGAGTCCTGCAGGCGCCGGCACGCCGAGTCCTGCACGCACCGGCACGCCGAGTCCTGCAGGCGCCGGCACGCCGAGTCCTGCAGGCGCCGGCACGCCGAGTCCTGCAGGTGCCGGCACGCCGAGTCCTGCAGGCGCCGGCACGCCGAGTCCTGCAGGCGCCGGCACGCCGAGTCCTGCAGGCGCCGGCACGCCGAGTCCTGCACGCACCGGCACGCCGAGTCCTGCAGGCGCCGGCACGCCGAGTCCTGCAGGTGCCGGCACGCCGAGTCCTGCAGGCGCCGGCACGCTGAGTCCTGCAGGCGCCGGCACGCCGAGTCCTGCAGGCGCCGGCACGCCGAGTCCTGCAGGTGCCGGCACGCCGAGTCCTGCAGGCGCCGGCACGCCGAGTCCTGCAGGTGCCGGCACGCCGAGTCCTGCAGGCGCCGGCACGCCGAGTCCTGCAGGCGCCGGCACGCTGAGTCCTGCAGGTGCCGGCACGCCGAGTCCTGCAGGCGCCGGCACGCCGAGTCCTGCAGGCGCCGGCACGCCGAGTCCTGCAGGTGCCGGCACGCCGAGTCCTGCACGCACCGGCACGCCGAGTCCTGCAGGTGCCGGCACGCCGAGTCCTGCAGGTGCCGGCACGCCGAGTCCTGCACGCACCGGCACGCCGAGTCCTGCAGGCGCCGGCACGCCGAGTCCTGCACGCACCGGCACGCCGAGTCCTGCAGGCGCCGGCACGCCGAGTCCTGCACGCACCGGCACGCGGGCTCGCGCAGCGCCGAACCCACCGGGGCCACGGCGGCTTCTGCAAAGGAAGGGGCGCGTGCCCCGCTCTGCAGACGCCCCCACGTTGCTCATTAACGATCCGAACCTCGGACGTACCAGGTCTTTGCCAGAGGTTATTTTCACTTCCGCGTTAGTTGAGGCTCAGTATTATTTTACGTGCCAGTGAATAACTTACCTGCCGTTAAAAAACTTATTCTGAAACAGTCATCAGTACTGGCCCTCCAGAAGGTTTCCCTCTGCGGCTGCATCCGTGCATCCAGAACACCCTGAAAGTGGAATTTCGTATGGACAACGCGTTTGCTGCAAAGTTATGATGGAAAGGATGCCTTAAACGACTGTATAAAATAAAATGTCCACGGCACCAGAGTTTTCATGAGGTGCGGCTAAATCTCAAAGTTTATAGCTAAAAAAAGAAATAAATAATGGTGATACCACATTTTTTGCTTATGGTTTTTCTAGCATCTCATTTTTCCCCTTAGAATCTCCATATCTACTGATTATTTACAGCAAACTGGAACTGGAGCCTTATGAAATACCATGCATGACTCCTGCAAGCACAGTGCTAAGGGGGACTATGCACTATTGGTAAGGGATTTAACTTACTAATAGAGTAAATCTAAAACAAAGCTCTGTAATTTGGTACTAGCTTTCCCAACCCGATTGTGTTTATTTAGAAAGCAGCTAAGACACAGGCATGTGGGGCTATAAATCAGCAGAAAATCAAATGCTAACATGTAAATAAATTGCAAATCAGCTGAGAAATTGGTTTCATTTTGAGACGATAAAGCATATTTCTCCTGTACTGATTTTATAAGGTGCCCCTTAAGAATTGTAATATTTCTGTGTGGTAATGATAAACATTAGTGAGTTGCTTTAGAAATGAAAAAATGGCAACCCTGTGGGGATTTGAAAAACATATGCACTTCAAATTTGAAAATCCAATTTAACTGTCCATTATATGGAGAATAAAAAAAGGTAAGGATAGGATAATTTTGCAGTTACACAGCATTTGACTAAATCTGATTCAGGGATGACAGCTACACTTTAAAAGCTACATGTCTGAATGTAAGGAGACAGCAAATCATTTATTTATGATTGTAATCTAGCTCCTGTCTAACAAGTTAACAACTGTGCAGAGTGCTCCCTGAGTGGAGGCAGCCTGTGTAGGCTTGTCAGTTAGCACTTTTTAAAACACTTTTCATAGAATTTCTGTAAAAAAAAATAAAATAAAATAAAAGAGACAAAAGAGAGTCCCTGTCAAATTTACCAAAACAAGCAGATGTTAAAATTGCAAAAGTCTGAAGAAACAAATCTTGTTCTTAATTTCGCATAAAGCACCTTTTGCAAGAAGTGTCTGACAGCCAGAGCGGCGAGCGGCGAGGACCCGGTGCTCTGCCGCGCTCGGCGCTCGCCGCGGCTCCCCCGGCACGGCGCGCGGCCCGGCCGGCCCGGCCCCGGGGAACCGCCGCCGGTTTTCGGAGCGGACGTTCGTGGGAGCTGGGCTGGAGCTGGTGCTGGCAGCGGGGACGGTAAACGACGCAGAAAAGGGGCCAAGTCTGCTGGTAACACAAAGTTACTGAGGTTGCTGAAGACTGAGCGCTGCAAAGGCTGCAGAAATGCCGGGCTGGAGCGAGGGGGCGAGCAGAGGCAGCGGAAGCGCCGGGCAGATAGATGTCCGGGGCCGTGAAGGAGGTTTCGCTGCTCGTGGTTTCTCGTAAGGTAAAGACGAGCCGCGTGCCCTGCACCGCAGGTTCAAAGCCAGCAGAGAAGGGGGCTGTTCTCGCGTGCGTGGTTGAATGATCGATATCTTTGCCACAGATACTGCGGAAGCTAAATTTTACAAGGTTCAAGAAGTGATTGGACAAATTAATGGCAGGAAAATCCATCATATGGACACACTTAGGCATTATTCCTGGCTCTGAAAGCCCTTGATCCATAAATCACCAGAGGTTAATAGAGTATTTGAAGAAATATCATTGTTTGCTTGCTCTGTTTTTACACTCTTCCCAGGGTGCCGCCGTTGGTCGCCCTCGGGGAGCAGACCCGCAGCTGAGCCGCTGCAGCTCCTTCTACGTCCGTGACATGGTCTGTTACCGGCTGAAGATGTGCCTAGCGCTCCGACAAATCAACCTCCTCATTCGATGCGGTTTCTCTCGCGCCGTCCCCCGGAAACCCTCCTTAGATGCCACCTCGTTGGACTTCTGGTTTGTTCGGGTCCCGGTCTCGGTGCGCTGAGGAAGGAGCTTCAGCCCTGACTTTCTCAGAACCTCGCGATGCTTCAGCACCAGCTGCTGTTCACGGCCGTGGGGAGGAGGACGGCGGTGGCGGTCGGCGAGGGCGGTGGCCGGCAGCAGGGCCCTCGCACGAGCAGCGCCACCAAAGCCCGCGCCTTGTGCACACCAGCGGCGCTGGCTGCGCGGCGCTGGCTGCTGCTGAGTCCGGCGGGCTGGGACCCTTGCCGGACCCGTGACCGCCGCGCTGCTCTCTCCCACTTTACAGACCGATTCCACCAGTCGGCTCCTCTTTTCATCCTCGAAACCCCCCTCGGTTAGACAGCAGACGCCGGTGCCGGGGGACTCGCTTGCCCGGGAGGTGCCGCACCGAAGGGGCGCTCCACGGAGGCCGGCGCGCTCTCGGGCAGCTCGCGCGGGTGCCACGGGCGCCGGCGGAGACGCGACGCCGAGGCCGAGAGGAGCCCAGCTTCGGCTGGGCCGGGGTGGGCGCACGGCGCGGAGCCGCCGGCTCTGCCGCGGCGCGCCGGCAGCCGCGGTCTTCACCGGGCAGCGCGATGGCAGAGGCCGTGCGGAGCTGCAGCTGTCGGACCGTCCCAGCCTCAGCCTCTGCTGCGCGGCGGGAAGTGCGAGTGAACATCAGCAGTCGCTGACTGCTTGTTTATCTTGGATTAGGTCAGTGAGTGAAAATATACTGTTTTGATTTTTTAGATTAAATCATCATTTTCAGATAAAAAACAGGGTTTTTTTGTAGTTCATGATTTTTCTCTTTTTTCAATGTAAGGAGAAAAATGTTACTCCAGAGTCCTAGCGAGGCAGGAAAAGCTTGGTTGCTGTTAAATGACATTGTGCTGAGAAGAAAATACTTAAAATATGGTTTGAAAATTGCTGTGGCAGAGCCCTTAGAAGCCTAGGAGAGCAGCCAGCCCCGCGCGCCGCCGGCGCGCTGGCCGCTTGCAGGGCTGGTCGTTCTCCGGTTAGAAAGGCAATGCCCACAGTCTGGTTTAAATCAGACTGAGGGTGAAACTGCGCAGAGACTGCAGGACTCTGCCCCGTTGCTGCTTTTCTCTAGGGGAGGGAGAGGAAAGTTGCAGGAATCGGGATCGCTGCGCTCTTAGATCGTTGCAGGTTCCCCCCGCTTCGTCCTCCCGCTTGCTGTGCCTCGACAGAACGAAAAAAGATACGTGTTTCCACTGCTGGGTTTCTGGAAGCGAACGTCGGTGCTGCCGGCGGTGCAGCTCGCCGCGCCGGTGCGCTTGGGCCCGGAGCGGGGCGCGGGGAGGGGTCGCCCCGCCGCCAGCCGCAGCCGCGGGGCTCCGCACATTATTCAGCACTAAAAACTGCCACGGCATCCCGGTGCCGCCGCTTCCAGAGGCCCAGCTGGGATCAAATGCTAATCAACATCTCCGCGATATTTATTCCCACTGTCAGTCTGGTGCGTGTTTGTTTTCCGAGCGCTGCATACTAAACGAAGAGATCGGGAGGAACCGCTGGAGGCGGGAGATGGCGAGCGGCCGCGCGGAGCCTACGGAAAACGCCGGGGGCTCCGGGGCGTGGATGAGGGCATGGATGAGGGCATGGATGTGGGCATGGATGCGGGTATGGATGCAGGCATGGATGTGGGCGTGGATGCAGGCATGGATGTGGGCATGGATGCAGGCACAGATGGAGGCATGGATGCGAGCATGGATGTGGGCATGGATGCAGGCATGGATGTGGGCGTGGATGCAGGCACCGATGGAGGCATGGATGCGAGCATGGATGTGGGCATGGATGCAGGCATGGATGTGGGCGTGGATGCAGGCATGGATGCGAGCATGGATGCAGGCATGGATGCGAGCATGGATGTGGGCACAGATGTGGGCATGGATGTGGGCATGGATGCAGGCACGGTTACAGGCACGGTTACAGGCACGGATGTGGGCATGGCAAGTCCTGGTTCCCATGAGTAGTTGGTGGTGCCGGGATGGACAGGCGGACAGGCAGACAGACAGCCGTGGACAAGCAGCCCCAGGGCCTTGTCCAGGCCGCGTGCGAGCCAGCGAGGTCCTCCTTAAACGCTAGCCACCACAGCACGAGCAGACTAATTAATTTCCTTTTTGTTTTTCAGAGTTTCATTTTTAAATTACAGTCTTCCCTCCTCTCTAATAAATACTCAACAATTAAAGCTTTTTTTCCCCCGACATGCGATTCCAACATCTCGGTGTCCCACCCTCCTGTCACCTTCCCTGCCATAAACAGATTCGTAAAAACTGCTTTTGACGCCCCAGCTGCCATTAGCCACTTAAAATCCCATAATTATCATCCTATCATGGGCCTGTTAACGAGCAGTAAAAATAAGGCCATTGAATATGGTAATTTATTCGTAAATTAGCCTAATGAGAATAGGTTTCAGACACTGTTTACTTTGTCGCTGCCGGCTTCGGCGGCGCCCGGCTGCTGCGGCGGGATGCGGGCGGCGTGCCGGCGGGGGCGGCGGGCGCGATCCCCGCTGCCCGCGGCGCCGCCGGGCAGGGCGCAGGCAAGCCCGGGCGCGCCCCGGGACGGGCAGCGCCCTTCCACCCGCCTTCCCGCCGCCCCCGGAGCCCTCGGCCCCGGCCCGGGCATTCGGGGAGACGCGGCTACGCGAGGAAGCTCTTCGCTGGCCGGCCAGCGGCTAACCGCAGCGTGCTCCTCAGAGCCGGAGCGGCTGTAAGCCAGACCAGACCAAGGAAGAGGAGTCCAGAACTGACTCTGCCGTTCGCCTTGAGTCCAGAAGTGTCGGGAATAAGCATTTCGGCACCTGAGCACCTTATTTTTCCAAGCTCTGCCTTTACAAGTAGTTGTTCTTAGTCAACGGCGCGGTAATAAAACGCAGAATGAATGAGGCTGAGAGGTCGCTCCTGCGAAGAGGTGAAGAGCTCTTGACTACGAGCCTTTCACCCTCCAGAGCATTTCCACCCCGCGGCTGGCGAAAAGCCAGGAAATAAATCTGCGCGGCCAGCGCGTCCCAGCGGCGTTGCCGCGCCGGAGGCGGCAGCAGCCTGCGCGCGGCAGCGCCCTGTCCGCGGGCCTCCCTGCGGGGGGCTCAGACCACCCCTCCGGCGGGCCCTCCCGCCCGGGGAGCGCCGGCAAGGGGCCGAAGCGCGCCGGGGCGCCGGGCGCGAGCGGCGGGTCGTGCTTTGCAAAGCTCTCCTTGGCGGCGCCGCGAAGCGGGGCCGCTTCCAGCTGCCTCCGCCCGCCCCGCCGCTGAGGCTTTCCGCTGGGAGCCCGCGGGCAGCCCGGGCACCGGGGCGCGCTCCGAGAGGCGCGGGGCGCGCGAGCAAGCGGAGCCCGCGCAGCGGGCGCCCTTCCCGCCTGCAGGCAGAGCCGACGGCCGCTGCGCCCGGGGCGCCGAGGCCGGCGTGAGGCAGCTCCCCGGCGCAGGTTCACCGGGGCCGGGCAGGGCCTCGGATAACTCCCGACTCCAGGAGACCGGGGTGGCCGTCGCGGATGGCCCCAGCCGTCGCGCTCCGCGGTGGCTTCGCTCCTGCCTTTCCATCTCCTAATTTAATTACAGCTTGTTTCTTTACTAATTACGATGCTCAGCTCGGAGAAGAGCTTAAGGCCACCCTAGCAGGGAGGCAAGTGGTTGTCTCCTTTCGGCTAAGGTGGCCCCGTTATAATTTCACTTCCTTCTGATGGAGATTGTAAACACTTTATGTCAAGCCACTTCCCAGCGGTTCTCACAGTGTGAAAACGATTGA